>NC_068369.1:8228881-8836381 GCF_020536995.1 Dreissena polymorpha
TATGCAGGGTTTATACAGTTTATCGTATATATACTCAATAAGATGTGTATATGTGTAGACATGTGTGAATGTGCGTGCGTGCGGGCATGCGCGTGTTTCGGATGAAATATGTGAATCTTTATGCTCTACTACATATTATTACTGTATAATGTTAAGCATGCTATTGTTAAGCATTGTGCAACCACACGTATCTTGCATGAATTGTTATATATATATGTATATATGTCAGGGGCCGGAGGCCTATATCACAAATAAACAGATTCAGATATTTAAAAAAAAATCTGCAGATTAAATACAGTTAACACCTTTTTTTATTTCAAAGGTGATTTTTTCAATTACGTCAAGTCGCCAGCACCTGCCTGTCCACAAGAAGTTTAACTGCAATCAGACGCCTATCCGTCAAGTTGCCAGCACCTGCCTGTCCACAAGAAGTTTAACTGCAATCAGACGCCTATCCGTCAAGTTGCCAGCACCTGCCTGTCCACAAGAAGTTTAACTGCAATCAGACGCCTATCCGTCAAGTTGCCAGCACCTATCTGTCCACAAGAAGTTTAACTGCAATCAGACGCCTATCCGTCAAGTTGCCAGCACCTGCCTGTCCACAAGAAGTTTAACTGCAATCAGACGCCTATCCGTCAAGTCGCCAGCACCTGCCTGTCCACAAGAAGTTTAACTGCAATCAGACGCCTATCCGTCAAGTTGCCAGCACCTGCCTGTCCACAAGAAGTTTAACTGCAATCAGACGCCTATCCGTCAAGTTGCCAGCACCTGCCTGTCCACAAGAAGTTTAACTGCAATCAGACGCCTATCCGTCAAGTTGCCAGCACCTGCCTGTCCACGAGAAGTTTAACTGCAATCAGACGCCTATCCGTCAAGTTGCCAGCACCTATCTGTCCACAAGAAGTTTAACTGCAATCAGACGCCTATCCGTCAAGTTGCCAGCACCTATCTGTCCACGAGAAGTTTAACTGCAATCAGACGCCTATCCGTCAAGTTGCCAGCACCTATCTGTCCACAAGAAGTTTAACTGCAATCAGACGCCTATCCGTCAAGTTGCCAGCACCTGCCTGTCCACAAGAAGTTTAACTGCAATCAGACGCCTATCCGTCAAGTTGCCAGCACCTGCCTGTCCACAAGAAGTTTAACTGCAATCAGACGCCTATCCGTCAAGTTGCCAGCACCTGCCTGTCCACAAGAAGTTTAACTGCAATCAGACGCCTATCCGTCAAGTTGCCAGCACCTGCCTGTCCACAAGAAGTTTAACTGCAATCAGACGCCTATCCGTCAAGTTGCCAGCACCTGCCTGTCCACAAGAAGTTTAACTGCAATCAGACGCCTATCCGTCAAGTTGCCAGCACCTGCCTGTCCACGAGAAGTTTAACTGCAATCAGACGCCTATCCGTCAAGTTGCCAGCACCTGCCTGTCCACAAGAAGTTTAACTGCAATCAGACGCCTATCTCTCGTAAAAGAAATTTTTAACGGATCAATTCATCTTCGCGAATCAATTGTTAGCGTGTGTTTGTTTTTGTCTTATTGTTTTTTATATTGGATTTAAATAAGATCGCTCCACCAATTTGTTTTAAGTGAATATTGTAAGCTCACATGAGCACAGCTTTCTCATGAGTAAACTATTCTTGTCAGTCGGCAAACGCTGTCGGTCAACAAATGACCGAAGCTGTGCATACATGCATCTGGAATAATACTTTAAACATGTGTGCAACATTCGTGAATTGTATTGTGAGCTTACATTTTCCGCATTAAATCAACATTTGCTTGACTTTAAACGTTTACCCCGAAATGTTTACTTAATGATTTTCATTTTGCTTGAATTTATTTTGATTGTCAAAACAAAAACGACTTTCAGTGGTCCAAAGTTGTAATGCAGATATTTGTTTGAAACAATCAGGTGTCATTTTGGTCTAAATGTACAAAATATTGTTACAAAAGACAAACCACTAATTGAATTATAAATGGCGTTTGATCAGAGCAGCATGAGCAAAACCTTATAATTTTGAACGTTTGTGATCAACTTTGGTTCGTCGTGCGTCGTAAACATTGACCTTGTGGACTCTATTGGCCATATTTATTGATCACGTTTCAAGACACATTGCAAAATAATCTCAATAACATCAAAGCCGAGTTCAAAATTGGGTCACGTGGGTTTAAATACTTTGTCAAATTGCAAGCAACACCTTAAGGGTCTAGCGGTCATAATTTTTTATCCGATCGTCATGTAATGTGCACAGAACATGTGTTATGATATTTCGAAAACGTTACCAGTCTGTCAAAAACATAGCCAACATGGAACGGTTGTGTTTTCATTATATGGCTACAGTGAATCCATAAACAATCTAGATGTCCAATCTTCATGAGAGATACCCAGAACATTGTTCTCCTGATTCTTGGCTCAGTTCAAAAATGGTTTCGGAAAATCTGAAAACAGGACCGCCTGTTGGCAGAGCAATTTCCATTATATGACTATAATGAAACGTTGTGAAACTTCTGAAAGTAACATTTGTGTTCGATCTTCATGAAACTTGTTCAAAACATCTGTTATAATGTTTTCTCGGTCGATATGGAAAACTGTTCCAGACAGTTAAAAACTTGTTATCGCATTGCTGTTTATACATCTTCAGCTACCGTAAAACTTTTGAACACAACAACCACCATTTTTGTCTCAATGAATCTGTTTCAGAATATTTGTTCTAATATATCTTAAATATCTTTGTTGATTAAAAAATGACCACGTTCCATTGAAAAACATACCGGTAATGGTACGGGGCATTTTTACATAGCTTTAGAAAAACGTTTTGAACAATCTATATATAATTAAGTCATATGTTTATCCAATTCGAGATAGACATACAACTTAACTAAAATATTTGTTCTAATGATATCGTAGGCAAATTCAAACATTATGGGTAAAAGCCAGGTGACATTTATAATACAACGATCACAGACTCTTCTTAGAACAGTTAAGTGTTTTCGATTCTCAGGTGAGAGACCTGTCACCTTGAACCCTCTTGTTTGTATCACACCATGATTTATTTGTGTTTATTTATTTCAAAGTAAGAAACAATTTTCCGGCATAATAATTTGTGGTGTTTGCTTTTTCTAAGGGTCTTGATATGTATATATATTCAATACATATAACAACCCCCATAACACAAGCCAATTCGACTAACATTTGAATGAATATGTTTATGTCGCATTTACGAGTATTAAGTGTCTATTAAAGCTTATCGTTTGATTCCCTGTTAAAGCAAACGTCTAACAATATGCTTACCACAGCCGTGATTTAAATGCAAATACTTGTCATGTTATGATGATAATGGTGGTTTTCTCGTTTTATAAGCATGCTAAACAATGCCGATGGAACAACTCAACTCACGTTATTAAACAAACACGTTTACGTTTTAATTAAACTTTTTATATCCTGATTTAACTAATCTGGTATTATTGTTTGATAGTATGCTTACGGTTCAAGAAGAAATACGTTCCGAGAAAAAAAGTATAACCGTGTACAAATGCATCTTTTTGGTTTCCGCAAAAAGGAGAAAACATTAATTTGAGATTGAACCTGGTAAATTTGACACTGTGTCGTTCACAAATTCAATGACTGAATGAAGATTTCGTTCATGTATATCTAAGTGATGTAATTCACAAACCGAATAGGACAAAGAATTCAATCGTGCAGTAATTGATGGGGGAATTCAGTTGTAACTCATATTGCCCAAACTAGATAAAGTAAGTACTCCGCATCTTTCAATGACCAGACATGACATTTTATTTGTTTCGTCATTATTTTAGTCACTCTAGGTGTATTTGCATTTATCACATCATTTTATTATCTACTTATAATATGTTCATGTCTACTTTGAGTATACTGTATGACAATATAATGACCTTCCGACTTTTATTTAAATATCATGGTTTGGAAAGTATGATAAAGAGCTAAATGATCTATCTGTCAGTAATATCATATCCTTGAATGGATACCGCATAAACCTGTTATTTCCTTATGCATGCGTATAACCGTAGCGTGGATCAGGACGATTAGTAGTGTATCCAACTACGACAGGTGTTTCCACGATTGACAACTGTTCGTATTTCATACGAACCTGTTTGTGTCGCATTCCATTTATGACCATCAAGTATTGAATCTTTGTGATGGAATTGATTGCAGATTATCCGTGCTCACAATATACTTTTTGAGGAACATATTATTAGATATCAAGCACTGATTGCATTTCATTTTGACTTTTCTTAACTAAAGTGTCTCCTAAATCATTCAATTGTTCGTTCAGGAAATTCAAATCAGGCAAGAGATTAAATTATGTAACATCGACGACTTGCTCCTTCTGGCAATTTTGTGTTCAAAACAGGCAAGTGCGGAAAATGTTGATAGATGCTAACAATTGCTCAATTTTGGACTTGAATATCCGACGAACAACGAAATATTTAATGAATCGCTACGGTCAAATTTAAGATAATTGTTTGAAGATTGGATTCAGTTATTTAAGTTGTTCCTTGGATGAGTTGCGTGATGCCCGGACACGTTTCGCCAAGGTATATGAAAAATGGTTGTTTTCTTGCCTCATCGGGCAATTTTTCAATCAATATTTCTCGATCGGGCAAGTAAAAAGGGGATTCCCCAACTTTTCCAATCGGGCAAGATCCCCGACTGATATTCCGAACGTAAGGCATATGTTTTGTTGCATGTTAGGGTAATTCATCAGAAAATCAAACTAAAAGCTTGAAAAGCGAACGGAAATCTGAATAGTAGAAACATGACAAAAATGCGAACATGCATTCAGTTAAGTAGATTCTAGAAAGAGTATTGCCGTCAATATTCCTACATTGATTAGGCCCTACATGTAGTTCTATATTTTCATACATCAGAAATGAAGACTTATTGTGTCACTGATTATTACACTAAATCTCTATCGGATCATCTAATGCACCCACATAACGAACTGGTATTCTCGCTCCATATTTAATCCCGATTATCATTGACAAATAATGTAGCCGTAAGATTGTGAACTAATTCGGATTATAACCGTGTCAATCAATGGCCCGGATTTAATCCGTTATATCCCAAATGACCAGTTAAAAAATGCTAAGAGTTTGTGACAGTGTGAAAAAATTGTGAATGCATTGTCCTAACATTCACTTTCTGTAATGTGCACTTTTCTGTTTCAAAAATATACAGAAATTGTCTATATGCACTTTTCAATTATTCCCGGCAAAATAAGTTTTACTCGCGTTCGATTCGGTCGAAACTGCGCATGCGCGTTGTCAAGTAAACTGACCGGAAGTTTGAACTCTCCAGGAAATAGTTTGGAAATATAATAAAAACAATCTAACGGTCACATCAACCCAAAATTAATAATTTATAATAAACAAATTAAACATATAAAATGTATGATGAGAGCGCTTCTGAAGGTGCAAAGGGAACTTTTGAAATCTACAGGGCTGAAGCAGATTCACTTTACAAACAAGGAGAATACAGAAAATCGATAGAGAGCTACACAATTGTGAGTTTTCATTTTCATTTGCTTTAAATAAGTTGACGTGAATGTTGGTGTGTGTTCATTTGGAAGTTGTCTGTCAACTTTTAGTAAATGGAGCCATTATGACTTATTATATATATTGACAATTATGTGTTTTATAGCCTATTTAAAGTTATGCATTAACATGATTAAACATGTTCTTCTTCTTCTTTTAAAGAAGAAGAAGAAGAACATGTGTTAAAGAAGAAGAAGAAGAACATGTGTTTTATAGCCTATTTAAAGTTATGCATTTAACATGTTTTGAGCCCTAAAACAGAGATGATAAACCAACTTAAATTTGCCTTTTCCCGTTTTGGTAAATTGACAAAATAAAAAAAATGTTTCAGATTCGCAAATTTTCGTTGTAGATTTGATATTTTGGAGGAAACAGTAATACTGAACATTTACCATGCTCTAAAATATCCATTATATGCATCTTTTGACAATTTAAAAACATGAAAATTATATAGCGTTGTTACACGAAACGATTGAATAATTTGGAGAGTTCTGTTTTTGTTGTATATTTTGTGATACTACTACAATTGCCTATGGGACGATTGAACTTTACCGGTACGCAACACTTAACATCAAACAGCGTACCCTAACCATAACCCTTAACACCAAACACATAACAACTAACGCAACACCTTATAATCCTTTTTATCCTATATAATTCATCAGTATTGGGGGGCTACCGCCCCCAAACCCCCGCTTTGTCGATAGTGGTAAAAAACTGCGTACTGGTAAAGTTCAATCTAGCCATTGCTTATATACAGTATAAAATTCATCACTCATTGTATGAGCACGGATGGACGAGTGGTCTAAGCGATAGATACTCCAGGGGTCAGTGGTTCGAGCCCAGTTGAGCGTTACTTTTTTCTGTCTTTAATTCTATTCATGTTTTTTTTTAGTGGAGCTTCTTAGATCCAATCTTTACATTTATCAATATAAAGCATTTAATGACAAAGCAAAAGGTGGAATCTCTTGTTCATGTTTTTTTAGTCTATTGTGCCATTTTTGCATTCAGCAGATAATTACCTATTCCAGTCTGGATTGTTGATGGTAGATCTCCTGTGGCTATTTAGTTCTGAACTGAAAGTCACACTCTATGATGATGTTTATTTCTTCTTGAGTCTGTTCTTCTCGTGTTCTTCTTGGGCTCCCAGCTTTGCCATACTGTCTGCCTCATCATTTCAGGGTATTCCGCAGTGAGAGGAGATACATGGCCAGTACAAGATTTGTCACAAAAAGAATCTGCACCCGTCACGTTGTAATTTAAACATGTGAATTTTTCATGACAATACATACAAGCCCTGATGTGGGTAAAATAGGCTCATTGTGATGCAAATGTTGTCCCAATCACTTTCAGCTTTTATGGTATTTTGTCTTCTTAACAAAAACCAGTCTAGGCTAAACATGTTATCCCTGATTAAGTGTGCAGACTGCAGTCAAATCTGGGACAACACTGTCTGCACATACATTGAGCCCAATTTTCCTAGACTTCACAACACATATTGACTTGAAACTGCTTAACTTAAATTTGCTTTATTCCAGGCGCTTGATCTGCACCCGAATGAAAAGAACTGCCTTGTTGCCAGATCAAAATGCTACCTTCAACTTGGAGATATGCAGAGTGCCCTGAACGATGCTGAAGCCTCACTGGAAGATGACAAGAACTTTCACAAAGTAGTATTTTTTGGATCAAATAAGGGACCTACATTTGGTCCCATTCCCAATCTTGAAAGTAGATATTCTATCCCAAATGATGCCTGAAGCTTCTTATTGAGTTTCCAAAAAACAACATCAACAAGAAATTCACATTGATTTTATTTCTCTATCCTGCTCTATAAGTTGAACCTTAGTAAATTCTTTTGGGAAAACTATTATTCTTCTATTGCCTTCTTAACAAAAATCCAGTCTAGGCAGAATGTGTTAATCCAGATTAAATGTGCAGCCTGTGCAGGCTAATCTGGGATGACACTGCACATGCATTAAGACCAATAATCACTAATTCTTCTTTCAGGGCATCTACCAGAAAGCCCAAGCTCTCTACTACCAGGGAGACTTTGAAATGGCGCTGGTGTTTTATCACAGAGGTCACAAACTACGACCAGAACTTCAAGAGTTTCGACTTGGTATACAAAAAGCACAAGAAGCCATTGATAACAGCGTGGGCTGTAAGTTGTCAACTATTCTCTTTCCCCAAACTCTGAGAAACTCCATTTTTCTCTCCTCTACTTTCGCCATCAGGCTTGCAAAGGCTCTTTCCTTGCTGTCCGTGTCCACCCGGAAATCTAACTGGTCTTTGGAGAAAATATTCTCTACTGACCTTGATACTGGTAAAGCTGTTTCTCAAAGCACTCCTAAATCTTCTTCTGTAACTCCATCTCGAAGATCGCCAACAAAATCACCAACAAAAGACGGTAAGTAACTGTCTTTTCTTTTTTCTTTTTTTCCCTTTCTTTTCACTTTGCCTGAGCAATTGAGTTTTTGTGACCAGCCGCTATCTCTGCTTGTCAGTCTACATTTTGAGCTTTGCTCTTGGCAAATGAGGGTTAATGCATGTTCGTAAAGTGATGTTCCAAATTAGCCTGTGCAGTCTGCAAAGACTTATCAGGTACGACACTTTCCGCTTTATGGTATTTTCTTGACTTAAAGATTTCTTCTTGCAAAACTTAATTTTAAGACGAAAGTGTTGTCCTTGATCAGCTTGTGCTGACTTCACAGGCTACTCTGGAATGATAGTTTACGCAGATGCATTAAGACCCGTTTTCCCAGAGTGAGGCTCATATTACTAATGGTACCTCCACCAGGTCTTATCTAATGAAACTTCACAAGCCTGGAAATTATTTTATTCTGTTGTATAAGTAGTTCAGTGGAGCTAAAGGTTTTAAAAAAAGAAAGAGTGTAGTCTGCACAGGTTAAATAGGGACGGCACTTCCTGCTTTTATAAACAAGAATTATTTGTAGGAAGTCTCTTCTTAATAAAAAACCAGTGAAGGCAGAAAGAATTGTCTCTGATTAGACATGCATCAAGATTGGTTTTCCCTGAACGCAGCTCATTTTAACTAGATTGCCTAATAATGTCTGTTCTTGTTTTTGTTTTCTAAAAAGTTGGTTTTAATTTGTAGCTCCTGACACAGTGAAGCTAACAACAGAGGGGGATTTGTCTTACTTTGACATGCTGCTGGATGATGTAAGTACCTCAATAATATATGGGCCATACTCTGTGAAGAAGGGGTTTAATGCAGGTGCGTAAAGTGTCGTCACACCTAAGCCTGTACAGTCCACACAGGCTATTCAGGGATGACACTTTCCGCCTAAACTGGATTTTTGTTTAGAAGACTTTCAGTAAACTAAAAATACCATACAAGCAGAAAATGTTGTCCATGATTAGCCTGTGCAGACTGCACTGGCTAATCTGGGACGACACTTTACACACATGCATTAAACCCCCTTTTCTCAGAGCACGGCCCATATCCTGTTATTCTTATTTTGAGAAAAGCAAAAGCAGGGATATAAATTAATGTTTTACAGTAGGCTGCCAAGACAGGCAACTATCTTAAGTATTTCGGTTGCCTGGGCAAATAATTAATAGACCAGAACCAAATACATGCTATAATTAACTAAAACTTTATTTTAAGAAAACAAAATAAGACAAAATTATTATGTTGCTGACAGGACTCAATGCATTATTCCCTTTTATGAGCTCTTCATTCCTTATAAAAAATAAAATATTAAACTGTGGGAAAATGATTTAAGTTTTTCTAAACAGCTACTTGCCTAGGCGGACTACCAACTTTTGAAATTGTCTGCCTGGGCCTTAATCTATGTCCCTCAGTGAATGGGTAACCCCTTATTTCCTGTCCCTGAAAGGAAATGTCCACCATTTATTTTAATTCTAGTTTGAATGTTTCAACACAATGCCCTGGCTTTAAATGAGCAGTGTTATGCAAAAATGTGTCTTGAAACATATCATCGCTGTGTGGGTCTTCTAACTCTGGCATGGAGTCACTGTCTGCTAATGAGACCACAACACCTTGTGTTAACCCTTTCACAATCAGAAGCAAAGTAAAATGGCTATATGCAAACAGCATAAAACCAGACCAGCCTGCGAGTAACTCACAGACTGTTCAGGTTTGTATGCTTCTCATCAGTATCTAAGGGTTGGAAATGAAGCCTAAAATGGCTAAAACTAGAATCTAGCATAAAAGGTCTTTAATTAAATGTAACTTTTTAAGGCACTAAAAATGTGTCAAAATACATATCTAAGTGGTAAAGGGTTAAAAAAAGTAGCTTCACGAAAGTATTGAATTGTAATTAAAGTTTAAGAGAGGTTACTTCAAATAGAGCATTTCTGATAGAACTTTCATATTCTGCGTCCTTGTATTTCATGCACAGAAAAAGATCAAGCGCAAAGCAGCTCCACTTGGTCGACCTGTGGTTGCCCCAACAAGCAAGGTGAAGGCCAAGGGGGCCCCTGGGAGCGAGAAGACCATCAAACAGCTGCTGGGTGAACTGTACGGGGACCGACAGTACCTGGAGAAACTGCTCAAAGAGACAGGTAAGTGGAAAGTGTTGTCCAATAAAGTCTCGCAGAACGATTAAATCATTAAGGAGCTAGAGAGGATTGATCAAGGTTTAGTTTTATTTAGCTCGAGTGCATTGAAAGGCTTAGGCTTATTGAAACGCTCTCTAGTCTGTTTTTGGGTAGAACCAGTACTTGGTATCTTTGGTGTATATCTTAAGAAAGCTCCTACAGTGGGGATCGAACCGGTGACCTCCTGGTTGCTAGGGGACACCATATACACTACACCACAGTCACCTTTAAATGTCAAGGTTGGATCTCTCGATGAATTGGTTTAGTGACATTTGACACTCTTTAGTGTATTTTTGCAGGACAAATGCAGAAAAAATACACTTTTTTACAGTTAAAAGTGTATTTCTTTGAGCATTTTCAAGTTTATAAAAAGTCACAGCATTTAATGCCACTAAATGCAGAAAAAAAATATAGTGCCAATACTTCTGTGTTTAATATGCATTAAATATGCATTTAATACACTTTGTTTTGAAAGGTAGATAGTTGCACAGAGAATACTGAAGGTCTGAATATCTGGTAATTATGACATTTTCTGGCCAAAACTGCTTGTAAAGTAACCAACAACCTACTTGTTAATTTTTAATAGATTCCTAGGGCCTGTCTTATTAAAGATTTTTTTAAACAAATTTATGTTACAAGTGAAAAACTAATAGACAATTATAAAAAATGTTTATAAATTGAAGAACATGTGCAAGATGAACAGGAAAACCTAAATTAATAAATAAATCATAGTAGTTTATGCTGAAGATTTTTTTTTTTAAATTGTTATATTGTTTTGTTGAGCAATATTTATAAAAACAGGCCCACAATTGTAATTTTTCTGAGATAGTCTGACCTTGTGGCCATTAATGACTTTGATAACAGTTAATTAATATCTGTCTATTTACGGTATACATGTCCATATATGCAGGGAAGCAATGTAGCCTTTTCAACCTTAAGTTTGTTTTTGCCCAAAGAGATATAAGTGTATAAAGTTTTGAAATCAATTCTGTATGTAGAAACCGACGTGAGACAGTTGCACTTTCATCTTCATCATATTCTATTTTGATGGTGCATGTTGGAAGTGCTAGTGTGCTGGTTTTTTATTTGAAAATGAGCCATTCCATGAAAAAAGGGCTTTTATTGCATGTGCTTTAAGTGTCATCCCAGATTAGCCTTTGCAGTCTGCACAGGCTAATCAGGGAAGACATTTTCTGCTGTTATGTTTTTTTTTGTTTTAAGAAGTAAGTATCTTCTAAACAAATATCGAGTCTAGGTGGAAATTGATTTCCCCTATTACTCTGTACGAAGCACAGGCTAATCTTGTGACCACACTTTACACACATACATTAAGCCCCATTTTCCCAGAGTAAAGCTAAATTATGAGTTTTGAAATACATTTCAGATCCCAAGTCAGAAATGGGTAAGACGATCTCCACACTGGTCACTGAAGGCTTGTCCTATCTTGACACACGCTCGGACTTCTGGCGGCAGCAGAAGCCCATGTACGCCCGCAGGCACGACCGACTGATGCAGAGGAGGCGCCGGGAAGTGTCGTCCAATAAAGTCTCGCCCAACGATTACATCATCAAGGAGCTGGAGAGGATTGATCAAGGTTTAGTTTTAACCGAGAAATACCAGTGAATTTAAACCGATAATTCACTGTTTCAAACAATTAAAATAAACAGTGAAAATTATCAATAATTTCACAGTTATAAGTTAAAGTGATGTAGTTTTTATTACATTACAATATTATTATTTCAGCAAAAATACAAAAAAAATCATTTGTGAGCATAAAAGAAAAAGAAAATTTGTTGAATGTGGTGAATTATATATTTAAATTCCCTCCTGATCGTAGAAGAAATATATTTCCTATGACCACGCTTGAATTACAAGAGATATTCCACCAAATCCAACAAATATTCCTGATGTATTTTAGCTTGATTGCATTGAAAGCCTAAGGCTTATTGAAATGCTCTTTAGTCTATTTCCTGGGTAGAACCAGTACTTGGCGGCTATGGGGAGATCTAAAGAATGCTCCCACAGTAGGGGATCAAACCTGTGACCTGATAACTATGTGGACACCATATCCACTATGACCTGATAACTATGTGGACACTATAGCCACTATGACCTGATAACGATGTGGACACCATAACCACTATGACCTGATAACTATGTGGACACCATAGCCACTATGACCTGATAACTATGTGGACACCATAGCCACTATGACCTGATAACTATGTGGACACCATAGCCACTATGGCCTGATAACTATGTGGACACCATAGCCACTATGACCTGATAACTATGTGGACACCATAGCCACTATGACCTGATAACTATGTGGACACTATAGCCACTATGACCTGATAACTATGTGGACTCTATAGCCACTATGACCTGATAACTATGTGGACTACATAGCCACTATGACCTGATAACTATGTGGACACCATATCCACTATGACCTGATAACTATGTGGACACCATAGCCACTATGACCTGATAACTATGTGGACACCATAGCCACTATGACCTGATAACTATGTGGACACTATAGCCACTATGACCTGATAACTATGTGGACACCATAGCCACTATGACCTGATAACTATGTGGACACCATAGCCACTATGACCTGATAACTATGTGGACACCATAGCCACTATGACCTGATAAGTATGTGGACACTATAGCCACTGTGACCTGATAACTATGTTGACACCATAGCCACTGTGACCTGATAACTATGTGGACACCATAGCCACTGTGACCTGATAACTATGTGGACACTATATCTACTGTGACCTGATAACTATGTGGACACCATATCCACTATGACATGATAACTATGTGGACACCATAGCCACTATGACCTGATAACTATGTGGACACCATATCCACTATGACCTGATAACTATATGGACACTATAGCCACTGTGACCTGATAACTATGTGGACAATATATCCACTATGACCTGATAACTATGTGGACACCATATCCACTATGACCTGATAACTATGTGGACACCATAGCCACAATGACCTGATAACTATGTGGACACCATAGCCACTATGACCTGATAACTATGTGGACACTATAGCCACTGTGACCTGATAACTATGTGGACACCATAGCCACTGTGACCTGATAACTATGTGGACACCATAGCCACTATGACCTGATAACTATGTGGACATTATAGCCACTGTGACCTGATAACTATGTGGACACTATATCCACTGTGACCTGATAACTATGTGGACACCATATCCACTATGACCTGATAACTATGTGGACACCATAGCCACTATGACCTGATAACTATGTGGACACCATAGCCACTATGACCTGATAACTATGTGGACACTATAGCCACTGTGACCTGATAACTATGAGGACACCATAGCCACTGTGACCTGATAACTATGTGGACACCATAGCCACTATGACCTGATAACTATGTGGACACCATAGCCACTATGACCTGATAACTATGTGGACACTATAGCCCCTGTGACCTGATAACTATGTGGACACCATAGCCACAATGACCTGATAACTATGTGGACACCATAGCCACTATGACCTGATAACTATGTGGACACTATAGCCACTGTGACCTAATAACTATGTGGACACCATAGCCACTGTGACCTGATAACTATGTGGACACCATAGCCACTATGACCTGATAACTATGTGGACATTATAGCCACTGTGACCTGATAACTATGTGGACACTATATCCACTGTGACCTGATAACTATGTGGACACCATATCCACTATGACCTGATAACTATGTGGACACCATAGCCACTATGACCTGATAACTATGTGGACACCATAGCCACTATGACCTGATAACTATGTGGACACTATAGCCACTGTGACCTGATAACTATGTGGACACCATAGCCACTGTGACCTGATAACTATGTGGACACCATAGCCACTATGACCTGATAACTATGTGAACACCATAGCCACTATGACCTGATAACTATGTGGACACTATAGCCCCTGTGACCTGATAACTATGTTGACACTATAGCCACTGTGACCTGATAACTATGTGGACACCATAGCCACTATGACCTGATAACTATGTGGACACTATAGCATCTGTGACCTGATAACTATGTGAACACCATAGCCACTATGACCTGATAACTATGTGGACACTATAGCCACTATGACCTGATAACTATGTGGACACCATAGCCACTATGCCATGTTGACATTCAATCAAGATTTGATCTCTTAATGAATCTGTTCACATATACTGGCTGAATTTGAGGCGCTATCGAGTCAATCATTTTCCTGGTTTGTCTAGGGTCTTGTTATAAAAGCTTAAGACATTTTTCATTGGCATCAAAACCAGTATTTTCAGACAAACTATGGGCAAAATCATTATTGTTAAGAGCTTTTGAGTGGTTATATGATTTGTATTGTCTACAATTTTTGTGTTTCAAAATTTGTTCAATTGATTGTTTTTTCTATCAACTTAGACTCTAGGTCATCAGGTAATATGTAAATATGTTCATTATCACAAAAATATTCATAACAACATTCTTAACAAATAAAATTGTGCAGCAGTGGACCGTCAGTCCACCAAGCTAGATAAATCTACTAGACCTAACAACATTTTAGTGGACAACCATTTTTTTGACAATTTGATAATACTTTTATATATATATATATATATATATATATTCAATTTTTTTTTAAACAGAACTACAACGAAAACACCCATGCAAATGCAAAGTCTAGTTCTAATTAAAGGTGAATCATGTAATTGACAAGGGCTAATGTCCACTTCATAGTCAAAGACTGTTGAGATTATATTTTTTAACAGACTCAACAATTAGTGAGAAATCTTGCCTTGCTAGACCATATCTCTTCTTGCAGCCCAGGTGGAAGGCAGGTACCAGGAGGCCCTGAAGCGTTCACAGAAGTGTCTGGCCACGGTACAGAACTACACGGAGGAGGAAGTGCCCAACAAGCTGGAGGTGATTGCCAACCTGCACAGCTGTGTGGGCAACGCCTACCTGGAGATGGGAGAGTACAACAAGGCCCAAGCCAGCCACGAGACTGACCTCAAGATTGGGCAAGACAAGTGCGTATTGTGCAATAGGGGGCGGGGTCTTAAACTGAAAAGTATCCCTTGAACTAAATTATTTAATAATGTCTTTGTTTGAAAACACTAGGTAGGCATGGAATAAATACTAATGTATATGAAGGACTATCACCTTAGATATGGCTTAATGGTGCTAAACAATATATGACCCTGGCTCTGAGAATTTGGAGTATTGCGCACTAGGGGGTGGGGGTCTGTTAAAGCTGGACTTTTTGAAAACTGGGCTTAATGCATGTGCATAAATTGTTGTCCAATATTAGCCTGTGCAGTCCCATCAGGCAAATCAGGAACAACACTTTTTTGCGTTTGTGGACTTTTTTATTATCCCCACGCTTTTTGAAAAAAAGGTGGGGATATTGTGGTTATCTCCGCCGTCCGTCCGTCCGTCTGTCTGTCTGTCTGTCTGTCCGTCCGTCCTGGCCACTATCTCCTCCTACACTAAAAGCACTAGAACCTTGAAACTTACACACATGGTAGCTATGAGCATATGTGCGACCCTGCACTATTTGGAATTTTGATCTGACCCCTGGGTCAAAAGTTATAGCGGTTGGGGTGGGGCTGCGTCAGAAATTATCACTCATTTTTTTAGGTTATTTTACATTTACTTCTTTATTTCTACACCGATTCACTTCAAATTGATACTGGACCTCTCTTATGACAATACGGTCAATCTCAACCATGCATGGCCCCATTCCCAACCCTGGGGTGCCCCGCCCACATAGGCCACACCCACCAAAAATTTCCATTTACTATAATTTTTTCATTTCTACACGGATTCACTTCAAATTGATACTGAACTTTTGTTATGACATTAGGGTCAATCTCAACTATGCATGGCCCCAATCCCAACCCTGGGGCGCCCGCCCACATAGGCCACACCCACCAAAAAATTCCATTTACTATAATTTTTTCATTTCTACACGGATTCACTTCAAATTGATACTGAACTTCTCTTATGACATTAGGGTCAATCTCAACTATGCATGGCCCCATAACCAACCCTGGGGCCCCGCCCACATAGACCACACCCACCCAAAATTGCCTTTACTATAATTTCTTCATTTCTGCACCGATTCACTTCAAATTGATATTGAACTTCTCTTATGACAATACAGTCAATCTCAACTATGCATGGCCCCATTACCAACCCTGGGGCGCCCCGCCCACATAGACCACACCCACCCAAAATTGCCTTTTACTATAATTTCTTCATTTCTACACCGATTCACTTCAAATTGATACTGAACCTCTCTTATGACAATACGGTCAATCTCAACTATGCATGGCCCCATTACCAACCCTGGGGCCCCGCCCACATAGACCACACCCGCCCAAAATTGCCTTTTACTATAATTTCTTCATTTCTACACCGATTCACTTCAAATTGATACTGAACTTCTCTTATGACAATACGGTCAATCTCAACTATGCATGGCACAATTACCAACCCTGGGGCGCCCTGCCCACATATGTCACACCCACCCAAAATTGCCTTTTACTATAACTTCTTCATTTCTACACCAATTCACTTCTAATTGATGATGAACTTCTCTTATGACAATACGGTCAATCTCAGCTATGCATGGCCCCATTACCAACCCTGGGGCACACCTAGGTCAAACATTCGGCGTGGGGATACGCGTCGGCCTCTGCCGCGCCATTTCTAGTTTACAGGATGTCTCTTCTGAGCAAAAATCCAAATAAGGCGGAAAATGTTATCCCTGATCAGCCTGTGCAGACTGCACATGCTAAACTGGGACAACATTTTGTGCACATGCATACGGCCGTTTTCACAGAGGGCAGCTTATCTAGAGGGCATGATTATTTGTAACCCCCTCAAAGAAAGTTTGAGATTTTTTTTTTTTAGTTGCTCTGTTGGTTTGTCCATTGGTCGTCGTTGATATTTGTCGAGTGGACTACATGTACTGCAACATTTCTTAAGCAATTAAGTTGGAACATCAAATGTCATTATCCTAAAATGTAGATTTTCAAGGCACTTTTTACCTTATCCACATTATTAGACACATTTGTGACAAAGCTTTCCTTTTAATCGACTTGTCAACAAAAGGAAGTTGATTTATTGTTGTTAAACTGTTTCCGCGTTTGCCTTAATTAATTTTCTTTGATTATTTTTTTTCGTTAGGTATAATCAAATCATGCACTTTTCCACAGACAAGGTTAATTCATTTTTTGTCCCATATAAACAAATTGTGTAGCAAAATTTTCAGAAAAACTGAGGAACTGGTAATGTTTACCAGCATTTAAACAAGCCTTAATCTAAGCCTCTCTCTGCAGGGCAAACCTTGCTTAATGCATGTGCTTAAAGTGTCGTCCAGACTGCACAGGCTAATCTGGGATACTTCAACACTGTAGGCGCATGCATTTAGCCCAGTTTTTCCAGAACGAGCCTCGAAGATTGACTGCTGATTCACTTGCTGGATGTTTGTGTTGCAGTGACCGTGTTTTCACAAAAACTGAGTAATAGGTATTCATTAGAGATAGTTTGAACATATATATTAACTGCTCCTTCACCTGCTGGATGTTTGTATTGCAGTGACCTCCAGGAGGCGGTGTCTAGGGGTCTGGACAACGTGGGAAGGGTCTACGCCAGAAAGGGAGAGTTCAGCAAGGCCATTGAAATGTAAGTCACCAGCCGCCATAGCCATAAAACTCTACAAAATAATCTTTTCTTTTCTAATAATTGAGCTCAATTCTCTGAAAACTGGCACAAGTTGTCATATCATACCATATTTTATTAAACGAGTTCAACTCGCTTACTTACAAATTTCCTTGACGAGTTTAATAAAATATGGTATGAAATGACGAGTGTCAGATCTTTTTATCACATGCTTTAAAATGAGCAAATTAAATAAATATTTACGCAAACATAATGATAAATCCCGAATGTTGTTTACATTTCGTGACGTCATGTGACGTTGCAACGTCATTTCAGCAAAATAACAAAATGCAATGGTCAATAGGACAAAAACCTTAAAAAGTACATGTATATTACACATGTGTAAGATAAAAATATTCGTAATGGTTATATTACATGGGAAAAAGGGTATGGCATGTGATAAATGAAAAATCTCTTCCAAACGAAAATCAAGTCGAGGCAAAAAGTGTTGTTCCTGCAGTCCAGTCCGCACAGGCTAATCTTGGAGCATATGTATTAAATCCAGTTTTCTCAGAGCGAGTCTAAAACATTCTCAAACAAACTTAACATCTTTTGTAACAGCTGGGAGCACACGCTTCCCATCAGCAAGTCTCCCCTGGAGAGTACATGGTTTTACCAGGTCCATGAGATCAAGATATTATCAAATGAGCCTTGTTTTTCACAAACTAGACTTAATGTATTTGGGTACAGTGTTGTCTCAGATTAAATTGTGCTATCTGCACAGGCTAATCAGTGAAGACACTTTCCTCTATTTATAGTTTAAAAAAGTATATCTAGTCTAAGCGAAATGCCCTCAATGATAAGGTTGATGGACAGCACAGGCTAATTTGGGACAACACTTTATGCACAGCTATTACACCCCATTTTCCCAGAGTATGCTAAAATATTCTCAACAAAAATCCAATTTAGGCAAAAAGTTTCATCCCTGATAAGCCTGTGCACATTCATTAAGCTCTGTTTTCCATTGTTCATAGCTGGGAGCGCAAGCTGCCCATCAGCATGTCCCCTCTAGAGAGTACATGGCTGTACCACGAGATCGGTCGTTGCTTCCTGGAGCTGGGAAACAACACAGAGGCCAAGAAGTATGGAGAACTGTCAGAGGCAGCCGCCATCGAGGCAGATGACGCAATGTGGCACTTGCAGGCTTCCGTGCTCACTGCACAGGCTGAAGGTAGAGTATACTTAGAAATGCGGGAGTACAAAGATTAAATAAAGGAAATTTAGTTGCAACTTTCATTGTTGATAGTGACTTTTTTTGAAGTTACGGAGCTTTTAACACATAGGCAGGCATCCAATGGTCAAATAATGTTAACTTTCGAATGAGGTTGTATTTTGACAATATGCTGTGTTTTCATTCACCATTTAAAAATATGTTTGTATTATTGTTAACTAAAACGTTTTAAATAGGATAAACATGAAACTTGATAATAATGTTTGTGGGAATAATATCATGGCCAAGTTTGATAACCAGCCAGATCGCCAGAAGTTTTTTCAACTGAATTAAAAAAAAAAAGTCAAAATTGATTTTATGTGTTCTTTAATTCAAAAAGTTAAAATCAGATCATCAAGAAACTTACTGATAATGCTTTATGGCATAATGTATCCCTTTCACCATAAGAAACAAAGTGAAAATGGCTTTTGCAACCACGTTAAACCAGACCAGCCTGCAAATAACTCGCAGTCTGTTCAGGTTTTATGTTGTTTGCTGCTCATCAGTATCAGAGGGTTTGAAGTGAAGTCTTTAAAACTTGAATATAGTAAGAGAGGTCTTTTAATTAATTTAACTTTCTAAGTGACTAAAAATGCGTCAAAAATCATATAAAGTGGTAAAGGGGTATGAGCCAAGTTTGATTACCATTCTGACGGTTTGAAGCTCTACAGATCTGCATTGTTGTATGAATAAGTCCCCACAGGAAGGAACATTTCATTAATTTTGTTCCAAAAGTGCATTATCTGCAAGTAAACAAGTAGAATTAGACCTGAAACTGAACATTTCAAGCGATAATCCTTGTCAATGAATATTACAATTGGTTTGTGCAATTTATACCAAGCAATAAAAAGGTCCATAATTCGCAATATGAAGATTTTACAATGCATATTTTTACTGACTTCAGTTTTTGTGTGCTAATTTTTCCAAATTGGTAGAGTAGGTGTACTTTTCACAACTGGGCAACAATGGCTTTGAAAAAATGTGCTTGTTCTCATTGCCTGATAATTTTTCATGATGTTATGCCTCAATTAACTCTCAATCAACTGTTATTTTCTTTCTGCAGTGAAACTAGGGGACTACCAGGGAGGTGCTGCATCATTTGAGAAAGCTCTGGAGTTGGCAAAACAGCAGGGTACGCAGACCAGTCTGAACAATAGGAGTCGTGAGAAAACTGGGCTTAATACATGTGTGTCAAGTGTCGTCCATGTCCGCACAGGCTAATCCGGGACGATACTTTTGCTTTCATGAAATTTTTCGTTTAAAGCAATTCTCTTCTTAGTAAAAATCAAGTTTAGGAAAAAAGTGAAATGCACATACATTATGCCCGGTTTTCCCAGAACGAGCCTCATATGAAGTTTTGCAAGTGCAATTTGAATTAAAGCCACACACCTTGAAATGAAATATATGGCGATGTAAATATAAGTATAAATAAGAAACATACTTTAGTTATGCCAATTAGAATAAATCTGGTGGTTACAAGGTAGAAATCCGTATTTTTTTGTGCTTTAAAACTTAAAGATAATCGCGTTTGTCAAAATGGACGTATACGTCTAGAAATCCTACTTTCGGTTTTAAAAGCGGTACCGTTTAAAAAATAATAAATTACTTGCTAACAAGGCTATAGATCTAATTTTATCTATGCCAATTAGAATGTATCTGATGGTAACAAGGTAGAAATCCGTCTTTTTGCGCTTTAAAATTTAAAAATAATCGTGTTTGTCGAAATGGACGTCTACGTATAAAAAATCCTACTTTCGGTTTTAAAACTAAAAAAAAAATCAATTACTTGCTTACTTGACTATAGATTTAATGACAATTTAGCACACTTTCAAATTGCATCTATATGTATTGATTAACATGTATTTCAAGGTCGCTGTGGTGTAATGGATATGGTGTCCGCCTAGCGATCGGGAGGTCATTGGTTCGATCCCCACTGCGGGAGCATTCTTTAGATTTCCCCCATAGAAACCAAGTACTGGTTCTAGTCCCAGGAAACGGACTAGAAAGCTTTTCAAATAAGCCTAAGGCTTTCTATGCAATCGAGCTAAAATAAATATGTTTAAACTAACATGTATTTCATTTCAAGGTGTGTGGCTTTAAGCTACAATAAATTGCTAAAGATATGCTCCTTTATCAACTTAAACTTTCTATATCATGATTGCTACAACTTTATATGTATTGCAATATCTGGTGTCCGTGGGTATTCATCGTTACTGTTACAAGCTCTTATTTAAATAGCAACACTGTATGATATTGCTTTTTTTTAAAGCCATGTTCAGTATTTGCTCATTCTGATATGGAGTATAAGTGAAAAAATGTTAATATACTGTAATGCGAAATGAAAATAAGGAGTGCTTATTAATATGGAGTATGTAAGTACTGTAACAAGCTCTAATTTAAATAGTAACACTGTATGATTTGTTGTTTTGTAAGTGTATGCTCTGTATTTTCTCATTCTGACATGGAATATATTTGTAATGTAAAATACTGTAATGCAAGATGAAAATTAGAAGAGCTTATTAATATGGAGTTTGTTTTAATAAGTTGGTGATAATTCTTATTTTTCTTGTTGAGTATTCATTTCTGAGATACATGATTTATTCATTTCCCACCATAACCTCTTCTAAACAAAAATCCAATCTAGGCAGAAAGTGTCTTCCCTAATTAGCCTGTGTGGACTGCAAAGGCTAATCTGGGACGACACTACGCTTATGCATTAAGCCTCATTTTCCCAAAGCATGGCTCAATTTGTTAAAGTATTTTTTTTTTTAAACAGGTGACAAGTCAGCTGAAAAAGCCATCAGTAAAGCCCTGACCGACATAAACACAAAAATCATTGAGGAACAAGGCAGAAATCCAGTAAACACGAATAACTCCAATGCAGCAGACACTACATCCCAAAAGTCTTCAAGTCGTGTGAAACCTACCGTCAACACCACGGAACAAACAGGTGGGTTACAAGTGTTCACTTCTGTGTGAAATAATAGGTGTGATTGTTTGCCAAACAGTAAAAAACTACACACACAAATAATTTTGAACAAGACATCTGTTGGTAGAAAGTCGAAACCATGGGCAAGAAATGCATGTGATTATTTGTGAAGTGTTCCGTAGGTACATTTATTTACAGCCAAACAACACCATGTTTAGTTTTCAAAAAAACAGTTTTTTTCCTATATACATTGCATGTAAAGAAATTAACCTTAATTACAAAATTTTGTCTGTTAAATTGATGTTGTTAATGATATAGAGCTTCAATAAACTTCTTTTTATGCACAGTCAATCGGTCAATTGTCACTCTATGAAAACAGGGCTTAATGCATAGTGTCATACCAGATTGGCCCGCACAGTCCGCCCAGACTAATCAGGGACATCACTTTCCACTTTATTGTATTTTTGTTTCAAGGAAGTCTCTTCTTAGCAAGATATAAATGTCTTAAACAAATAATTTGTGTTTTGAACACTTGTTAACTATATATCAAATCTGCATCTTATTTGGAATACAGTAAGGTTCTAGTCTACATTTTTGTCTAAAATTGTATATTTATCTCTACAAAATTGTAGAAACTAAAACTGAAGAGAAAGTAGAAAACACTCAGAAAGCAGATCCTGGTGCTGATAGTGACAATCAGGCAAACAAAAGGAAAGACTCCCAGAGTGGAAAGGCTGAGAATAAACCAGGGGAAGGAGCAGAGAGAACTAAACCAGGGGAAGGAGCAGAGAGAACTAAACCAGGGGAAGGAGCAGAGAGAACACAAGAGGGATATTCCTTGAATTTCAATGTATTGGGTCAGGAGGTATCGGTGAAAACAGATAAAGAGTTACAGTTGTTTTAAGAAAACATGAACAATGACCTTGATAAAAGTGAAAAAAGATCTCTTTAAAGACATTGTTAATTGTCTATATTTGTTAATTGTCTTTCTTTTTTTGTAATTCGTGTTTTTATGCCATTTGATTATTATACTTTGAATGGTATTTAGTTACATTAGCTTATAATTACAAATTTGAAGAAAATTCTTGCCAATACCTCGTGCAACCATTTTATTTGTATGAAATGGTCTAGTCACATCATCCTATGCTAGATATATTAGACATAATGATTTTTTGTGATATTTATTAAGTTTTGTAAACAATAAAACAATGGTGAACATTTTTTTCAGTGTTAAGTTATTAAATATTTCAGCATGTTCTTTCAAAGAATTGTTAACAGTTAAGCCAACAAATATTAATATTATATGAACCGTATATACATTCTTTATACTTTATTTCCTCCGATATCGAAGATTAGAACAACATAGTAATACAATAATCACAAAGCATGTTGAACATAGAAAGAGTGGCATGATTTACAAAATATATAATCATGAATAAATACACAGACACACAATTCTTAATGATATTATTTCAGCTGTTGTTATACATGTATAATACAATATCACATACCAAAGTCGAAAGGGAAAGTTGGTGTAATATTTGTAAACTTATAAAGTATTCAATTACCACACTATTTTGCTATTATCGATAACTTGATTTACTTTACCTTAATGAAAAACGATAATTTAAGCTTAAGTTAGGTTATCCATAATATACTGACAATAACACCCTGTGCGTTATTACAAAGAAACATTATAGTTGATTTAAGCGAATATATCATAATCAAGTTAAAACAAATCACATACTAGTATGAGTTTGAGTAAAACGAAATTGCTAAAAAGGCGATCTTCAGTTACTGTTAATGCAAGACACACTAGATGTCTACTCATTGTCATTACGGGAAGAGTCATAAATTGCATTAATTTGCAGTGCCCAATCACTCTGTAGAATTCAACAATAAGCTTATTCCTTTTGGATTCTGTTTTTTCACAAAACCAGAGAGTATGGTTCACAATACTGGCGGTGA
Organism: Dreissena polymorpha; assembly: GCF_020536995.1. Taxonomy (NCBI): domain Eukaryota; kingdom Metazoa; phylum Mollusca; class Bivalvia; order Myida; family Dreissenidae; genus Dreissena; species Dreissena polymorpha. The sequence continues at coordinate 8,252,946 of NC_068369.1, forward strand.
ACTTCTCACAGATTGCACATTTACTTTACCCTCATGGACACAGGTTTGAATGCATGTGTGTAAAATATCATCCAAGATTAGCCTGTGCAGTCCACACAAGCTGATTAGAGACAGTACTTTCTGCTTTTAAGGAATTTTTCGTTCTAAATGAAAATCCAGTCTAGGTGGAAAGAGTTTCCCAGTTTTTGTGCGGACCGTGTGGACTGCATTAGGTAATCTGGGATGATACTTGACCTATATGTATTACGCCAGGCTTTCCCAGGGTGCAGATAGATATTATTTGTTCAGCCTACTTGCTGGGAGCTGTCAAAATGGTTTGGTGTTTGTAATAGTCAAAGTAACACTGAGGTCCACAAGGTGTCAATTTTAGTGTGTAAAGGAGGTCTTTTCTATAAAAAAAACACAGTCTATGCAATAATTATTGTATGTGATTAGCCTGTGTGGACTGCACAATGTGGAAACATTTAATTGTCCACATTAATACTTTGCTTAATATAGCTATATTCAAATGCCTAGAGGGCAAGGTTTATCCCTTCCATGTTAACGTGAATATTCAACAACTAGTATATTTAATTTTATCTTGTATCTTATATTTAAAAAAAAGACATTTTATTTTAAACACAATGTTATCTTATAGTTTTAGTTTTTATAATAAACAAGCGATGTGTTTGTGAAACACTATGTGCCTATATATTTGAACGTTGACATTGAAGGATGACCTTGACCTTTCACCACTCAAAATTTGCAGCTCCATGAGATACACATGTATACCAAATATCAAGTTGCTATCTTCAATATTGCAAAAGTGTACATTAAATGAGCGATTTTGACCCATATATTTGACCTTGAAAGAAGACCTTGACCTTTCACCACTCAAAATTTGCAGCTCCATGAGCTACACATGCATGCCAAATATGAAGTTGCTATCTTCAATATTGCAAGTGTACATTAAATGAGCGATTTTGACCCATATACTTGACCTTGAAGGAAGACCTTGGCCTTTCACCACTCAAAATGTGCAGCTCCGTGAGATACACATGCATGCCAAATATGAAGTTGCTATCTTTATATTGCAAAAGTTATGGCAAATGTTAAAGTTTAATAATCGAGAAGTTCCGAGTATTCCCTGTTTCATATTCGGTTGCTTTCAGTGTCCACAAAATATTCCCGTAATCGCATACTGCGCTCCCACTCCCCAAGGTCAGCTAGCAATTTCACCTTATCAATATTCTTACAACTTGGGATGAATTTAAGGCCCTTTTCAAGGAGATTTTGTTCAGCGTTGGTGAGTACGTGTTCTGATAGGTTAGTCACTTAAATTTTGTCTGGTCGTTTTTTTTTTCGTAACGATTCTCGCGGTGATATTCGGGGTTTATCTTCCTTAACTTGCTTGGTTTTGAACGCTTTTGGGTCATTGCGCAGTTTCACATTCGTATTTGCATTGGCAGTGTTCTGCTGTTTCAAGGGAATTGCAGGTTCGGTAGGCTTTCCTGCAAACCAATCATACACGTGAGTATCAGTATTATGGGTCGTATGTTGTCTACCGTCGATGCTAGCTTCCAGTACACTGAAATGGCTGTTGTCTAAAAGTAACCTCAGCGGGCGGTCTTCATTAATTGAAGTCTCAACTCGATTTTCGAATTTCAACCACTCTATAAATCAAACGACCGATATGTCCGCAATCGGATGCGTGCTTCTTGCTTGATGTTCTTCAATATCATGCCGTTCAGACTGCATCTTATGGCATTTATGAATCCTGATTTAGTGACCAATATTTTACTGTATGCTTTCCGGTGGTTTATAGAAATATCAGTGAAATAAAATTGATAATTTCATTGTTTAAAACTCGTGATCATAGAAAATATATATTTTCACTTGTGGCTGCGGCACTAGTGAAAATATTATTTGATATGATCACTCGTGAATTAAAATCGATATTCCACCGAATCCAACAAATATTCTTCTTATTTTATCCTTTTTTACCATTAAGATACATTGTTTAAGAGTTTAACTAAAGAATTTCACTGAGATAATGACGTCATTTCGTAAAAAAATGACGCCGTTTCACAGTAAACAGTGAACATTATCGATAATTTTCACTTAATTTACACTATTTAAAAACAGTGAAATTATCAGTTTTAATTCACTGATATTTCTCTATAAACCACCGGAAAGCATAAAATAATATGTTGTATATATTTGTTGTACATGTGTATTTGCATTATTGTTTTAACTATAAAGATGATGATGATATTGATTGTTATTATTATTATTAATGTAGAATTATATTTAAAATGGAAGCTAAAGATCTTTTGTGGAATGATATAATATAAAAAAGATGCAACAGTAGACTTTTATCTAGATCAATACGAGGTCTCATTGGTAAAAGCGGATGTGCAAAAACTATGCTGTTGTGAAACCTTTTACTACGAGCAGGCTGGTTAGACTACAACAACTTGCAATTCGCTGTTTCAACCGGAGTACAGAATCATTAACTCTTACAGAGCTGGAACCGAATTTTGAAGGCCTTTGCAAACAGTTTGGATCCAGATGAGACGCCACAGAACGTGGCGTCTCATCATGATCCAAACTGTTTGCTATTCTTTGAAAAAAAAACACAAAGAAAATGCTAATTTAAGAAATTCAGCAGACAACATTTTAGCAGACGACAAATTTCCTAGCATGCAAAGGGTTAAGAAAGCGTTTGAAGAAAAGCTACTTTGAGAAGAGATAACACAACTGTTTGATGAACAAGATATACAAAACGAATACGAAACTTATTTCATAAGAGGACGCCGCAGCAAATGTAAACCGCGTTTATTTTGCACAAAACTACTTTAACCCATTTATGCCTGGTGGACTATCCCATCCTTCTAAGTTGGATCAATTTATTTTCAAAATTAGGGACGTCAAGTATATTTATTTCTATATTTAGAATATTTTTTACAGAAATTCCTTTCAGCAAACAGCGCAGACCCTTCGTATGGCTTCCAAATAAATCCCACAAAAACCCAAGCAATCTTATTCCCTGCCAGTGCACAAAAAGTAGCGGCCAATGCACGTAAAGCAACTCGATCTAAGAAAAACCCCGACCCCCCACAAATTACTCTATGTGGTGCTCCTCTTCCGCTTCTTGACAACATTACTTTCTTGGGTATGACATTTGACAAATATGTATCATGGAAAGACCACATCCTTAAACTAGTTGTACGCTGCCAAAAGGACCTCAACTTTCTAAAATGCATCCAAAGAAACAACTGGGGTACGGATAAAAAAGCCCTTATGCGTATCTATAAAGCCACTATCTGGGCAAAAATAAACTACGGAAGCATTGCGTACAATTCAGCCAGTGAAACATTACTAAATAAATTACAAGTAATCCAAAATACGGCACTTAAAATTATAACTGGTACACGTAAATCTACAAGCACCGTTCTGCTGCACGTTGAATGTGGAATGATAGAACTGGGTCAACAAAGGCAAATTAACCAACTAAAATACCGCGCGCGCACGCTATCTATGGGACCACACCTCCCAATTAATCTTAGTGTAACAGAAGACCCGGCCTACCAAATCAAAGTACTGGCAGTACTGGTGTGACAATGCTTTTGTGAGGATGGATATAAAACATCAATTTAAGTTTATCTATATCACCACAATTGTGTATGTTGATACGAACATTTGGGTACGATACAAAATTTGGGTACGAAAATTTTGGGTACGAAACAAACTTTGGTACGAAAAATTTTTGCGTACGAAACATTTTTGGTACGAAAAAAAGTTTAGGGGTACGGGAAAGTAGTACCCGTGGGTAACTTGACCCATTGAGCGAAACTGGGAGGCGGGTCACATTCTTGTTCATTAAGTATGGCAATACCTTCATGATGATTCTCGAAAGTAGGTATGAGCACATGTGAGCTCAATCGTATGAGCACTTGACTATCCGAGTTCGCCCACGAACATATGGATAAGTTAACTAATAGCGAAATGACCTTATACATGTATATGCTGAAATCTAACAATCGAACGAAAGATCAAACATGGTATGTACACTTAGGTGGTTGTGTAATTTCTGTTAGAATATCGTATTCAATATGTAAATTTTAAATGATTGTGCCCGCACTTGAGTTTGTTGCCTTGTTTGAGTCTATACGCGCCTAGGCTGCACCCAGTGTGTGTATTTGTGTTTTTCCAAGGTAATGAGTTATCTCCGCGCTGAGGCTGCATAATGTTGGGACCCGGAGTGTGTCCAGCACTCCTACCTAATTAGATTAGATTGACGACAGTTGGGACGAATTTTGAATGATGGATGCAATTTCCAGCTATTTGTTTTGTACTGAAATACTTTTTAATTTTTTATATGGTCAAATGCTGCGGGGGGAGGGGGATGAGATTATCCGGAAAAAAAACACCTGTCCGGAATGGTGACCACAAAACATACAAAATATAACATTGCGCCGGAAGCGGTAATCGAACCGGTGTCGTAAAGGTGAAAAAGCGAACGTCATTACCACTGCGCTAGCGGGACGGACATTTATGCCAAAATATGTTGTTTTATCTTTATATATCATAGCAGTGCAGCGTTTACAATTTGCAGGTTCGAAATCGTTCGCATTCTTTAGTTTTGTGATCACGTAAAAAAATTAATTTTACATGTTTTTATTCGCAATTTATTTACTAAATCGAGAACAAATATCAAACAAAATAGAGAAAATATATAGTTGTTTCATTGGTCCATAAAAATAAAATGGATGTAAAATTACTAATTTGAAATTAACGTTCTGATACACTTATTGAATCTGTTTCCCCAGGATATGCTGTTCTATTAATATTTACCTTTATCAACACGAACGACAACTCTGCTAGGAGAATGTTATCAATGAAAATCAATGAGCAATCTCCTACGCAGTGGCGAATGCCAAGGGAAGTAACTGAAAAATCGAGTTATCTCAATCGGACTGGCTCGGTCTTTTACATAGGTCGCAATTGTGAAGATTTTTTTTACCGGTTATCAAACCTTGGACGCTGCTGTTCCAGCATCGTCAAAAAGGAAAAAGAAGAGTGGTCTCCCGTACGCGCATAACGTGCTCGAGCTAGGCAAATATTATGAGACTATTGACATTAAAACGCAGGAACCTACATACTTTAGCTTAAGAAATCTATCAAAACCAAATATTGACTTACATCTAACAACATTAATTAAAAAATCCGACAACGACCCAAACAGTGGTTCTATAGCTCAAAACTATGTAACAGATAAATATGGGGATTACACACAGATTTTCACTGACGGTAGCAAAAATGAGGAACTTGAAATAGCAGGCGCGGCTTTTGTAGTGTATCAACCCAAATATGTCATTATACATCATTGCAAGGTAAAATACAATAAAGAACTGTCTATATTTGCTTGCGAACTAGCTATATTAAACAGCGCCATAAAGTGGCTTAACGAACTTAAAACTCACGAACGCTCAAACTACGCGATATTAACCGATTCTCTCAGCGCCTTACAAGCACTTAATGCAGGATCATCGAAAACGCGTCCCGACCTAATATGTACAACATTAAAGGGAATCACATAACTAGCAAACAACAATATCACTCTCCAATTCGTATGGATCCCGAGCCACGTAGGCATTCCGGGTAACGAACACGCTGACCAACTTTCCAGAATAGGTTCCCATGAAGGTCTACCCTCTGATTTAAAGCCTAGCGCGCGCGAACTAATTGCAATCATTAACCAAAAAGCGTATAATGAACAGGATCACAAATGGTCAATGTACTGCGCCAATCATAATTTACCGCTATTAACCAACCCTAGCCATAAGATTAACATCTATAGTCCCATTAAAAGGGAGGACAGGGTTTACTCGCGCATGCGCCTAAGGGTGACTAGATTGCACGGCGACTATTACAAAACTGTCCTCTGCCCCCAGTGCAACATTCATAACACGTTTGAACATCATTTCTTTATATGCCCTAAACACGCTGAACAGAGACTAGAACTAAGTGCAGGGGTAATAGCGGCCTACAAAAACCCACTTATCATTAATCGCGACTCACTGTTGAATCCTCCAAGCGGAATCGCTCCTGTTGTGCGACTGCACGTGTTCAAATTTTTGCGCGACACGGGCTACTTAGATAAAATATAATATTCCGTTGGACTATTAGCGGTAGATAGAAATAACAACACATATCGTCAGTTATATATTGCTTAATTTATTCAAATCAATAATAGCAATCTTTTGTACTAATGACGGGCGGTTCTCGGACGATGGTCACTTCGGTGGGCACCATATGGCCACTCGTATGGACCCGGCCCGGACTGAACCTAACCATATTATCCCGGCCCTATAGGAAAATTAAAATCAATCAATAAATAAATAAATAAAAACTCAGATCAATAATGGCAACTTTATGTACTAATGACGGGCGGGTCTCGGACGATGGTCACTTCGGTGTTGTCCATATGGCCATTAGTCTGGGCCCGGCTCGAACTATACCTCACCATATTATCCCGGCCCTATAAGTGTAAGTTACCTGTATAAAATAGTTATGCGGGCCACGGGCTTAATTCTGAGGAAAAATAGTATACTAAGATTAATTAATTTGGTTCAAAAACTGTACCGTAAACAATTCATGATATATGTAATTTTAAAGATTCTAATTAATAATGGCTATCTTATGTACTTATGACAAGAGGAAAATTGCATCAATAAATAAATAGATATAGAAACACTGCATGTAATGTGCACGCCGAGAACCTATATTTGTATTTGAGGTCCAAATTGACTTTGGATTGGTAGTACATTACAGTGCAGTGTCCAATAACACCTTGGTGACGTCAATACATAAAAAAGTAAATAAACAATACTATAAACAAGGCAAAGATGAGGGAGCTGTCTATAACGAACGTTCGCGGTTCCCTCGTCTGCGCCTTAAGCTTAACGGAATATCAAAAACCGCGTGACCGTGCCACTTGTTCTCCAATGACTTACTAAATAAAACTCAAACTATATGGACACACCTCAACTAACTACAACCCCGGTAAATAGGTAATCAGGATAAATATATATTTAGGAAATTAGAGACAAAACAGTCATAGACTAATATAACCTGTATATTGTCTCATTATAACCCAGATCAACAATATCAAATGTCTGGAATAGGGTACGTTTTCCCCAACACGCAGGTCACACAGCCTTTTTACGACGGGAGGGTACGTTCCCCTTAACACATGCCACTCGGACTTTTTCGACCACTATGGATAAGCTCTAATCCTTCTTTTACAACCAAATAGCGCTCTAGGTAACAAAACCCAGGGTTCCGCGAGACCCTCGTTTTCCTTCTCTTAAGCTGTAATCAGCAATGACGACGAAGGTAGGGGAAAAGCACACAGACAACATACTTCCACGCAGGATCGGAAGACGCAGTAAGTGCGCACGTGGGCAAATTTACCCACAGTGCAACCCCTATAGGTGTAAATATTGTTGTAATTAAATGTGAGTAGTAAACATGTTTTTCCCATATGTGCAAGACTTAAACATGTTGAGTAGAGCGTGTCGGCTGGGCTAGAGGGCGCGCCTGGAGAGATATCTCTCGTCCATGCACTCTGGCTCCGTTGACATGACATACCCAACATTACAAAAATAAAAATAAAAAATAAATAAGAGAATGGTGACGGTATTTGTTGTTATTGTTTCCCCTACTGTAGGTGAAGTTTTCTTGTAGTGTAGTGTAAGTTTTTTCCTTGCATGCATGTGCCTTGTTACGTTTGACGTTGAATTGTAACATTCCCTCCTGACCAAAAGGCACTAATACATATAATTACCATCTGTAACCATAAGCAATATGAACAGGAATAAGAACGTGCGCTCTCTCTCTCTCTCTCTCTCTCTCTCTCTCTCTCTCTCTCTCTGTCTGTCTGTCTGTCTGTCTGTCTCTCTCTCTCTCTCTCTCTCTCTCTCTCTCTCTCTCTCTCTCTCTCTCTTCTCTCTCCTCCTCTCTCTCTCTCTTCTCTCCTCTCGCCTCTCTCTCTCTCTGCCTTCTCTCCTCTCTCTCCTCTCTCTCTCTCTCTCTCTCTCTCTCTCTCTCTCTCTCTCTCTCTCTCAAAAACAAACCAATATAAAGGCGCGTGAAAATTGTCTCCCCAAGAAAGAAAGTGTATAACCAGAAATTGTCCTCCCTGTTCCCCCAACAACCAGGCATCTCGGTCCAATCACACAAACGCAGCCCCTTTACTACTATATTAAACTAAATTACCTTTAAAAACTAGTCTTACCCTTGCAACACCATTAAAACACCTGACAATATCTAATAGCGCAACAGAGAGAGCCCATGTGAATTTACACCAAGACACAGGGCAGTAGAGTTATATCTGTACTAATCTATGTTTATGTACTAACCAGTCCTCCGCGAGGGACGTTAAACGGGGGTGCAGTGTATCGGTGCTGTACAACGGGCACTTAAAAGAACCAGGGGCGCCTCTGGAATCGGGGCGCCCTCTGTATCCTGCTCGAACCCCCACTAACACCTCTTGGGGCGGAGAGCACAAAAACCACACACAAACTATAAGGAATAAACATTAATGCCAATAAGGATAATGCTAATCTAGAGATAAAAGGAATACTGCAAAAACCATTTCGATAAAAGGCAAACCACTACATAATCCATAAAAAAACATAAAAAAAGCATCTTGACACATTAAGGTCTCATTGGCCATCGTGCTCTGATGTATATTATGACCTAATTTTCTTCCCTGAAGGGTCACAGGGGCAGGTCGATACATCTGTAGTCGCGAAGACGCTGGACGACCTGTAAATAAATCTCAAACACACACACGGGAGCGGGCACTGGTTTATTTGGATCTAAATTATATCTTTGGCGAATACCCGGGAAGCCGGGGTAAATTTGACCTACTTTGGCTCAAAATTTATTTTTTTCCCCTGAAAGGTCACAGGGGCAGGTCCAGCTCAAATGACTCCATGAAGGGGCGTGGGACCTGAAAATAAACTCAGAACAACAACAACACAACGGGGAGCGGGCAGTCTGCGTTCGATCGTCGAACAGAACACAACGATTAATACGTTATAGTAATAAGAGACCAAATACCATTGGAAGTATCTGTGACTTTGGATGCTGTTTGAGTGGGGGTGACCCAGGCAACTTTGCGCATAACATACCATAGCTTGCTGGGTAAGCTTGAGACTCATACTAGTCCGGGCACAGGTCTCCCGTGGTAATAAAAGTCAGTACACGTTTCTGGTCTCTCAGGTCAGCCTGAGCAAGGGACATCTCTGTGACTTTGGATGCTGTTTGAGTGGGGGTGACCCAAGCAACTTTGCGCATAACATACCATAGCTTGCTGGGTAGCTTGAGACTCATATATAAGTCCGGGTCACAGGTTTCCATTCCAGTTAGTGCACGTGTCAGGTCTCGTAGGTCAGCCTGAGTCTGTTAAGCTACTTATTGTCGCTTGTACTACACTGACCGATTGTCTTCCTTGCATAACGCAGAGGGGAGACACTGCAGACTCGTTGCTATAGGTGTAAGACAGCCGAGGCGACCCAAGTCGACCCAAGTCAACTCAAGACGACCCAAGTCGACCCAAGTCAACTCAAGACGAACCAAGTCGACCCAAGTCAACTCAAGACGAACCAAGACGAACCAAGTCGACCCAAGTCAACTCAAGTCGACCCAAGTCGACCTAAGTCAACTCAAGACGACCCAAGTCAACTCAAGTTGACCCAAGTCACACATGGCATATGAAACCGGCTTGTAAAGTGATTAAACGTTCAATATTCCAATTATACAATAATTACAAATCATTAATAGTGTAAATATTCATTGATTCCAGTCTAAATTGAGGCAGTTGATTATCTAATAAAACGGCTAAGGAAAGCTCCGGGAAAAGCTGTGTGTTGAAATATACCACTGGTGTTTGGAGCCACCGCATATATCCCGAAGAAACGACGAACACGCTACACTACAAATGGTTCCGCTGTTGTAAAGGTAGGATAGACACTACAAGTGACCATGTCAATTTTCCTCTTTGTATAACTTATTTTCGTCAACATGTTGACAAAAGCATAAACTTAAAAAATCAACACAGGACTGTTACTGTGCAATTTACATTTTAATAATTATCGGGAATGTATAACCAAATAAATGCTTAATACAAATCTGTGTCCGTGTTAAGGGCGAATGTGTCCGACTCATGGGCGAATTCAGTGGATATTGTTATTCAACTATTGTTCAATGAAAATAAGCTGGGAATCAAATAATTATTTGTAAAATAGACTCCTATGATATTATAGTTAAAGCCTGCACAAGCTGAGTCCCGGCTTTGATCACAAAGCTTTGTATTATAGACTTATACCATTAAACCGTCCGACTCAAGGGCGAGTTACCCTACTGATTTTCAATTCAAATTTGACAAGACACTTTTTTTTATCGATGTTAATGATATTGATGAACGTTGCGGTTGTGATAGTGGTAGAAAAACTGAAAGGCTAAGACGAAAGTGTGTTCCTTTTGAACACGGTATTCACACAAATGATTTAGGACGACAAAAAGGACCTGAAACACGTATGATACTTATTCCATTGAACAAGAACACTTAAAGAAAATTGTATAGATTTGCAAGTTGCTTCATCATTCTAAATAAATATGTATTGATTTTGACATCTGGTTGTAAATAAAACTTCGAAGTATATTGAGGTGAGGTATTTCTCTTAAATTACTGGTGACTTTTTGCGAGACCCCTCAAAATGTACAAACAATTAACATCGACTGCGACTATGCGTGTTTAACCCATTTATGCCTAACGTCTAGAAATAAGGCCTTGGCAAATAGCGTAGGCTATGACTCATGACGCGGCGTCTCATCAAGTTCTACACTGTTTGCTTAAAGGAATTTCTGTAAGAAACATTCTAAATATAGCAATAAATGTACTAGATCCCTAATTTTCGAAATAAATTGATTTAATTTAGAAGATTGGGAGAGTCCACTAGGCATAAATTTATTTGCTAATGTTTTGATGTTCAGATATTATTTCTTTTGATCTGGTTCGCCTAATCCAAGGGTTCGTGTGTTCATGTGTTCATGTGAATTAAAAACCGTTAAATTGTGTTTTTACGATTTTACCTTTATAATCTGATATAAATCTTATGATCTCTGATTATAATCTTTTATAATCTGATATAACGTTATTTTTAGCAAGCAAGAACACAAGTTCAGAACAATTTGTACCACAACAGCAACGAAGTTAGAGTTGTATGCATGTACATACTAGTTTTGTGTGAAGAGTCGAATCTCATATAAAACAAAATGTACAATGTTTGGAAATCTCAAAGTGAATATACTTTACAGGTATGTTCACATGACACATAGAAGTAATGTATGGTGTGTCGTACAAACGTATAAACGTGCCAGATTCGACTATGTGCTTAGAATATCTTGGTCATTATTAATTTAATTGAATAATAACATGGCATTCACTCTTTCGTATCCATGCTTGTGTTTTTTGTCTTAGCACTGCATTTGTTTCATGCATATACTCGTTAATGTTGATTATCGTTATTTTCCACAATATATTACTCAACGTAACTTTGGTTCAAAGCATGACAATAACATTAATCCTTTACTTCTAAGCAGAAATCCTGACATAAGAAATAATACAACGAGCATATAATCGTTTAAAATAAATAATTGTCTTGTTATTACAAATATGTTTGGATATAAATCATTTCACGTCATACACTAACAGTGCTTATGTTTTAACAATAACAAAAAATCTTAAAAAGTGTCAAGGATTTGTTTCCGGACTTCCTTTGAACGATCCTTCCATTCCCTTACCCTCCAATGGCGACTATGTTGCCCTGCAGAGAGAGAAAAAAGAGAGAATATCGTGAAAGATCCTTTCGAAATTTCTGCGATTTTATGAACATTTACTATTGAGAATTAAGGTATGAAGACGCCGTAATACCCTGTACGTACAAAAATGTAGCATGTATGCCTTGAACAGGTAAATGCTAGTTATTATAACAATGATAACACATGTTGTGGCCCTACTTTGGTAAGTCTGTTTTTGTTTCTTTACACATAAGCTTGTGTTTAACGTACGGAAAATATCTTTCAAAGACATGAACAAAAACGTGTGCACTTGCGTATATGCAGTCACGACTCTTTATCAACGTTAGGCACACTCCATTGATACGAACAATTGCATAAACTACAATAATGCTCACAAAACCACATTTAACCAAAAATTGACATTTGAAATTGTTGATAAATAGTTATTTAATGATATAAAATGTGTTTCTGTTATATTGGAAAGCAGACATGTCAAAATAAAAGCTTAGCTATGTACCTTACAGCCACACTCGGCACAGATGTCACAGACATGTGCATTCTGTAGACTTTTCGACTGGTAGAATGACGTTACTTGGTTACCTTAAGGGGAAATATTGTTTTCAATATATTTAAAAACGCGTGTGTATACACGTCGATCATGATTATATTTTGAGTCTGACGTTACGTTAATTAATTTGTTACGCATTGGTTAATGTAGACATTATACCACTATGTTTTAAACTCGGCTATAATCATTGAATCGACATTTTTTGTTATACACTACTCTTGACTTTGTTGTACCTTCGAATTCAGATGAGTAGCGTTTATCACATGTTATGCCTACGAAAGAACACAATTTATACCACGTTTCTATTGTTTAAATTTCGTTAGAACAATCTGTTAATTACATCGCCGACTATGACTTCGTTATATTTCCATAAGTATATGTAATAATACTACAGATATCAAAATGTTGATTGCTTACTCGGCTGATAGTAGTCATATACACGGATAGCAGCTGGTTGTGACTTGGCCACCATTCCAGTTCGGATAATATCCAGCGACAGGCACAGGGGCGTAGGGGTAATCTGTGTATAATAGTAATGCATACCTTTACGGCAAAGTCGTTCACAACATTGGTGCAATAATGTTATATGTTGGTTGAGCAAATGATCGGTCAACAACACATATTAATGCAAATTTAAGTTTTTTCAAATAGCATACCTTTTGGACCAAAATAGCGCGGTGTTACAGTTGATCGCCAAACAAGTACATTGAAATAAATAATATGACAGGCCACTATATTCTTACCTGATTGAAGTACAAAACGAGCTTTCTGTCCTTAGTTTCAACACGTTTGATCTCCACTACTTCTTCAATGCTTTCAAGATCCGCTTCGAACCCAGATGGAATGCCAAACTCCTGAATGGCCATTCCACTAGTACCGGCCTTCAACCAGCTGTAAGAAGAGGGCCATGACTTAAATGTGAAAAAGCATTTACATGAACAATATGCAGTGCGTTATACAAAAGATATACCAAAATGTGCTGCTGAATGCCAAAACAGGTCATGGCAATCATTGTCAACAAACATTACAAATTGAAGTACATCCTTCAATTATCTGCATACATAACATAATTTTTTAATACGCCAAATATGAAGTTTCTCGCCTTTCACCGAATCGTGAACACTTACTTGACACATGATTTCACTGACAGCATATCTATGGTTTCAGTAACTATGGTGACATCGATCTGGAAGGAGGGCGTCTCAATTTCTTGTTCAACGTTGAACGAGAGTCCGACCTGAGCAAAGACAACAAACATTTCATCTTACGCACATGCTAATACCATAAAACCCTTGAAATCATTCGGTACAATTGCTGTGTTTACTTGGTATACCGGTATATAGCATACAAATTATACTGTTTTCCAATTTCTGTGATTGAAAATTATCAAAACTGAATAATTGCACTTTTCATTTGGATAAAACACACACTTACATCCAACAGAGCCATTCCGTGACCAGTTGCGCTAACAGAAACCTGGCTTGGAATCGATGACAACTGAAACAGCAATTACATATAGTACATAGCAACATATGTAAAATTGACACTGCAATTAAAATAAAGTACATATTGTATCGGCAATGCAAACTGGTATTAAAGGAAATGTTTATTTTATTTATACGAGTTTTGATTCTGAAGTATTATTTTCTAAACAGATTCTACTTACTACAACGGACTGCATGACAAGAGCATTCTGCTTGTTGATGTTGAATGTATGCGTGAAAGTTCCAGCTGTAACTGTGGCTTGGATGTTAAACGTGTCTGAGAAGATCATAGCAGCAAATCTGGACAAGGCTTGAAGGGCAACAACGGTGTCCTGAAAAACGAAGTTTAGTTAATAAAAAATATAAATGAAATGCAAATAAGTAAATACCATTTATTTAAGTAATACGAGTTCTTTTGAATCATTATTTTAACCTTATTCAGAAATACTGACAAACATTAGAATAAGACACGACACAACTCGATTACACATTGAAATAGGAGATGAACTTATTGTGGCATTTTGTTTCATCGTTCAAAAAGAACAATAATGTATGTGGAATGTTTTGCGATTAAAATAATAAATATTAATAATGATCAAACATATGCGGTTTTTAAGAACGACCTGCAAAAGCGAAATAATTATATTTTTTCCCAAAACATTCAGAGTTTGAGTATTGACATATTCGTATAATTAGTTTACAAGAAGGGCAGTGATCATCGGACCTGTGTTGAACTGAAGCCTCCATTAGAGTTCCTCTGGGCCGTGATCCACTTTATTATCTGAAGACCCACGCTTATATCTCCGGCCTCCGCCGTCACCAGCAGGTTGTACGCCGTCATTTCAATGTCGATAGGATTTGCCTGTGAGTGGGCGGGCTGCCAGTGGCTCTGAATGGAGGCTGCCTGGTCCTTGTGCCAGTGGATGGTGCCTCCTAGGTTAGATTAAGTATATGTACATGTTTAATATGGAATCATGGTATTAACGAATAAATACGTATGGGGTAGGCTAGCCAGTTGAGTTAATTGTAATCGAGAATCTTTGCAACCAATTAGAAACACTTTGATGCATAACATGTGTATACCACTGAAAATAATATCAAAGTTGTTATTATCAATCGTCGAGGAAATATACACTGAGTCCAAAAGATTTCACGCAGAAGTTTCATAACACTATTTGATATATGTTTAACTTTGATTGAAGACACACAACACAAATCTGGCCATATGAAATCAATCTTGAAACACTTACCGCTAACGATTGCATCATTCTTAAGTTTGGTCTGGATGTCACGTACAGCTGGACTTTTTGCAAGTGTCAGGGCGTAGTTGCAAAGGGAAAGAACGTAGTCATCATTTGTCGTTGTAATTTGGGACTCCAGGTAATGTTTTGCCAGTGCCACAGATTGTGTGATTCTCTGATGAATGCTCTAAAATACCAGACATATTTAAGATATTATAAAGATGTTTTAATTGCAATATAATTAACGAAATAATATTGTGTACAGAAAGTAACATTTTATTTCAAATGCGTATCATTTCTATAATATTACATTATATACATATTATTGTATCATGTATTTGTACTTAAAATATATTATTATATTTCTATATATCCTAAACCTGCAATGAACGGCACGATTCTAATTACTTGTATTACTTCGTGTAAAATGGACTACATACTACACGTTGCTTAATCAAATGTGTGCATTTATATCAGTTTAATTAACGTACTCCTTGAAGATCATTGTTTTCAAAAAGTGATGCCAGAACGAAAGCAGTGAGACCGACGCCGGATGCAGCTCCACCCTGAAATCAAAATAGTTTCACACTTAAAAAAATAATTTCCCTGTTGAACTATCTTGTCACTATTAGAAAAAACTTGTAATTTATTATAAATATCATTGCTATCATGAAAATTCATAGAAGAATTGATATCTTCATACTATGTATGTGTTATCATTTTATTAGATAATGCAGATTTATATAATTCCGTGGACAGTGTGATCAATCAAATTAGTGTTCAATTGACAAGTTGCACAAACAAAGTTTGCACCGCCTTTTTGTTCGTTTAAGTTAATTTGTGCAAAGATCTATAATCAATTAATTGTAGAATACAAACACGTGCTTTGATGTATAAATGAAATATAACTCATTAATCGGTTAATTTATTCAAATATTAAAAATTTGCAACAGGTAAATTGATCGATTTCTACCTGCATATACTTATCGATCACATGACCAGGCTCTGGGAACGAGCCGTCGGCTTTCTGTCGGTTGATCATCCATTCGATGGCTCGAGTCAGTATATCGTCGTCGATGAAGATTGCTTCTTGGCCTGGTGGAATGACTTGGCAACAAATGCAGTCAGCCTGTATGAATGGTTACCAAAATAATGTTATTCGTGTGGTCAAAATAAGTTTGCATGACATATATGTTTAGGCGAACGAATGTTGTGCCGTTTAAAAAAGAACAATGCTTTCCAACAACATGTTTAATCACTACTACCTTGATCATGAAGTGGCTTGACTCCTCAGACCTTGTGTATTTTGTGTTAAGAATCTAACCTTAAATATGACCTCGACCTTAAGCTGGCGTCAAGGCCGTGCTTTTGCATTTCGTATTAATGACAAATATTATTTCAATAAATTTCCTCAAATGGTTCCAGAGATATAGAGATGAAGCAGACATGACAATGGAGGTCAAAACTTTTGACTGACTAATTCCTCCTGCACCAATTCTCAATCTTCTTATTTTTGTACTCCATATTTCATGAAATCGTTTGGACATTATAGTTTATATTAATCGGTCGGAAAATTGTTACGGACAGACGAACAGAGACGAAAGGCAACTTGTGGGAAAATAAACATCACTCAAAAGCAATACATTCATGTTGGGTTGTATAAATGTACTATTATATATATCTTCAATAACAAAGTCTTGAACATTACCCACCACATGCTTCCAGAGGGGTCCCGGTCACCAAAAGCGCTGAATGAGCCGTCCTTGTGTTGATATGTAAGTTCACGTTGATACCCTAAGTTTTACACACCGTTCATTAACAAGAAGCAAATTCAATTGAGTTTGAAATTAAAGACTCGTGGACTTCATAATGTAATGTAATAAGATAAGAAAATACGCACATAAAAACATATTATGATAAATGCGTATACATTAAACAAATGACACGAGCCAATACTCATTAGGAAAAATATCTAGGAGCTAAAATGGAACGTGGTGCTGATGAAATGGTTAAGGGCGTACAGCCGAAATCGACCTTTTAGTAATCTGCTTTATTCGTAATTTCTTTAGTCAAATGCTATGGTTAGGAAAAAAAGTATATCCATTTAAGATTGAATAATTTCAGACTTATATAGAATGTGTAAAACAACATACTGTTTTTTTTTAAAAGTCACCCAAGTATGCAGTAGATAGGGAACATAAAAGGGACACGATTCAGCACCCTTCCATGTCGACCTAGATCTTTCCCAAACTCATTCAACTCTATTTCCGTCACTTACCCTTCTCCATAAAGCTGATTGCCTTGTCCTTGATATCTCCCGTCAGTTGGTTGGTTGCCGTCAGGTAGTTAGTTACAAAAACGTCTGGCGCGAAGCCGAGCATCGTCTGCTCGCCACATCCGGTCGGCATTTTAAGCAGTTTGTCGAGATTGTTTACCGTTGGTCCAAGAAGGTCACCTGAACAAAGCGTCTTTATTATTTAATGTATTTAAAAACAAACAAGCATACCGTTAAGCATATGAAGCTTTAAACAATTCAAAATTAACATGACTTTTATCTAGATCAATACGAGGTCTCATTGGTAAAAGCGGATGTGCAAAAACTATGCTGTTGTGAAACCTTTTACTACGAGCAGGCTGGTTAGACTACAACAACTTGCAATTCGCTGTTTCAACCGGAGTACAGAATCATTAACTCTTACAGAGCTGGAACCGAATTTTGAAGGCCTTTGCAAACAGTTTGGATCCAGATGAGACGCCACAGAACGTGGCGTCTCATCATGATCCAAACTGTTTGCTATTCTTTGAAAAAAAAACACAAAGAAAATGCTAATTTAAGAAATTCAGCAGACAACATTTTAGCAGACGACAAATTTCCTAGCATGCAAAGGGTTAAGAAAGCGTTTGAAGAAAAGCTACTTTGAGAAGAGATAACACAACTGTTTGATGAACAAGATATACAAAACGAATACGAAACTTATTTCATAAGAGGACGCCGCAGCAAATGTAAACCGCGTTTATTTTGCACAAAACTACTTTAACCCATTTATGCCTGGTGGACTATCCCATCCTTCTAAGTTGGATCAATTTATTTTCAAAATTAGGGACGTCAAGTATATTTATTTCTATATTTAGAATATTTTTTACAGAAATTCCTTTCAGCAAACAGCGCAGACCCTTCGTATGGCTTCCAAATAAATCCCACAAAAACCCAAGCAATCTTATTCCCTGCCAGTGCACAAAAAGTAGCGGCCAATGCACGTAAAGCAACTCGATCTAAGAAAACTCTCTCGACTCCTCTCTCTCTCTCTCTCTCTCTCTCTCTCTCTCTCTCTCTCTCTCTCTCTCTCTCTCTCTCTCTCTCTCTCTCTCTCTCTCTCTCTCAAAAACAAACCAATATAAAGGCGCGTGAAAATTGTCTCCCAAGAAAGAAAGTGTATAACCAGAAATTGTCCTCCCTGTTCCCCCAACAACCAGGCATCTCGGTCCAATCACACAAACGCAGCCCTTTACTTACTATATTAAACTAAATTACCTTTTTAAAAAACTAGTCTTACCCTTGCAACACCATTAAAACACCTGACAATATCTAATAGCGCAACAGAGAGAGCCCATGGAATTTTACACCAAGACACAGGGCAGTAGAGTTAATCTGTTACT
Organism: Dreissena polymorpha; assembly: GCF_020536995.1. Taxonomy (NCBI): domain Eukaryota; kingdom Metazoa; phylum Mollusca; class Bivalvia; order Myida; family Dreissenidae; genus Dreissena; species Dreissena polymorpha. Next base: position 8,271,749 of record NC_068369.1, read on the forward strand.
AATCTATGTTTATGTACTAACCAGTCCTCCGCGAGGGACGTTAAACGGGGGTGCAGTGTATTCGGTGCTGTACAACGGGCACTTTAAAGAACCAGGGGCGCCTCTGGAATCGGGGGCGCCCTCTGTATTCCTGCTCGAACCCCCACTAACACCTCTTGGGGCGGAGAGCACAAAAACCACACACAAACTATAAGGAATAAACATTAATGCCAATAAGGATAATGCTAATCTAGAGATAAAAGGAATACTGCAAAAACCATTTCGATAAAAGGCAAACCACTACATAATCCATAAAAAAACATAAAAAAAGCATCTTGACACATTAAGGTCTCATTGGCCATCGTGCTCTGATGTATATTATGACCTAATTTTCTTCCCTGAAGGGTCACAGGGGCAGGTCGATACATCTGTAGTCGCGAAGACGCTGGACGACCTGTAATAAATCTCAAACACACACACGGGAGCGGGCACTGGTTTATTTGGATCTAAATTATATCTTGGCGGAATACCCGGGAAAGCCGGGGTAAATTTGACCTACTTTGGCTCAAAATTTATTTTTTTCCCTGAAAGGTCACAGGGGCAGGTCCAGCTCAAATGACTCCATGAAGGGGCGTGGGACCTGAAAATAAACTCAGAACAACAACAACACAACGGGGAGCGGGCAGTCTGCGTTCGATCGTCGAACAGAACACAACGATTAATACGTTATAGTAATAAGAGACCAAATACCATTGGAAGTATCTGTGACTTTGGATGCTGTTTGAGTGGGGGTGACCCAGGCAACTTTGCGCATAACATACCATAGCTTGCTGGGTAAGCTTGAGACTCATACTAGTCCGGGCACAGGTCTCCCGTGGTAATAAAAGTCAGTACACGTTTCTGGTCTCTCAGGTCAGCCTGAGCAAGGGACATCTCTGTGACTTTGGATGCTGTTTGAGTGGGGGTGACCCAAGCAACTTTGCGCATAACATACCATAAGCTTGCTGGGTAGCTTGAGACTCATATATAAGTCCGGGTCACAGGTTTCCATTCCAGTTAGTGCACGTGTCAGGTCTCGTAGGTCAGCCTGAGTCTGTTAAGCTACTTATTGTCGCTTGTACTACACTGACCGATTGTCTTCCTTGCATAACGCAGAGGGGAGACACTGCAGACTCGTTGCTATAGGTGTAAGACAGCCGAGGCGACCCAAGTCGACCCAAGTCAACTCAAGACGACCCAAGTCGACCCAAGTCAACTCAAGACGAACCAAGTCGACCCAAGTCAACTCAAGACGAACCAAGACGAACCAAGTCGACCCAAGTCAACTCAAGTCGACCCAAGTCGACCTAAGTCAACTCAAGACGACCCAAGTCAACTCAAGTTGACCCAAGTCACACATGGCATATGAAACCGGCTTGTAAAGTGATTAAACGTTCAATATTCCAATTATACAATAATTACAAATCATTAATAGTGTAAATATTCATTGATTCCAGTCTAAATTGAGGCAGTTGATTATCTAATAAAACGGCTAAGGAAAGCTCCGGGAAAAGCTGTGTGTTGAAATATACCACTGGTGTTTGGAGCCACCGCATATATCCCGAAGAAACGACGAACACGCTACACTACAAATGGTTCCGCTGTTGTAAAGGTAGGATAGACACTACAAGTGACCATGTCAATTTTCCTCTTTGTATAACTTATTTTCGTCAACATGTTGACAAAAGCATAAACTTAAAAATCAACACAGGACTGTTACTGTGCAATTTACATTTTAATAATTATCGGGAATGTATAACCAATAAATGCTTAATACAAATCTGTGTCCGTGTTAAGGGCGAATGTGTCCGACTCATGGGCGAATTCAGTGGATATTGTTATTCAACTATTGTTCAATGAAAATAAGCTGGGAATCAAATAATTATTTGTAAAATAGACTCCTATGATATTATAGTTAAAGCCTGCACAAGCTGAGTCCCGGCTTTGATCACAAAGCTTTGTATTATAGACTTATACCATTAAACCGTCCGACTCAAGGGCGAGTTACCCTACTGATTTTCAATTCAAATTTGACAAGACACTTTTTTTTATCGATGTTAATGATATTGATGAACGTTGCGGTTGTGATAGTGGTAGAAAAACTGAAAGGCTAAGACGAAAGTGTGTTCCTTTTGAACACGGTATTCACACAAATGATTTAGGACGACAAAAAGGACCTGAAACACGTATGATACTTATTCCATTGAACAAGAACACTTAAAGAAAATTGTATAGATTTGCAAGTTGCTTCATCATTCTAAATAAATATGTATTGATTTTGACATCTGGTTGTAAATAAAACTTCGAAGTATATTGAGGTGAGGTATTTCTCTTAAATTACTGGTGACTTTTTGCGAGACCCCTCAAAATGTACAAACAATTAACATCGACTGCGACTATGCGTGTTTAACCCATTTATGCCTAACGTCTAGAAATAAGGCCTTGGCAAATAGCGTAGGCTATGACTCATGACGCGGCGTCTCATCAAGTTCTACACTGTTTGCTTAAAGGAATTTCTGTAAGAAACATTCTAAATATAGCAATAAATGTACTAGATCCCTAATTTTCGAAATAAATTGATTTAATTTAGAAGATTGGGAGAGTCCACTAGGCATAAATTTATTTGCTAATGTTTTTGATGTTCAGATATTATTTCTTTTGATCTGGTTCGCCTAATCCAAGGGTTCGTGTGTTCATGTGTTCATGTGAATTAAAAACCGTTAAATTGTGTTTTTACGATTTTACCTTTATAATCTGATATAAATCTTATGATCTCTGATTATAATCTTTTATAATCTGATATAACGTTATTTTTAGCAAGCAAGAACACAAGTTCAGAACAATTTGTACCACAACAGCAACGAAGTTAGAGTTGTATGCATGTACATACTAGTTTTGTGTGAAGAGTCGAATCTCATATAAAACAAAATGTACAATGTTTGGAAATCTCAAAGTGAATATACTTTACAGGTATGTTCACATGACACATAGAAGTAATGTATGGTGTGTCGTACAAACGTATAAACGTGCCAGATTCGACTATGTGCTTAGAATATCTTGGTCATTATTAATTTAATTGAATAATAACATGGCATTCACTCTTTCGTATCCATGCTTGTGTTTTTTTGTCTTAGCACTGCATTTGTTTCATGCATATACTCGTTAATGTTGATTATCGTTATTTTCCACAATATATTACTCAACGTAACTTTGGTTCAAAGCATGACAATAACATTAATCCTTTACTTCTAAGCAGAAATCCTGACATAAGAAATAATACAACGAGCATATAATCGTTTTAAAATAAATAATTGTCTTGTTATTACAAATATGTTTGGATATAAATCATTTCACGTCATACACTAACAGTGCTTATGTTTTAACAATAACAAAAAATCTTAAAAAGTGTCAAGGATTTGTTTCCGGACTTCCTTTGAACGATCCTTCCATTCCCTTACCCTCCAATGGCGACTATGTTGCCCTGCAGAGAGAGAAAAAAGAGAGAATATCGTGAAAGATCCTTTCGAAATTTCTGCGATTTTATGAACATTTACTATTGAGAATTAAGGTATGAAGACGCCGTAATACCCTGTACGTACAAAAATGTAGCATGTATGCCTTGAACAGGTAAATGCTAGTTATTATAACAATGATAACACATGTGTGGCCCTACTTTGGTAAGTCTGTTTTTGTTTCTTTACACATAAGCTTGTGTTTAACGTACGGAAAATATCTTTCAAAGACATGAACAAAAACGTGTGCACTTGCGTATATGCAGTCACGACTCTTTATCAACGTTAGGCACACTCCATTGATACGAACAATTGCATAAACTACAATAATGCTCACAAAACCACATTTAACCAAAAATTGACATTTGAAATTGTTGATAAATAGTTATTTAATGATATAAAATGTGTTTCTGTTATATTGGAAAGCAGACATGTCAAAATAAAGCTTAGCTATGTACCTTACAGCCACACTCGGCACAGATGTCACAGACATGTGCATTCTGTAGACTTTTCGACTGGTAGAATGACGTTACTTGGTTACCTTAAGGGGAAATATTGTTTTCAATATATTTAAAAACGCGTGTGTATACACGTCGATCATGATTATATTTTGAGTCTGACGTTACGTTAATTAATTTGTTACGCATTGGTTAATGTAGACATTATACCACTATGTTTTAAACTCGGCTATAATCATTGAATCGACATTTTTTGTTATACACTACTCTTGACTTTGTTGTACCTTCGAATTCAGATGAGTAGCGTTTATCACATGTTATGCCTACGAAAGAACACAATTTATACCACGTTTCTATTGTTTAAATTTCGTTAGAACAATCTGTTAATTACATCGCCGACTATGACTTCGTTATATTTCCATAAGTATATGTAATAATACTACAGATATCAAAATGTTGATTGCTTACTCGGCTGATAGTAGTCATATACACGGATAGCAGCTGGTTGTGACTTGGCCACCATTCCAGTTCGGATAATATCCAGCGACAGGCACAGGGGCGTAGGGGTAATCTGTGTATAATAGTAATGCATACCTTTACGGCAAAGTCGTTCACAACATTGGTGCAATAATGTTATATGTTGGTTGAGCAAATGATCGGTCAACAACACATATTAATGCAAATTTAAGTTTTTTTCAAATAGCATACCTTTTGGACCAAAATAGCGCGGTGTTACAGTTGATCGCCAAACAAGTACATTGAAATAAATAATATGACAGGCCACTATATTCTTACCTGATTGAAGTACAAAACGAGCTTTCTGTCCTTAGTTTCAACACGTTTGATCTCCACTACTTCTTCAATGCTTTCAAGATCCGCTTCGAACCCAGATGGAATGCCAAACTCCTGAATGGCCATTCCACTAGTACCGGCCTTCAACCAGCTGTAAGAAGAGGGCCATGACTTAAATGTGAAAAAGCATTTACATGAACAATATGCAGTGCGTTATACAAAAGATATACCAAAATGTGCTGCTGAATGCCAAAACAGGTCATGGCAATCATTGTCAACAAACATTACAAATTGAAGTACATCCTTCAATTATCTGCATACATAACATAATTTTTTAATACGCCAAATATGAAGTTTCTCGCCTTTCACCGAATCGTGAACACTTACTTGACACATGATTTCACTGACAGCATATCTATGGTTTCAGTAACTATGGTGACATCGATCTGGAAGGAGGGCGTCTCAATTTCTTGTTCAACGTTGAACGAGAGTCCGACCTGAGCAAAGACAACAAACATTTCATCTTACGCACATGCTAATACCATAAAACCCTTGAAATCATTCGGTACAATTGCTGTGTTTACTTGGTATACCGGTATATAGCATACAAATTATACTGTTTTCCAATTTCTGTGATTGAAAATTATCAAAACTGAATAATTGCACTTTTCATTTGGATAAAACACACACTTACATCCAACAGAGCCATTCCGTGACCAGTTGCGCTAACAGAAACCTGGCTTGGAATCGATGACAACTGAAACAGCAATTACATATAGTACATAGCAACATATGTAAAATTGACACTGCAATTAAAATAAAGTACATATTGTATCGGCAATGCAAACTGGTATTAAAGGAAATGTTTATTTTATTTATACGAGTTTTGATTCTGAAGTATTATTTTCTAAACAGATTCTACTTACTACAACGGACTGCATGACAAGAGCATTCTGCTTGTTGATGTTGAATGTATGCGTGAAAGTTCCAGCTGTAACTGTGGCTTGGATGTTAAACGTGTCTGAGAAGATCATAGCAGCAAATCTGGACAAGGCTTGAAGGGCAACAACGGTGTCCTGAAAAACGAAGTTTAGTTAATAAAAAATATAAATGAAATGCAAATAAGTAAATACCATTTATTTAAGTAATACGAGTTCTTTTGAATCATTATTTTAACCTTATTCAGAAATACTGACAAACATTAGAATAAGACACGACACAACTCGATTACACATTGAAATAGGAGATGAACTTATTGTGGCATTTTGTTTCATCGTTCAAAAAGAACAATAATGTATGTGGAATGTTTTGCGATTAAAATAATAAATATTAATAATGATCAAACATATGCGGTTTTTAAGAACGACCTGCAAAAGCGAAATAATTATATTTTTTCCCAAAACATTCAGAGTTTGAGTATTGACATATTCGTATAATTAGTTTACAAGAAGGGCAGTGATCATCGGACCTGTGTTGAACTGAAGCCTCCATTAGAGTTCCTCTGGGCCGTGATCCACTTTATTATCTGAAGACCCACGCTTATATCTCCGGCCTCCGCCGTCACCAGCAGGTTGTACGCCGTCATTTCAATGTCGATAGGATTTGCCTGTGAGTGGGCGGGCTGCCAGTGGCTCTGAATGGAGGCTGCCTGGTCCTTGTGCCAGTGGATGGTGCCTCCTAGGTTAGATTAAGTATATGTACATGTTTAATATGGAATCATGGTATTAACGAATAAATACGTATGGGGTAGGCTAGCCAGTTGAGTTAATTGTAATCGAGAATCTTTGCAACCAATTAGAAACACTTTGATGCATAACATGTGTATACCACTGAAAATAATATCAAAGTTGTTATTATCAATCGTCGAGGAAATATACACTGAGTCCAAAAGATTTCACGCAGAAGTTTCATAACACTATTTGATATATGTTTAACTTTGATTGAAGACACACAACACAAATCTGGCCATATGAAATCAATCTTGAAACACTTACCGCTAACGATTGCATCATTCTTAAGTTTGGTCTGGATGTCACGTACAGCTGGACTTTTTGCAAGTGTCAGGGCGTAGTTGCAAAGGGAAAGAACGTAGTCATCATTTGTCGTTGTAATTTGGGACTCCAGGTAATGTTTTGCCAGTGCCACAGATTGTGTGATTCTCTGATGAATGCTCTAAAATACCAGACATATTTAAGATATTATAAAGATGTTTTAATTGCAATATAATTAACGAAATAATATTGTGTACAGAAAGTAACATTTTATTTCAAATGCGTATCATTTCTATAATATTACATTATATACATATTATTGTATCATGTATTTGTACTTAAAATATATTATTATATTTCTATATATCCTAAACCTGCAATGAACGGCACGATTCTAATTACTTGTATTACTTCGTGTAAAATGGACTACATACTACACGTTGCTTAATCAAATGTGTGCATTTATATCAGTTTAATTAACGTACTCCTTGAAGATCATTGTTTTCAAAAAGTGATGCCAGAACGAAAGCAGTGAGACCGACGCCGGATGCAGCTCCACCCTGAAATCAAAATAGTTTCACACTTAAAAAAATAATTTCCCTGTTGAACTATCTTGTCACTATTAGAAAAAACTTGTAATTTATTATAAATATCATTGCTATCATGAAAATTCATAGAAGAATTGATATCTTCATACTATGTATGTGTTATCATTTTATTAGATAATGCAGATTTATATAATTCCGTGGACAGTGTGATCAATCAAATTAGTGTTCAATTGACAAGTTGCACAAACAAAGTTTGCACCGCCTTTTTGTTCGTTTAAGTTAATTTGTGCAAAGATCTATAATCAATTAATTGTAGAATACAAACACGTGCTTTGATGTATAAATGAAATATAACTCATTAATCGGTTAATTTATTCAAATATTAAAAATTTGCAACAGGTAAATTGATCGATTTCTACCTGCATATACTTATCGATCACATGACCAGGCTCTGGGAACGAGCCGTCGGCTTTCTGTCGGTTGATCATCCATTCGATGGCTCGAGTCAGTATATCGTCGTCGATGAAGATTTGCTTCTTGGCCTGGTGGAATGACTTGGCAACAAATGCAGTCAGCCTGTATGAATGGTTACCAAAATAATGTTATTCGTGTGGTCAAAATAAGTTTGCATGACATATATGTTTAGGCGAACGAATGTTGTGCCGTTTAAAAAAGAACAATGCTTTCCAACAACATGTTTAATCACTACTACCTTGATCATGAAGTGGCTTGACTCCTCAGACCTTGTGTATTTTGTGTTAAGAATCTAACCTTAAATATGACCTCGACCTTAAGCTGGCGTCAAGGCCGTGCTTTTGCATTTCGTATTAATGACAAATATTATTTCAATAAATTTCCTCAAATGGTTCCAGAGATATAGAGATGAAGCAGACATGACAATGGAGGTCAAAACTTTTGACTGACTAATTCCTCCTGCACCAATTCTCAATCTTCTTATTTTTGTACTCCATATTTCATGAAAATCGTTTGGACATTATAGTTTATATTAATCGGTCGGAAAATTGTTACGGACAGACGAACAGAGACGAAAGGCAACTTGTGGGAAAAATAAACATCACTCAAAAGCAATACATTCATGTTGGGTTGTATAAATGTACTATTATATATATCTTCAATAACAAAGTCTTGAACATTACCCACCACATGCTTCCAGAGGGGTCCCGGTCACCAAAAGCGCTGAATGAGCCGTCCTTGTGTTGATATGTAAGTTCACGTTGATACCCTAAGTTTTACACACCGTTCATTAACAAGAAGCAAATTCAATTGAGTTTGAAATTAAAGACTCGTGGACTTCATAATGTAATGTAATAAGATAAGAAAATACGCACATAAAAACATATTATGATAAATGCGTATACATTAAACAAATGACACGAGCCAATACTCATTAGGAAAAATATCTAGGAGCTAAAATGGAACGTGGTGCTGATGAAATGGTTAAGGGCGTACAGCCGAAATCGACCTTTTAGTAATCTGCTTTATTCGTAATTTCTTTAGTCAAATGCTATGGTTAGGAAAAAAAGTATATCCATTTAAGATTGAATAATTTCAGACTTATATAGAATGTGTAAAACAACATACTGTTTTTTTTTTAAAAGTCACCCAAGTATGCAGTAGATAGGGAACATAAAAGGGACACGATTCAGCACCCTTCCATGTCGACCTAGATCTTTCCCAAACTCATTCAACTCTATTTCCGTCACTTACCCTTCTCCATAAAGCTGATTGCCTTGTCCTTGATATCTCCCGTCAGTTGGTTGGTTGCCGTCAGGTAGTTAGTTACAAAAACGTCTGGCGCGAAGCCGAGCATCGTCTGCTCGCCACATCCGGTCGGCATTTTAAGCAGTTTGTCGAGATTGTTTACCGTTGGTCCAAGAAGGTCACCTGAACAAAGCGTCTTTATTATTTAATGTATTTAAAAACAAACAAGCATACCGTTAAGCATATGAAGCTTTAAACAATTCAAAATTAACATGTGTTTTACTTTGTACATGTATGTGAACTTTTGAATAAATACGTAATATTTTTGTATAGGAAAAGATCAGGTCAAAATGATTGTGAAAACTTAACTTGTGCAAACTTTCATTTATACGTTGGGCATGTTAAGTAAGTACTTTTCGTGTACCAATTGCGGTAACGACGATTTTTTGTGAGCCGGCGACGACCGTTTGAGGCATAGAGATGTCAACAACCTGGCTGAATGTCGTCTGATTCTTCAGGTCTACCAAGATTGGGTTGCTGTAATACCTAGCGACTCCTTCAGGCTGTCACAAATGTATAGTAATGACGCATGAACGTAGCACTAAGACATCATATAATGCACTTTCCATATCAATGGAATGATTTAATCATTTTTAAACGTTTTGGATCTCAAGGTCAATGTACATTAGATTAACTATTAGACCAGCCTTGTTTGGGTTGGATTTAATGAAACGAGTTTTGTTGTACTTTTTTCACTTGAAAATGCCAGCCAAAAGCACATGACGTTATGAAGATACACAAATACATTACTAAAATTACCTACACACATACAGTTATCATTACATGTTTGAATAGCCATGGTATATAAAGATATTAAAAAGAGGACCTCTCACCTCAACAAGAAGTTGCCTCTGTACCCCGTCAGCTGCGAGGGCTGACTGGGCGGTCACAGTCAGAGGTATCGTGCCCAGGGAGGCGGGAACAATCGGGAAAAACACGGACTTGGCTTCCCCGGCAGGGATCTATGAGATAAATATTACAGGTATACCAAACACATTAAAGTTGACGTGGTGCGTATATTGGCCCATATTGTCGTATTGAATATTAATTCATATTCAGCATTAAAGTATTGTAAATTAAAACGTTATTTACTAATTTATTTACATATTGCAGCATCTATGTAGATAAATAAGCATAAACGAACAGTATATGAAAAACCCAAAATGAATATTTATAGGGACCTTTTCACGTTTTGGTAAATTGAAAAAAATGAAAGAAAATTGTTTCAGATTCGCAAATTGTTGTTGTTATTATGATATTTGTGAGGAAACAGTAATACTTAACATTCACCATGCTCTATAATATCCTGAAAATTATAAAGCGTTGCAACGCGAAACGATTGCTTAATTTGGAGAGTTCTGTAGTTGTCGATATGCTTTGTAGCATTACGAGGATGGCTTTTATAAAGTATAAAATACTTCATTTTCTCTATGAATACGGATGGCCGAGTGGTCTAAGCATTAGACTTTTACACCAGTGGTCAGTGGTTCGATCCCAGTTGAGGGTACCAGTTTTCTTTCTTTGATATTATTATTGGTTTTTACTGGATCTTCTTAGATCCTATGTTTACATTTATCAATATAAAAGCATTTAATGACAAACTTCAATACATGCCAAAATCTGTGAAAAGGTCCTTTAAAATATCAATTTTTAACCACGTATTCGCGAAATGCATCTTAAAGAATTTCGAGCACAAACGACGTTGCTCGACAAACACTCGATGAACTTTGTTTCTTAGATTAAGTCAATCTTTAGTTCACTGTACAAGAACAACGAGGCGAGTGGAATTACGTATCGTCATACGTGGACTGTCTTCGTTTGCGTCTGTGTTCCATAACTGACGTGACCGTTAGCGTCAACTGTCATGCTCCTGAAGTCTGACGAACCCTTCAAGGTCACCAGTACCTAAAAATGTAATTTCATAATGAGCGCACAAATATAACAATGTTTGTTTTCTGTATAAAGTTTAATGTTTTATCATTTACTGGATTTGTAATTGTTCTTACGGGAAATCAGTTAATAACTACAACAAGAAAATTATCTTGCTATCATTTCATATGAGCATTTAAATGTTGTCGTTGTTAAACAAACTAATACAGTGAAACGATTCTGCGCGCTACCAAATACGCGTAGAAACAATCTTTTCACGACTTTTTGAGATGATTTTTTAAAGTATGCATCAAAGCAGCATAAATGTGTTTATACATGTATTAATAAAGGTTGTCATGTCTGAACCTTAAAACAAATAGGCATCATATCAATAAAAAACCTACCATAATACAGAAAAATAGAACGCACTGCCAACTTTCTGCAAAGTTAGCAATTACATAACCATTTTGGGGGTAATCAATAATCGTATATGCAATGCTTGTAATAAGCTCAATTGTGAGTAAATCGAATTGAACATCCGTGTATTTTCCGTGATTACAAAGCGCTTAAAACATTTATAAATGCATTTCTTGAGAAAAGTAGCTTTCTGTGAAATAAGAACTCGCAGAGGTTAACTCTCTTTATCCGTTACAACTGCAATCACACGTTAAATCATCCAATATATTAAATGATTATCGGTTTTGTTCTTTTTATCTAATCAAACGAAAAATGAAACTTAAACATGAAATAAACAAACACAACGAAACACATTAAAAATAATCACAAGGCTTATGTTGAAGATAAGGATTTGATTTGTTCTGATCATAGTCCATCAAGTTTCAATGCCTATGTTCTATTCACGAAGCTTACATCCAGATCCTGTGACATGTAGTTAAAGACGTTTGCTTGAAGAGCGAGCTCTTCCCCTCGGATAACTGAGTACGGCAGATTGAGGCTCACGAAGAAAGGCTTGAATGCCTCAATCTGAAATGTATAACCATCAACTGAAGTTATTTTCACTCGTTATATTTGGAAGCCAACTTCTATCTCGTATTGTCCTATTAAAGTCTGAATTCCGAACAATAAATACACAAATTAATAACCCATAATTTAAGTACAATTCGAAAAGATGCAGTTAATCACATGTTTTATTTTGTGTAAATATGCAAAAAAAAATTGTGCCAAACCTTGGCTGGAGAGGAAGCGATTCCCAAGCCTGACTTGGAGTGAACTGCAAACGCACTTGCTATCCAAGATGTGATTGTATCAGGTACAGTGGTTGAAATAGTAACTGTGCCGTCCGCTCTGTAATTGATAACAGTTGCAGCATTGTGGATAAATATCGCTGTATTATATTTCGATAATGTACAGACGATATAAAATGGCTTTAGATAAAATCTTATAAAGGAATCGATAGTTTTTCATAGGAACAAAACAACAATAATTTAACATGAAATGATATTCGAACTAAAGTCATGAAGCTAAACAGTTGAATATTAAAACCGAAAAAAGCTACGTGTCAAATACTATATATCAATAGTGTAATTCGGTATTATAATTTACTACATTTAACACCGCATTGAACATCTAAAAACAGTATACAATCCGGATACAGAAAAAAAGTTAATTCTCATATTGTAATAGAAACGATACTATAATATAAGTTTCACAGCACCATATCAAGCTAATATATTGAAAAAATATTTCCTGGCATAATGTATATTATATTATTAGTATAACCAACTGAATATATTTTAGCTAAAGCTTTCTAAGCGTATTTAATAATTTAACAAGTGTCGCGCAAAAAAATCAAAGCATGGATGGAAATGGATACACTCACAAACAAAACAACATTGAACTTGAAAACTAGCTGTCCGAAACAGAATCTTCGCAAATGAAAAGTTCTCTTTGATTTATATTTTGAAGTTTTACCCAGTGGAAGAGTTTGACCAAAGCCATGTTTCTGGGAAGACATTGCGAATACGGTCTGGTATTTGTAAGGGCACTGGGGATGAAGATCCAGCTGTAGCCGTACCAACACTATTTACTTCTGGCAAACCCATGATGAAACCGTGGTAATGTGGGCTCACTAAAGGTTTGCAGAACATCGCATCGTTAGATATGTGTAACAAGTCCATTACGGTTTAAACTTTGCCACACTCAGCTATTCGTATTTTTAATATACATTCAGTGACACTAATAAGCATCCAAACATCTGAAACGTATATGAATTTTCTACGCACAATGTGTTGCAAACTAGTTAGCAAGAGATAGTGTCCTTGAATTCAGATGTACCCCGTGGAGTGGTTAGACCAAAGCAATGTCTCTGGAAACACGTTTCGAATCTGAGTAACCGCTTGCAATGGGTTTGTGCCAGATGACGTTTCTGACAGTGTTTCCAGGGCAGATCCCTTATGGAACATCATATCGGTGTCTAAATATCATATTTATAACATCATAATAGTTGTTATTCGGAACTCTTCAGTCTGGGTTTTTCCGATATTTGAGCACGTAGGTAGGTACAAACAAAAGCTGACCAGCATATTTTCAAAGAGAGTGAATCAATAATTTCTCTTATCGCTGAATAGTAAACACCACTTTTTCTGCTCAAACGTTCGTTATAGTTGATAAAAAGTACCATGATTTAATCATTTTTCTTTAGATGAACTAATAGCGATCGTGTTCAATTTGTAAGAATACTATGTAACACGATAGAATGCTGCATGTACATGTAAACAGATTCGGTCACGTAACTATGTCATTGCATATACTGTGCGTAGGCCTGGGCATACCGTTTTAATGGAAGTTTGTCAACGAAACTACCAAGACAGTGACCCCATCGTATATATATTATACTATTCAAATATATTTAAAATCATACAGACAAGTACCAAACAACAAAAACCTTACTATTCTCAGTCCATTCGTAGTACTAGAACTAATATATCGTTCCATATCAGTTGGATATTTATATGACTATTGATATAGCTCTATTGTGATGCTTTTCTTTAATCTAATCTGAAAAGTAAAGAAAATTATTCGCTAAAGACTAAGACCTTAAGATTAGAACGCAAACTACTAACGAGCTTTACCATACATGACTTTTAATTGCTATATTTATAAAGCATGCCGAAAAAAAAGAACATGAATAATGTTTTTCAAGAGAAATATTGCATTTGTCAAGCAGTGTGTATAGGTTCCTTCATTACCATACAGCTGAAGTCTGTTTTTCATGTCTTTTAAAGCTACTGGACCCATTCGTATAGGCGGCTGTAAATCTGAACGGTGTATTTAGACTTTAAACCTGCATTAAACGTCTGACATACATGTATATTGATGCAATCTACTACTATGGGTAGTGATTATTCTTAAAAACTTACCTTCATTTCATTCTTCGTAGATTGTTACTGATACAACTTACAAGAAGGCATTGTTTAGCCCTTCCAGTAATTCATAACAGTACGATTTTCGTAAGATCCATAACAAAGCTCCAATTATTTCCAAAATCAGGCTATCTTAGTCCTTAATCCATGTTTTCTTTCGTACTCGAGTGTTAATTCCGCTCCGTTTTATGTCCACGGTAACATTGTTTTGTCGCTAAATGTCTGACTTTAAGATTGATGAATATCAGTTTAAAAGTCAAGATACGTTTAGTTTGAGTTTTGCAATGTAACATCTTTGAGGCAACTCCTTCACTTTGTTGAAATAAATAATAAATAACATTTATCATGATATTATAATTTATATTTTAAACTACTACTTGTAATATAAAAGCAAATATAAAGAATAAGATAATTATTATGCATTATAACGTCACATTGAAGTCTATGTTGGGCTCGCAGTGTTTTAATTCTTAGTTGATCTACGCGATGTAAACACTGAAGATTTTCCTTACTGAATTAAAGGGATCTTTTCACGCTTTGGTAAATTGACAAAATTGAAAAAAGTTGTTTCAGATTCGTAAGTTTTCGTTTTAGTTATGATATTTGTGAGGAAACAGTAATACTGAACATTAACCATGCTCTAATATAGCCATTATATGCATCTTTTGACGATTTTAAAACCTAAAAATTATTAAGCGTTGCAACGCGAAACGATTGAATAATTTGGAGAGTTCTGTTTTTGTCGTTAAATTTTGTGAAACTACGAAGATTGCTTATATAAGGTATAAAATACATTGAAAATGTGTACTCGGCGAAATAGCTCAGTAGGCTAAAGCGTTTTTACTTCAGGACTCTGGCAGGACTCCAGGGGTCACTGGTTCGAAACCTGCTCCGGGCAATGTTCTTTTCCTTTTTTTTTATCTTTTTTTCTTGATTTTTTACTGGAGCTTTTATGATCCAATGTTTACATTTATCAATATAAAGCATTTAATGAATAAGTTAAAAAATGCCAAAATCTGTGAAAAGGCCCCTTTAAATGTATAGTCTAGATACTGCACACTTATATGTTAATGCTTGTGAACGAGAGCTATTTTACACACTGTTGAATTACAATTACAATACAATTTGACTAAACATATCGTACCATAGTCATTTGTGTTCATACGTTACATGAATACATTTTGTAAACACGGAAACGTCGTCTGCCGTTTCATTGAAGGTTACACACTACCAAGCTATATTTACTATCGCTCGGAACGCAACATTTTATGGTGGCAGCGGTGGGATCCATGAAAGTTTCTGTGGATCCAGTGAAATGAACTTACGTAATTTATTGTGTAAAAAATAAATAACAGTTATATAAAATAAAGTGCATCTTTTGTGGCAAGTGACTTTATGTCCAGAGATAAGTAACAATAAAGTAACAACAACAAAGAATATAACTTTATTGTGAACAGAAAATTGAACTCTTATAATTTTAAATCATTTATTGAGACATTAGATTAAACAACATAACATAAAATGGCCAACAGTGACCCTGAAGTCCAGTTCAATCTCCCTTACAATGAGGATGGCCCGGTTAATGCAGAGAGTCCAGGCGCCGCTTATATCGACCCGGAAACAGTATCAGAAGCCTCTGATAGCGATTCTACACACCGACCCATGAATCTAAGCAAACAACCATCTCGCCGTAGATCATCTCGTGACCTCTGGAAGGCCGTAGATACGCTTTAGAGTTGTATCAGGGACCTTGCCACCCAGAGGCATCGGCCAATGCGCAGACTAGCACCAGAGCTAGGCCGGTTGGTGATCAGGGTAGTTCATTGCAACAGCCTGCTTCGTCCCTCGATGGCCCGGCCCTGATTAATGTCAAAATATCCGCCCTAAGACCGGATGCTCCTAGCTTCCACGCAGGGGGAGATAGCAATCAACCGTGGGCAGCGCCTGCAACCCATCAGTTTACTCCGCCACCTTAGCGGGCTCCTCAACGGGTATGCATGCCCACCAACGAGCGGATCAAGGTGTCCCCATTCACCGGCAATGAAAACTGGCAAGTTTGGATTGCCAGGTTCGATACCATTGCAGACCGCATGGGTTGGGGAGACGAGCGAAGGCTAAACCATCTGCTGTAAAACATAGAAGGGCAGGCGGCCGAGTTTGTCTTTACGCAGCTTCACGCATCTGTGGTAAGCAACTACCAATCCTTAGTATCTGAGATAGGGGGCGATACCGAGTGCTGGAGTCAGCACGCTCGTTTGCTTCTAGATTCAACCATCGAGTGCAGCAACACAGCGAGTCCGTAGAAGAGTACGCGGCTAATTTGAAGATGCTTTATGACAAGGGACATCCGCATCGGGATAGGCGCACGCGTGACGAAGATCTGGTACGCCAATTTTTAGATGGTCTCCTAGACCAGGACGCTCGTTTTGAAGTCGAGTTTAATAAAGAGCCATCCAACATTGAAGACGCCGTCTTCTATGCCGTGTCCTTCTTGCAAATCACTAAAAGCACCCATAAAGGCGATTGGAAGCAGCGCCGGCCTACCAGGAGAGCAACAGAGTGCATGGAGGCCGACGACAAGCAGCGACATCGGGACACCAGGCAGCACGACAGTCCGTACAAGAGGCAATATAAGACTACTGAGATGCGTAGTCCCAACACGGAGAAACAGCATTGGTCCAGTGAGGCGGCGATTGACCGCCAGGAGGCACCAATGCAGCAGATACTTAAAAGGCTTGAATCTCTAGAGGCACAGAAATCAGAAAGAAGACCCTGGTTAAAGAGGGAGGTCGAATGTTTCAAGTGCCATGAGAAGGGTCACTTCGCTAGGGAGTGTACGGCTACTAAACAAGGTTCTCCAAACGTCAAGACCGAGTTAAGGAAGACAGCAGACAACCATTTAAACGAACAGGGACCAGCCCTTGCGGCCAAAGGGAGGTCCCATTAGAGGGCTGCAAAGGCCATGATGGACAGGAGGAGAAGCAACAGATCCGTAGCCGTACGGATGAAGCCGCTACCAATAGGGATGTACAGAGGCCAAGGAAGTTGGCAGAAGGGGTTTATGTACACGGCAAGGTAAACGGTCATCCGGTAACGTTCACGGCAGATACAGGTGCTTCACGGACCATCATCTCGACGAGGGCATTTAATCAGTTGCCGGTCACTTCACGTCCGCTGTTGGACAGATCATCCCGATTGGTTGGTGCAAACGGGGCACCAATTTAGGATGTTGGTGAAGCGATTATGGATCTTGAGCTGGGCCCACTTTTACTGTCTGAAAAGATCATCATTGCAGAAATAGAAGACGAAGCATTGCTGGAGTACGCCATTCTTAAGGGAAGACACGGAGAACCAGCAGATATCTTGTTAAGCAGCAACAAGATCCTCCTCGATAGGCTCGAGATACCTATATTCCAGGTGGGCAAGTCCAACAGGGCCAGGCGCGTTACGGTAGCAAACGACATGATACTTCCTGGTATGACCGAGGCAGTTGTAAGCGTATTTGTGGAGCGCTTCACAGACGATGACGAAGACGTCAACTATGACTTCATAGTCGAACCTGTCCAACAGTTAGAGGACATGTATGCACTTCGAATGGCAACAACGTTGGTCAATGTCAATCAATCACCAACATGTAGTATCAGGATTTTAAATCCTTTCTCCACGGAAGTTATGCTTCGACAAGACACCGAAATCGGTAGGGCAGAAAGGATCGAGCGCATCGTAAGTGTGCTGGCCAAAGAAGAATGTACTGAAGACAAATGGAACCATGCAGCCATCCGCCGAGTGAAGACAAGTCAGGAGTCTGCAAGGTCGGATCATATCAAAAGCATGCCCATGTCAGCGTCAAAAGAGATACCGGAGCACCTGATTAACCTGTTTGAGCGATCCACTTTAGGGAGGGGTCATCAAGAAGCCCAACAAATAGCAAGCCTTCTTATCAAACACAGTGATACCTTCTCAAAAGATGACTGGGATCTTGGTCTGACACATCTGGCCGAGCACGCCATCAACACCGATAATGCAGCACCTGTAAGACAAAGGCCAAGGAGAGTCCCACTAGCGTATGCCGAGGCAGAAAAGCAAGTAATAGAAGACCTCTTGCAGAAAGGTGTTATCCGTGAGAGCACCTCTTCATGGGCAAGCCCAATAGTCCTGGTGAAGAAAAAGGACGGATCGGTTCGACCTTGTGTGGACTATAGGAGGGTGAATGCTTTAGTCAAGCAGGTTGCCAAGGGTGCAGGATTGCTTGGACGCAGTAGCAGGATCGAAGTACTTCAGCAGCTTGGACCTTACGTCAGGTTATTACCAGATTCCCTTAAAGGAAGCAGATATACCCAAACGTGCCTTCGTTTGCAAGTTCGGGCAATTCGAGATGACCCGTATGCCGTTTGGGCTCAATAATGCTGCTAGTACCTTTCAGAGAACGATGGAGTTGGCACTCCAAGGCCTGCAGTGGTTGACCTGTCTGGTGTACATCGATGACATAATCATCTACCACGCTAATTTCGAAGGTCATATGAGCCGGGTGGACGAGGTGCTCAGTCGGCTACGGTTAGCCGGATTAAAGTTGAAACCAGACAAATGTCACCTGCTTCAAACCAAGGTGCAATTTTTTAGGACACATCGTGTCAGAAGAAGGTTTACAGCCAGACCCAACCAACGTAGCCAAAATTCTTGACTGGTCAAAACCAAACACCCCAAAGCAGGTAAAGCAGTTCGTGGCAACCGGGTCCTACTACAGGAGATTCATCAAAGATTTCGCTCGCAAGGCCCGTCCCCTGATACAACTCACTTGCAAGGACGCAGTTTTCCACTGGGATGACGCGCAAGAAGAAGCTTTTAAGGCCATTAAAGAGGCACTGGTGAGTCCGGAAGTGATGGGCTTTTCACTCAATGATGGCGGAACATTCTTGCTTGATGTAGATGCATCTGGCCTGGGAATAGGTGGCGTACTGTCGCAAGAACAAGAAGGTCTTGAGCGGGTCATCTCTTACGCAAGCAGAGCTATGAACCGTGCTGAAAGAAATTACTGCATCACCGAACAAGAGTTATTAGCTGTAGTTTACTTTATCCAGTAATTTCGTCAGTATTTGCTAGGTCGCCAATTTGTTGTCAGAAGTGATCACCAAGCCCTTGTTTGGCTTTTCAGTATGAAAGAGCCAAGCGGTAAAATCGCGCGTTGGACCGAAATGTTATCGCTTTTTGATTTCAGCATAGAGTATCGCACTGGCACAAAGCAGGCACACTGTGATGCACTTTCACGGTGTGAGAGTCCTAGAGACTGTTCCTGTGACCAGGTGGACATGAGCGAGCCCCTCAGATGCGGTCCATGTTCGAAGTGTCAGCGCAGAGCGGAAATTATGCTGGCTAGCTGGAAACCCCCTATTCTCGAAGAGAGAGCAGAGGTCAGGTCAGGTGAAAAGAGCAGCAATGGAAGCACCCCGGGTAACATCTCAAGAGTGGTGACAAGAGCCAAGCCTGGATGGGAACATACTCTCCACAGGAAATGGCAAGGCTTCAAAGTTCTGACCCCTGCATCGGTCCTGTAAAGTCCTTGTTCAAAGAACAAAGAAGGCCATCCAGAGACGATACAGCCTACTGGAGCCCTGAAGCACGACACTACGTACTGATGTGGGAGCAGCTTCACCTAGACGATGATGTGCTGTACCTCAAGTGTCCGTTCAATGGGGTATCCGTCAAACGTTTGGTGGTGCCCACTCAGCTGAGGACCAATCTGATTGGCCAGATGCACGACACCGTTGTAGGAGGACACCAGGGTATCAAACGCACAAAGGCGAACATCACCAAGGTGCATTACTGGTACGACCTCAAGACCGACGTGAAGTTGTATGTCCAGCAATGTGATGTCTGTGAAGCAAATAAGAAACCACAGCGTCTACCTCGAGCTCCAATGGGCCACCTGAAGTCAGGAGCTCCATGGGATCTTCTCTGCATGGACTTCCTGGGTTCCCTGCCCGTAACATCTAGAGGTAACTGGTTCATCCTGGTCGTGAGTGACTACTTTACGAAGTATGTTGAGGTCATCCCCGTAGCCGATCAAACCGCGGAAACCTGTGCCAATGCGGTCATTGAGCATTTCATCGCACGATGGGGTTCGCCGCTGCAGATACACAGTGATCCAGGTGCCGCATTTGAGAGCAACCTCTTCAAAGAGCTGTGCAGTATTCTACAGGTTACCAAGTCGAGGACCAGTGCGCGGAATCCCAGAGGCAATGGACAAGTGGAGCGGTTCAATCGCACGCTAATCAAAATGGTAAAGTCATACTTAGCGGGGGAGCAGACAAGCTGGGATCAGCACCTTGGCAGTCTCGCTGGTGCTTACAGAGCTACACTCCATGAGGCGACAGGCTTCTCTCCAAACATGATGGTCTCGGATCAAGAAGTCCGTCTGCCAGCTGATCTCGTTTATGTCAGTTCTTCCCCCAATGCCATACCAGAGCAACAAGCCGGCTACGTTGGACAACTTCGAGAAAGGCTGGTCCGTGTCCATGAAATTGCGAGAAACCACCTAAAACAAAGAGCAAAGCGCAGCAAGGCAGTGTACGACCAGAAGGCTTCACTCCAAGAATATAAAGTGGGCGACCCAGTGTGGTGTTTGAACGAAAGTCGTAAAGTTGGATCTTGTCCTAAACTCGAGCAAACCTATGAGGGACCTATGCTTTTTAAAGAAAAGAGATCCGCAATTAACTTCATGATACAAATTGACAGAGATGGTCATAATAGACTTGTGCATCATGATAAATTGAAGCCGTACAGAGGCAAAAACTTACCAAAATGGGTTGCCTAGCAAAGCGTAAACTTCACAAATAATTAACTGTTATTGTGTGAGTGACTTTTTGAAAGTGTAAACATTTGTGGACTATGTTAAGTTTCTTTTTGACATTGTTAACCAAGGAGTATTTATGAAATCTGTTATAAACTTTTTTAAGTTAACGCCGAGGTTACTTTTACGGTTTGGAAAGTGGCGGTACATGCTTATTCTTACTTTGGGAAACACTGCGAGGCACCATCAGGCTTTGGATTAAAGGGTTGTAACTTAATCACTTATAACAAACTTAATACCGTTCCAGATCACCATGAGCATGAAGTCCGCTAACGGAGGTTTCCTATACCGGTGGGTCCACTGCGAAACGATTGATCGTAAGGGAAGACTTACGGACCATGTGTTGAGGGACCATTTCCCCTTTGAAAATGTGCCGTTCTATTGTCGGTTGTGCAGGTTTCGGAGTCAGGACAGGCTTAAGTCCATGAAAACCTTACAAATTATTGTCGGCATCAGCAAGCGGCCGCTTAGATGGGGCCAATGCTTAATTATCACGAGCTCTTGGTTAGGGCTCCGTCACCACGTTTCGTGACAGATGCGGACATAAGTAAAATATCCACTACACAAGAGGTAGCTTCCGAGAAGGAGCCGGGTTCCCTGCCAGACTGGCTGGCTGAGGTTACGCCAGTAGTGACCAATCCCTCTGAGTCAGTTGCGATGTACAGCCCAAGCATCAGAGTGACAGAGCCGTACCGACCTGAGGCCCTCGAGCTGACGTTTTACAGTATGCCTGAGGTACCTGCCATCACCAGGTTCACCACCTTTCCCCACACAAGCCGGATCTTCACTCCAACACCGTCGCCTATCAGGCCATCGGTACCACTCATCGCCTGGCCCCCTGGCACGCCTCTCTTAGACGAGATCCTGAACACACCAAAGGCTGAAAGATGCACGCCCCAGGTGTTCATCCAGAGGGTAAACGCCGCTGCGACGCAGGTATCCACCGAGGTAGCTGATAAAGCCACCCAGGTAGATGTTCAGGACCATCTTATTACGGAGCTGCGAAGGCTGTCAAGGGTCATCGACGAAAGCACCAGAGCCTCAGTCGATGCCGCCAGAAGAGCCTCAGATGTCCTCCAAGAGGTCAGGTGTATTGAACGCAGTATGAGGACAGCTCTACTACAGACGGATACGGCGGAGGGCGAATCTCTAAGGAAGAAAACTCACAAACACTAACAATCCTATCACGATGAGGAATTTTGTTTATGTACAATTTTGCAATTTAGTGTGCCTCGCATCGTTTAAGTCAAATGCCACAGTCAAGATTTTGCCTGTTTATTGTTCAAACTGTTTTATGGTTAGGATTGTTAATATTTGTTTTGTTGCTGTTTTTATCTAGTCAAAGGACACTTAGTTAATTACCTCAAGCAGTTTAAATTTTTCTTCAAATGCTTAAGGTATTAGTTTGAAAATTTACTGATGTGGGTGATTTTTGAACCAGGCTATTGAATTGATGTATATCAATACTGTAATTTTCAAGTATCAAGCGGGTAAGGCCGCAGTAGCTTGGCCTTTTAGTTCCAGGCGGTATTGATGCAATCTACTACTATGGGTAGTGATTATTCTTAAAAACTTACCTTCCTTTCATTCTTCGTAGATTGTTACTGATACAACTTACAAGAAGGCATTGTTCAGCCCTTCCAGTTATTCATAACAGTACGATTTTCGTAAGATCCATAACAAAGCTCCAATTATTTCCAAAATCAGACTATCTTAGTCCTTAATCCATGTTTTCTTTCGTACTCAAGTGTAAATTCCGTTCCGTTTTATGTCCACGGTAATATTGTTTAGTCGCAAAATGTCTGACTTTAAGATTGATGAATATCAGTTTAAAAGTAAAGTTACGTTTATTTCTTGGTACTTACTAGATAGATCAGGTTCTAGGCAATATATTCCATATCTTTGCTGTTAAAATTTGTCATAAATAGTTTTAAATAGCTAATTTCTAATGTTAAACACTTTGTTGTTAAAATCGGAAAATGTTTCATCCGCCATATTGCTTCCGGCGTTGCTTAGGAACTGTAAAGTACTTGTATCATGTTCTACGTCATCGACCAATAATTTTGGTCGTCAGCGTCTGGTCGACCATCATTTGGGTCGACATTTACATTTCGGTAGGTCGGTAGCATTTGGTCGACCATGTTTCTGGTCGATTGACCATGTTTTGGGTCGACCTAGAGCTCTTAGTATATAAGGGACTGGTTTTTCAGTCAGTTTGAGTTTTGCAATGTAACATCTTTGAGGCAACTCCTTCACTTTGTTGAAGTAAATAATAAATAACATTTATCGTGATATTATAATTGATATTTTAAACTACTACTTGTAATATAAAAGCAAATATAAAGAATAAGATAATTATTATGCATTATAACGTCACATTGAAGTCTATGTTGGGCTCGCAGTGTTTTAATTCTTAGTTGATCTACGCGATGTAAACAATGAAGATTTTCCTTACTGAATTAAATGTATAGTCTAGATACTGCACACTTATATGTTAATGCTTGTGAACGAGAGCTATTTTACACACTGTTGAATTACAATTACAATACAATTTGACTAAACATATCGTACCATAGTCATTTGTGTCCATACGTTACATGAATAAATTTTGTAAACACGGAAACGTCGTCTGTCGTTTCATTGAAGGTTACACACTACCAAGCTATATTTACTATCGCTCGGAACGCAACAATATCAGTGTTAGATTTGTTATGTGTAATTAATAATAATACTAGTAAAAGTACTAGCAACAAAAGACTTGAATTTTGACATTTCCTAAAAGAAACACTTCTGTCGTTTAAATACTTATTATTCACTTCTGAATGGGAAGCAAATGGGATATCGACGTTACTGGTCATTACAGTATTAATTACAATGTTTGTACTTCCCGCGCGCGCTCAGAATTCGGAAAAACCCACAGCGCGCGAGTTCCGAATTTAACCGGTTGCACAATTCTCTAATTAGACTGCAATTGTGTGGGCATAATAAATTGTCATTGAAGTTTATTTTGATAAGCTTATGTGGATAGACTTTCTTATTGAAGACTTATCGCGCAAGATAAGCACAATGCAATACAGCGTCTTCAAAACAAAAGAGCTTTTAAGTGATAATCTACGTCGAACAATTCAAATCAATGTCTTCAAAACGAATTGGAAACTTTGGAAATAAACCAATGATGAAATATGATGAACTTAGTCAATGCTCACGTAATGTCAAAGTAATGAAGTCACATTGACAGGAAGGTCAAACCCCCAAATAACATCGTAGTTACTTAAGTCAATTTAATGAAAACTAGCTGATATCCTTTAAAACTTCATAACATAGCTGGCGCGGCACAATTAAACTTGTACCAAACATTTATATAAGAAGGCAGCTTTCGCGTATCTACGCCATCCAAGATCGAATATCTGATACTAGGTTGTAAAGTTACTCCAAGCCATGTTTCTGGAAACACATTTCTAATTCGATCCACCGACTGAAGTGGGCCACTGGGGGCCGGAACTGGTTGCATGCCACCAGGAGCCGGCCCCATCGCCATGCCGGGAAACATTCCTGCCAGCATAGGCCCACCTACCATTGGAACTGTGGATTCAGCAATTGAAGTAAATGGAAATTTCGATAAAGTCATGATATGGGTTTCTTGACGGTAAAGCAAGTAATTTAAAGTAATGTTGGGTGATGCAATTACACCTACACATATAAAATGGAACGACGTAAACGGCGAAGAAATAAGATAAGATGATTAAAGCTTTAGTCACCGACTTAAAACTGTCAATTCAGGGACATTGTTTTAATATTCTGGTTAGCCTAACTTCATAATAAGACCCGATTTAATAAATAAAACAAGGATAGATTATAATGTAGATAAAAAAGTAATAATTAAGTGTCCAAAATATGAGTAAGGAACCGATATTGTCTGTATGATACCACCAAACTAACTTTATCGAAACACTTTTCAAATCTATGTGAAAATATTCATAATCAGAAATTAATCAAAAGCAGCAGGCTGATTGTATTGGTCAATGATACTATTTATAAGTGGTCATGGATCAACAAAACCAAACTTACTTTGGTATATTACATTCTTATGTATTCAGTGCATGGTATACTTCGGTTCATTTCCTTTTTTAAGTACAAGTAGTATGCTATTGCATTCTTCCAAAAGTAAAACAAACAAACATGTCTAACAAACAAACATGTCTAAAACACTCGCAACCAAGGAAAATGAAAATGAACCTGTGGATGAAAGTATCATTCTGCCCCGAGGGAATGTTGCTGTAGCCAAACATTGATGAGTCTGTCTTATTCGAACCACGTCAGCAACAAAAGAAGGAACAATCCCACTACCATCTCCGCTTCAAGGTACATCCTTAATCCAAGACACATTCAGCAAGTTTTAATATGACTGATACATCATGACTCACAAATAAACTACACAGAATTAACAAAGCACTGTTAGTTTACCTCCACATGTGGCAATAGAAGAATTGCTTCTAGCGACACATTTTAAAGTAAATTCGAAATACCCTATTGAAGAATTATCCACAACCATGTTTCTGGAAACACATTTCTAATTCGGTCAACTGATTGAAGTTGCGAGCCGGACTCTGGTTGTGGTGGACCACCGCCAGGTGCAAGGCTGTCAACCCGTTCAAGCATCCCTCCTCCCATTAACAGGGTCCCATTTATCAGCTCTAGAACTTTTGAATCGATTGTTGATTGCATTTAGTTGGTATGTATTATCTCATTTACTCATACTTGCGTGTGGGTTTTCGGATAATAATAGTGTGTTTAAACATAAAATAAGCATATGCTTTTAATGTCAACTGATTGAGATTCTTGTATAAAACCATAAATGTTTCTTAACCAGTAATGCAAATGAAAAATAAGAGACGGTATATTGTTGCAAATTGTAGCAAAAAACGTTTATTTAAACCTCATTTAGGCATGGCATATACTTTATGAAATTAAGTAAATCAATTGAATTCACTCCAGTGCGCATCTTTTTTTTATAGAAAATTTGTTTCGTCCAAATACCTTGGCTTTAAATTAATACACAGATTGACTATATTTTAATCTCTAATCCGTAATATATTGTTTTGGATTATGATGGGATTATATGCACATTATAATGTGCAAGTGCTATTTGCATTGAGTCTTGGTCAATATATTTACGAAATATGCTTATCATGGGAAATGTGTAGCTTTGTCAATCGACATAATTGGATATTAAACTGAAATCTCAGCGAGAAGAGACAGCTGATGGCAAGACAATATATTGCATGTATTGCCATTACATTATAACCTTTGCACATACATATGTTCAAATGTGAATGCCCCTACAAAACAACCCTTGATGAACAGATGTAAACATAACTTCATTAATCTATGAATCAACACTGGGCCCGAGCTTGCTCTGAACAAAAATATTGTAGCTCAGTCTTGTACCAACTTTCTAATGAAAGGTTCGTCTAAATAACACACATGCACCACAGCACACTTCCAACAAACATTAACAAAGATAACAAGCATTCTGAAAGGTATCAAGCCTTTGTGGTGTTAATTCATAGATATGCTTCCGAAAACACTTTCTGATTCGACCTACTGACCGAAGACGCCCACTAGAGGCCAGTATCGGTTACAAGCCACATGGAACAAACCAGATAGAGGTTGTGGTAACATTTTTTCAATCCCTATCTATTATTGTAGAATCGCGTATTCGGCAGTAAAAAAGGAAAATCAAATCGACACTTGTCTTTGGTTTCTTCGAATACACATTTACCTTGTAAAAAATAAACGATTTGTTTAACAATAATAGGGAATAGGAATCTTATTTCATGAAACTATCAATACAAGTTCATACCCTATCCGGTTCCGCCAATATATTTGGTGGATAAAATATAGAAATGTTAATATCATTTGTACAATTTCAAATTATATAAAAACAATTTGTCAATAGAGTGAATTCTTTGTATATAAGTCATGCAAGATATGGTCAGGAATTAATCGATCGTTCTGCTGAAAATGACACTAAAACAAACGCTCTCTTTGCGATAATAAACTTTCTGAATAAACGAGTTAGCATAAGGAACTAGTTCGTTCTGTTAAATGAACCACCAAAAACAAGTTTTTATAAATACGTTTCAAATCTGAAGAACTCTATGAAAATTAAATTGAACATGAAAAGGATCATGAGCAACAGGCCGATCGTAATTATAAAACGCAAATATTGTTAAACTTGCTTCGGTAGGTGTGTTTTATTCACGTTACGTTAATCATCGGTTTCACAGTCCTTTCGTAGTGTATATAGGCATTACCGGTATTTTAACTAATAACACCAAACGTTACGCAGACAAAAAAGTATAAACTACTCGCGACCACGGTATAAAACACAAACTTTATTATTATGTTTTCTGGCACGGCGAAAACATGCGGATTGAATCTCTGCTCTCTTCAGAGATCGCTGCTGGCAACAAAAAAAGTCTTAACGGATCTAACTCACTCCATCAAAGTAACAAGGCAGAAAACAATCACTATGCCTCGCCAATTGAAAGACTATCCTAAATCAAAGATTCCACTGAGTTAAATATGAAAATCATACATGGCTGATGACGACAGCGCACTAAAGAAACACAATATCAGCTGACCTTCACCAGTGGCTGAATAAAAAATGCATTTGCTTCTAACGACACAGTAAATGCCAAATACCCAGTGGTAGCATTATTCTATAACCATGTTTCCTGAAATACATGTCTGATTCGGTCCACTGATTGAAGTGGTGAATTGGAAGCTGGTTCTACTGGACCGCCACCAGGTGCAAGGCTGTCAACTCTTTCAGGAATCCCTCCTGCCATAAACATTGCCCCATCTATCAGCTCTGGATCTATGGAATCGGTTGTTTATTTGAGTTAACGTTTATTTTTATTTTTTTAATTATTGAATGAACTTGTGCACAGTATTCGTGTTATATTATGTTAGGGAATGCAATACCTCCGTAGATAGAGTAGATTGAATCATGTGGTCGTCCGATATGAGAAAAACGTCACCCTTTCGAAAGACAACTATTTCAAACTAGCGGTGAAAATCTTTGGCGCATTATGAACATCAATGTATCGATTTAACCCAAAGCATAAGCTTACAATGCTAGGACGTTATTTGTCATTTGCATATTGCAAAACAGCAACCATGGGAACAAGCTCCGATTTATATTAATACTAATGTTAAGTACACAAATACAAATAAAAAACTAATACGGAGAAGACATGCAACGGTTCCACTTCCCACTGCACTCGCCTAAGCGGAAAAGAGATGTACACCATTTCATATACCCTGTCGTTATATTACTCCTGAGCTACGTCTCTGGAAAGACAATTCGAACTCTATCTACGCTAGCTAGAGCCCCTTTATCGGGAATCGCTTGAGGCGTAGGCCCGCCCGCACCCGCAAAAGCCATTTCACCACCTCTAAATCCCGTTCCGACATACATCATGGGATACTCTATAGAATCCACCATGAAACTTAATGTCAAATGATAACCAAACATTATGTTATCATTCCCGTGTCATTTAATTAAAAAAGTATTGCCCCGCTTGAGTTGATGTTATGGTGGCTGTCTTCTTATTAAGAAGCCTTGTACACGATCGCAATTCATGGTGTCGCGATCAAATGTACTAGACAATTAGAGTCGTGTTCTGAGGAAAACTGGGCTTAATGCATGTGCGTAAAGTGTCGTCCCAGATTAGCCTGTGCAGTCCGCACAGGCTAATCAGGGACGACACTTTCCGCTTTTATGGCATTTTTCGTTGAAATGAAGTCTCCTCTTAGCAAAAATCCAATTTAGGCGGAAAGTGTCGTCCCTGATTAGCCTGTGCGGACTGCACAGGCTAATCTGGGACGACACATTACGCACATGCATTATGCAAAATTTTCTCAGAACACGACACATTATATTGTTTCCTATCAGACACATATGATATCCATACGCATCGGGCGTATATAAGTGTAGAAAATACATACGTTGAAACTAATTCGTGGTTATACACTCATTCTTCATTTGTTTGTTCAGAATTGCAGATTCACGATTTAAATTATTCTTTCTTTTTGATATTTGAATGCAAAACTTACAAATGATTGGTTCGTTGTGGTGGAAGACGTTAGCGTCGGTCAAAACCTTGACACCAGAGTTCTGAAATATTTATGATTCGTATATATATATATATAAAATTATAAATCTATCTTCACAGGTTCACGAGTGTGAAACCATATGACTATTAGGTCAAATTAATGAGGTGTGTTAGCGGAATAATAAAGCGAGGAGTATTTTTTGCCATAACATGGACGTTTAAAGTTTTTATAAAGTCATCAATTACTAGAAACTAACAACACAAATCAAATTAAATAATACGATGTATCATACGAGTCGTGTTCTGAAAAAAACTGGGCTTAATGCATGTGCGTAAAGTGTCATCCCAGATTAGCCTGTGCAGTCCGCACAGGCTTATCAGGGACGACACTTTCCGCCTTAACTTGTTTTTTGGTAAGGAGGGACTTCTTTTAAACTAAAAATACCATTAAAGCGGAAAGTGTTGTCCCTGATTAGCCTGTGTGGACTGCACAGGCTAATCTGGGACGACACTTTATGCACATACGTCAAAAATGGTCTGTGCATCAGCCCCTCCGAAGTATCTCGGGTACGGCCACCAGACCATGCGTTTGCGGCGCCCGCCCATGGCCGTTGGCATAAAGTCGCAACAGAAGGAGCTGCTATCATGGCTGATTGTGTCGTACGACTTCAACTCGTCGATGACCTGAAGTTACAAATCTTGCTGATGAGAAATAAATAGATAGAATGTTGACCAGCGATTTAAGTAAAGTACTGGCAATGATTCTGGCATAATAAAATGTGCTTGTAAGTGACTTCGTAAAACATTACTTTGGTACGTTTTTAATACTGCTCTTGTGAGGGTCAACATATCTATAAGACAAGTATGAATCCCAACGTTTGTGCTTGATTTTTAACGTCATGTTTTCTTTGCGCTCCTTGTAATTATGTTTGTACTGTGCTGAGTTATGTTCGTTGATGTTCACTAACTTGACATACGCCCCGCGTATTCATGCATATGCAAAACATACTCGCATGCGCAAAGATTGGTAGATTTCAAGAGACAGTATTTTTTATACAAAACATGCATTGTACAATAAAAAAAGTACTCTAGCTGACACACCTCTGACTGTGTGACGTCATTTCCGGATCGGAGCAGCAGGACGCTCTGGTCAACGGCAAGTAGATTTACGATCGACTGGGGATCCGCTGTGACGATCACGTTCACGTTATCCCCGGGAGCAGCCTTGGTCTTGTCGAACGACAGAGAAACCTACAAATAGAAGCAATATAATCTTTGTGATTTTTTTTCAATTTAAATTAGCCTGACAAAGATGTTATTTGATCATAAAAGATTTATCGAGAGTCTGTACAATTGGTGAGGCGTTAAATGATTACTTAACGCTAAATCACTCTCGTTTGCTTTATTAATTGTGTACTGTTTAAATCGTGTATACAGCAAAAATACTCACTTTCTGATCTACGTGAAAAAAGCTACGGACAATATCCGTTGTATTAATGTGTTAAAAATATAAACTACTGTGTTATTGCTGACCTGGTTTTGGAAAGCGCCATCTACATCAAAGCTAATGCTGTCAGTGACGACCTCGCCGTCAGCACGTACGTAGTAAGCAATGATGCGAGCGTTCGGGGCCATCTTGGAGTCAATATGAATACTGAATGTACTTCCGGAAACCGTCCCAGCCATGACGACATTACCACGGGACATGACCTGCAAATTATAAAAACCATGACACCAGATTGAGAATAATAATGAAATAAACTTGAAGAAGGTAAGAGTTCTAAATATATGTGTGCGTGCAATATAGGAATGTCCTTTAACCCTTTCAGCACTGGAACCGAATTTTAAAGGCCTTTGCAAACAATTTGGATCCAGATGAGACGCCACAGAATGTGGTGTCTCATCAGGATCCAAACTGTTTGCTATTCTGATAGTATTCTTTGAAAAGATATTGAAGAAAATGCTAATTTTAGAAATTCAGCAGACGACATTTTAGCAGACGACAAATTTCCCAGCATGCAAAGGGTTAATAACTGACCTGGACAAACAAATTCGAAATGGTTTCCGTTGATCGAACATCAAATACTGCCACTTGGCCGGCCTGTAAATAAACAATATGTAAACATCATTCAAATAAAAAAAAATATCATGGTAAGTAAAACAATTACATCATTACACAGCAAATGTGCATAAATAGTATGCGTGTCACACCTACCCGTAGGTTAGAAGATTTCAAGGAGAGCTGCATGTAATTATCACTCGGTGAGTAACTCTTGCTCAGTTCGAGATCTGAATCATATTGGGATTTTCCATAGATTGCCTGAAAATGAAACGTATTCACATATGAGTTAAGTTTTCAGAATTACAAATTATGTGTTCTGAAAAAGTTTCTGAATTATAATGCAACAAAGAACATAATTATCACATAATAACTGTTTCATAGCCACATAATGGCATCACTACTATTTAAAGAGCATTTACTAACCCATTTAAATACACAAAAAACTACTACCAGTACGTAGACGCTGGTTGAGTTTTTTGGAATGTCGACCTGGATCGGCACAATACCATTGTCCGGTACTGTTAAGGTCTGCTCTGGAAGCATGTATCTGTGCCGTGGGGGCTCGTACCAGGGATAGGGCGTGGTTGCCTCGCCCTTGTCTTGGTAAAAGCACGTTACGGTAACTCGCACATCTTCACGAACACCCTGAATGGGATGGTCATCTTGCTGTGAGACTCGTAGCTGAAATTGTCAGATAATGATGATTTAATCTAGTATACTGTGTATAAAGAAAGGTATACACACTTGTAACCATAATACAAAATACAATAACATTAAGTCTAATTGCTAGGGGATGGTCATTTTACATGTTATCACGTTTTTGCAGTTTATATAAATAATGTTTTTTTTTCTTTCTGATACTTATTATGATGTGAGCAATGGTATGTTTCCAATTTAAGTGGAGTAAGGTGGACCCTGTGTTGTCATCACTCTATCGAAAAATCAATCGCAACAAACCCATAAGATCGAACATAAGAACACCTGAAACAATTCTTATGTATTAATACTACTTACATATGCAGTGTAGGAGAGCCCGGGCTTGAATGTGTTTGGGTAAGATTTCAGGAACTCCATTTTCCAGGCACGGTCATAAATTTTCACTTCGTTTTTTCCACTTAAGGTGATGTGATTAAGGCTCTCCGTTACGTTGGCCTCTACCGTCAAAGTGCGTCCGTCCAAGTATTTGTTTATCGTCTTAATAGCGTCGAGTGGGATGGAAAACGAGGCAGTACCATCGACCTTGCACAAAATGAACATTATTGTAATTCTCTATCTGTTTAGAAAACAAATTAACATGTCTGACCGTTTGTGTTATATGGTAAAGGCAGATGTAGTATCAAATATCATTTAGAAACTTTTAAAGAACTTAAATAGTAAACAAACAAAAAAACGCTGAAATGATAGCTATAAGTTTTACTATTGGTGGTCACTCGATAGAGGCATATCCCATTGCAATAAATGCATTCGATACATTGTCCATATATTTGACTATATAACTGTATTACTACATATAACTACCCAACTTTTCAAAGCGAAATGCCATTGAATGCGGCACCTCAGGGTTGTCAACATGGAAATTTAAGGTTCAAAATGATACAATTGCTTGTTTTTACAAACCGAATGAGTGATTGGGTCACGTTTGGCTCGTCAATACGGGAAATTACGGGATGTTACTAAAAAACTGTATGTTTATACAAACCGAAAGAGTCAGTGCTTGCATCACGCGTGGCTCGTCACCATGGTAGTTATATGGGCGGTACCAGTTCTTATACTTCACAATTAAGTTGGCCGTTCCCTGCACCGGCTTACCGTACGTATAACTAAACATTAATCATGTCAGGTTAAGTAAATTTTAAGACTTATGTGAATCTTAACACAAAATGTTACATAGCATTCACGAATCATTTGTATTAATAATTTAAAATAATTGTCATTGATCGGTGCACAACAAAGTTTATCTTGCGGGTGAATATTTTGGATAATAATATTGTAATACCTTTTAACATTTTAATAGAATGAAACTTCCTTTTAATCATAATATTGTCTTCTTCACAGGCTGCGGTATGTGTTATTCTATTCAAACGCAGAATTCCACTTACATGGCGCTGACCTTCCCATTCAGTGCGTTATCGGAGGTAAGAATAAACGAAGCCAGTTCGACTTTGACCTCAAACTTAGGAAGCACTGTAAAATACACCAACACACTCATAAAAAGTTCCCATGATAATACTTATTTCAACTATGAACGTTATTTCAGTGCAATCTCTCAAGCCAGTGACTCGACGATCTCCAAACTGACACTGACCTTATATTAAAATGAACTCTTCCAAGATTGGCTAAATTACAAATAAAAAATTCTAGATTCAAAAAGAAATGCTTAGTTTATGTTCAAATCTGCAGAAAAGCACTAATTGAAAGAATGCTTTTACTGCTGGATATGAACCATAACTGACTTTATAAGGAAAAACATACATTTAACAAGTGTCTTTTCTTAGCCAATGAAAAACGAGAATTTTGCATGAGTCAAATCAGTTAGATGTCTTCAAGACTTGAATGAATATATACATTGAAAGTTCCTACCGTAATGAGCAACGACGAATATTTTCTCTGTAGATCTTCCCTTTAAAGTAAAGGTAAATGAGTAAGAATTTTGAATAATTTTGAATAAGTATATATATTATATGACGATATTTTCAATTTTAAAACGCTTAAAAAATGTCCATGTAAATACAGCATACGTTATAAAACGCATAAGTGTATAACCATAACCAAACGTATCCAAATACTAGACAACCAATCATTATCCTTAGAAAATTATGTTGTGTATAGTATTATTATAAAGATATAACTATACATGTTTATTTAATGCAAAAATGTATTAAATACATCTACCCGCTTTCAATAAAAATGTACACCGATGGCTTTAAAACCATGAGTTGCGTCGGAATTCTATGAAAGTACCAGTTGAATATAAGGGATGGTTGCGAGAGTTGGGAAAGCATTAATAACATGACGATGATAATAGACCAAAGAATACTAAACTGAGGCTTTTAAAATCATATCGAAATCTTCTTTAGCGTAGAAACCTTTATTTTGTAAATTCAATTATCACTGACGTATAAAAATGATTCAGTGTTGTTTATAGCGCGGGATTTGAGGTACAATCATGTTAGCATGACTTTGATTTGGTTTGCATCGAAACGGTCCTTAAATCAATTTATATTTTATTTTTTATTTTTATTTATTTACATTGCGAGTTATTCAATTGGAAGATTGACATTACAAACGAAGTTAACGCATAACTTGCAAAGCGGGTTTTAATAAATGACATTACAAATGTATGTCAGTATTCAAAGCAGAACTTACATGTGCTGTAACCTTCACCTTCCAGTCTCCAATCACCGGCTGTGTGTCCATCTCAAGGAAATTGGTTACGACGCCGCTGGCATCGGACAGGCCGAGCCATTGCTTGATCTTGTTCATGTTGGGGTCCTAAAAGCGGGAAATGGAATGCAGGCTTACGTGAAATGTCAAGTGTAAAAGACGGACGCGGGCTTGGGAAAAGGGGCAATGTTTATACTTTCAATACAATACAGAACACAAACCAACATACTAATTCGTTAAAATGCTCACATCTAGATTCATTTCGATAACAAAGGCGCTACCGGCATGCAATATAAGCAGTCTGCATGGATTTTAAAAAGTCGTTTCAATTCAAATATTCGTACATTTACTTCTTATTTCGATGACATACTCACGTAGATTTCAATATCATAACTTCCAGTATAAACAGTCAAGTTCGGGAAGACTGCAAAGGCTCTGAAATTTACTGAAATGCAAGAAAGTGGCTTTTGTTGTTATCTGGTATCGAAGTGCCATCTGTTATCAAAGTATCCGCATACCCAGCGTGAGAATAAGAACTGTAATGACTTTGCTTGCTCAAAATGTCAGTGTTGATGACATAGCCAAGACAGAAACATACATATATCTGGACACAACATAAGGCAGCATTTGACCGATTAATTTAAAAATAAATAATGTGTATTTGTCTAGAATGTGTATCACGCGGTGGTGTCACCAGGTTTGTTCACCTGTTTTTGTTTAATTGTTATGTTGTTGTTGTTTGCTTTGTTGTATTGTTGTTGTTTTGGCAAAATGTCGCTTAACATCACTGAATGTTTTCATGTTGATAACGACCGGTCTAATTTGTAGCAAATGCTGTTTATATGAAAATTGCATGACAGGCTGAAACAGAAACTTATGGCTAAGTAATAAAGGAATCTACGGTATGATATGAACGCACACTTTGGTAACGGATTATATGGTAAGATAGGGACACATACTTTTGTCAAGGTTTTAACGGTTTGCCATACCATTGTATGGCATAGACACATACTTTGGTCAAGCATTCTACGGTTTTCTAAGGAAACGTACTTGTTTGCCCAGGTTTGTAGTTGGCCTTGTCCGTCTGAATAAAGATCGAGATGCTCTTCATTTCGTAGTTGATGGAGGTCTCGTTCTGGAAGTGTAGACCGTGACCGGAACCTTGTACTTGGATTTTGTAGGACCCGATGTGCAAGTTGTCCGGAACCTGTGCGTATTGCGCATTTGTTTATTAACGAAAAGATAATCCGATTATTGACTTAATTATTATCACATATGGATGTAGTAATTGTTATGAGAACAATCTAAGCGTTCTACAAATATGTTGGTTCAATCTTAATGTTTCTCGGATAAAATACGAAACTAAATCTTAATACTTCTTGAAACAGACCTTGATGATAAGACCGCGAAATCTTAATAAACCAACGTTGAGATATTAGCACATACAAGTATGAATGTCTGAAAATGTTTTCTATAAAAGTAAAAAGCCAAAATGTTAAACTGCTGTTGTTTTTAGGAAAAACAAAATTAACGCGAAACTTTGAATATGTCCGGTTGTTTCAATAATGCTGTACGGAAAAAGCAAAAGTCTTGATAATACAATTACTTACATTGATCTGAATTGAAGTTACAGAACCTGCAACAAAAATGACATATTTATAGAAACCTTAATACAATATAATAATAACATTAAATGTATAACATTATATAGTAATGCGAACCTAAAGTAAAATGATGATATTGAATAGATTATAACATTTATCGTCGTTTTACGTTATAATCATAGTGAAAAGTCACTCGCATACCGGGAGTAACGGATTTATGTGCAGAAGCTATTACGGCCTTCGTGCTGTCGTCGAAAAGTTCAGCCCTAACGTTGACGTCGCCTGACGCTTTCAGGACGTTGACGCTTATGTTGAGTGGGACGCCAGGTCGGAAACTCTTCGGAGTAAGAACGACGTAAGAGCTGAAATTATTAAAGAATACTAACGTACCAAAGTCAGACTTGACGTAAGAAAGATGTATGAACTGAAATAATAAAAAGATGCTGAAAAACATAGAGTAGTTTTGACGTAATAAATATGTACGAACCTAAATAATAAAAAGATGCTGAAAAACGTAGAGTAGTATTGACGTAAGAAAGATGCATGATCTGAAATTATAAATTGTATTCTTAGGATTTTAGACCAGTCTTGACGTAAGTCTTGACGTAAAACGTTATAAATGACATAGTCAACAGATGCTTATAAAAAAAGACTTAAAAACCATGTAAGAGCTAAAATTATCAAATAACACAATAAAATCAATCAATCATATTTGTTTTAAACTTCCACAAATAATTCTCTTCAACTATGAATGTCCTTCAACCATGAAGAAGAAAATTAAGGAATTACTTAGGTAGAAAAAATAAGGCTTTTTTATTTCACACATATTGGTGTCACATAAATTTCACTGGTACAACTACAACCAAATAAACAGACGGGGCTTGAACTAGGTGCTAGACAGGGTGTTCTGAAAACGTTTGGAACGTTAGCAGCTGTTTATCAGACAACGGAAGCTGTGACTCAGTTCATTTTTATTCGTGATGATTTGGGTCAAGTGCTTCACGTCGTGTCTCATTTCATTTTACGGGTTATCAAAGGCTAAGGTGGTTTGGTGGCAGTGTTGTCGTTAATTTAACGAAGTAAATCGTGACTTTTTTTCTAAATGGATTTTGCTTCATTAAGTCCTCTGATGTTGTATTATCAGCATTTCGTTTATTCATCCGTTATTTTGGACAGATAAGTTTTTGCATTATATGAGACATCAAAATAATTTACATGTACATAAACAAACATAGAATTTAACAGCAATAACATCCACACAACAAACAACAACAAGAAAAATATGCATCACAATAAACACAACAACACCGTCAAGCATGCGATAACAGTAAAACTTAAAGTGTGGAATATACGTTTTTCGGTCTTTGATCTTAAATTTAAAGAAAATGTAATGGCTAATATCGGATAGGAGCTGACAATAAATTAAGAACATTGGTCAAGCCTAATCAATAGGTAATATTTCGGCAAACCTGCCAATATACTTTTCATCTAATATCTTCATATTTCATCGCGTCTGTTACAGTAATCGTCTTTCCGAACATCGCAGTAATTTGCACATTTTCGGTACACAATTTCGTCTTTTTTTCATATTACAATTTCTTTGATGCATGTGGAATTAATTAGCGTCACATTGTTGTAAACTTTTTTCCTATATTCCTTACAGTTTTAAAATGAATCAAGACGCTTGGCGTTCTGAAGAAAAATAGCCAGATTTGCGATGAAGTGTGTCCTTCTGCATTGCTGATGAATCGGAATGTGACTTAATACTCTGAGTTGGTTTATAGCATCCGGCTAACTGTATCAACCTTCCAATGGTTTTCTTATGACTAACGCTTATTTCATAGTACACTTTTAACTGAAAGGTTCACGAACAAACGAATAAAATGTGCAAGAAAGGAAAATAAATGGACCATTGCATTCTTACTAATAATATAACAAAAATCAATATTATTGTCATGGCATGTATTTTATGCACATCAACTATGATTCTTATGTATAAAAAAGTCCTTGTGATTACTGTTCATGGGTCACTTTAGAAACAAAAATATTTATAAATCAATCAATCAGTAATCGACCATAATTAGTGTACTTACTTTTCTGCCGAAGCTACCGCCAATGCGGCCGCTAAAATAAAAGCCTTCAGCATTTGATTGTTATCTGAAATAATAATAATGCAAATAACAATAATTACCGAAATAAATACCCGAAATTAATAAAACAAATATCGTAAAGCATATTGTAAATTCGCTACAATATTGTTTCATGTATTGCAAATTCAATTACAAAGTAAATGGTTTTCAAGTACGTTTCTCAAACAAAATGAAATTGCTGTTCGCGTCGCGCAATTCAAAGTCTGTTTAAAAGTTCAATGAAACCTCATAATTTGTACACCTGTTGCATGCACGATGTTCCAATTTGTGTCAGCGGACTTGAACACCGGTGGTTTTATACTTGAATTACTGAAGTATTTCACAAGATCCATATTACGGACAGGTCTTTTAAAGTCTTATCGTATTTGTACCTGTTTACCGTGTTTCTGTTAGAATAAAACGAGATCGTAACTTTGATAACATGCCTGGTTAGATATGCTCTTATGCCAAATTTTTTCTCAAAACAAATATTTTTTTAATATTTTACAATTAGTTATATTTTCTTCAAATAGAGATATGAATAGACGTAATGCATCTTCAGTATGTTAAAAACGGTCTTGTTCACAATAAAAGTATACTCATTGTAAATCATTTAATTAAAAGCAAAAAAGGATTTGTACGAAAGTGGGTAAACCCCGCGAAGCAGTGTTTCACCATGTCATGTAACAGCTTATAACATTTATATATGCGTTTATTCTTATGATGGAAACTATTAAGGGGATTTTTCAATAATATGTATATGCAATGTTAGGATGAAGTTTGAGAATGTAATAATACATTTTTGGGAGATATTTGTCATTTACAAATAATTTAAGAGTACACATAAACCAAGCCCTGATTTAAGATTTATTTCAAATAAGAACACAAATACGACCCAGGGTGGGGTATAATTGGGATCAATAAGATGAAAAGTCATTTAGATAAAATAATCGAAGGACCATATACTTAACAATGAGTTCAGGGTCAGCATATAGACACGAGATTAATAGTACCCACACATGGTCATCAAACAGCACAGATGAAAGGGCACCTATTTGCATAGAATACACAAGTCATGGTACTGACAAATATAACGGGATTACTCTATATCAATATAAATTGTTTAGATTTTAGTATATTTGCCAAGCAAGTAAATACATGAAAAATTGTTCCTTCTAGAATATTCTGACGAATCAACCAATCCGTAATAAGCCCGGACCTTGGTGACCAATGGAAATTACAAGTAGATTTTATGTAAATTAACCTGGGGATAAAATGCAGTGTTTTAAGTTAGTAGAAAAGAATCTGCGGTTAGATTTGAAAAGAACTTGGAGAGTTGTCACGTCTTCTTGACGTGGCGGCTATGTTGGCTGCCGCGCTGTAAAATTGTATTTCGTGTACATTAGCAAGCATTTTGTTAAAAGAAATATTCGACATAAATAAATCGCGATGCAATCAGAAATGAACTTTGGTTGTTACTGTGTGTTATCAACGAACAATGTGTAATTACGTGACACAGTACATTTTCTGGTTCGCAATGCCAACCTGAAGTGCCACTTCTTTCACGGGCCAACGGAGAAAAAAAACGCAGATGAAAAAAACGGTCAGTTTTTTCATAAATTATGGCAAACAGGGGTTTATTTCAAATTTTATCAAGTAAGAAATAAAAAGTAAAAGGCGTCATGACAAAGAAATTTTTAAGAATTGTTTTAAAGAATTTTACGTAGTTAGGTGTCAAAGAAATAATTAATCATGTAGGGAGAAATTATGCAAGTATCAAAATCAATACAGTTTTTCATTGATCAGTATTTTTTTCTAAAATATCGGTAAATGGAGAATAAAATAAATGAATAAGAAAGTATTTGAAATTTTTATGAGTTATAGAAATACTGAAATTAGAGGCGCACAAATAATTGAGAGTATTTAAAGAATTTTCTATATTTTTGCATTATTAGAATATATAATTATACACGGACACATTTTTGCATAATATAAATACATTTTAATTGATAGTATTTTTGTAAATTGTCGTATAAATAGACCGTACGTTGAAATGAGAAAATTAGAAGAATGTAACATATATTTAATACATTTTAAGAAGACGGATATTAAACGCGTATACATAATTAAGGATTTTGAAGGCATTTTAATATTTTGATATTATATAAATAGAACTTAGAAGGTAGGAATAAACATGAGAGAGTATCCGATTTTGACGTCATTTTATATAAGATATGAAATAGAAACATGCACAGAAATGGCAATTTAGAGACGTTCACAACAAATCAGTTTACTTGACTAATTGTATATGGTTTTATGCATTAATAGAATAAAGAAATAAGGAGGGTAAGCACAGTAATAAGAAAATTAATGTTGATTGCGAATATGAATAGGGCAGACACACACAAAAATACTATGTAAATATGTATATACGTAATTGTGTTTATTGCAAATGTATGTAGAGTATCGGTAATATTGAAGGTCTTGATTAATTTTAAGTGAGAATTTAATGTGTTCTGTCACGAATACTGTGCAGTTAAAATATACTGATATATGCGCATAAAATTTCTGTTATAGAATAAACTCTATAAGGTACATAGAGGTTTATGAGAGCCTATCATTTGCGAAATGATGGAAGCCTACCATTTACTCATGGTGGAAGAATACTTATTGTATTAGATTTATGGGATTAGTTCATTAGGAGAACAAGACTTGAAATTTGAAGTATACCGATAAATGTTCTGGTATTATGAGTGCATATATAAAAAAAGTCTGCCCTTTTTCATCAAAATTTTCACAATTGTTTAGAGCGACGCGCGTATTTAAGAGCGCCCAGGTACATATGTCGATAGAGAAGGTCATTAAGAACATAATGATACACAGGAGATTTGTGATTTTTAAGATACGACCGCGATATGTTATATTCAGATATATGCCATGAAAAACTACTGATGCGCGTAGCTGCTTCAATTCAGCAAAACGATATATGACTGCGCTGCCTCACAGATGAGGGATTCGTCCTGTCTATAAAAAGAAAATTAAGGTAAATCCTTCCTTATCTTAAACATTGAATACACCATTTGTTCAACATTATTAATTGCGGGCCTATTATGCGAAGGATAATTCTAGACGGAACTTGTATCGTGTAAGCGAAAAGTATTATAAGTGGTATCAAATATTATCATGTAGCTTGAAGTAAAAGCATGGTATAAATTTTTAATGTGTGAAATCGTTAATCAAATCAAAGAAATCATAGTATTTTAAATGCAACAAAAACATAATCGCATGCTACTAAGTTACTTACTTTCGGTTTCGCCAGCAGCTTTTTACGCTTTCAGCGTTTTCATTAACCTCTGCAAAGTTATCTATTGTAAATTTGCACGTGTACATTGTAAAACGTTAATAAATGTAGTTGAAATGCGGATGCCCAGTGAACAGCAATACGCAGAGATATCATACAATGCAAACAAGGTTTAAATTATGACTTTAAACGTAACTCTCATCCATTCTTTATGAAGAACACAATTCGACTTAAGATTTCTCATTTGTCCTTGTTTTACGTTTCATAAATATAAGATCGCTGACTGATGTCCCGCCGATCACTCTTGTGATTCATGTTTTGGCTCCATTCTCCTGATCATAAAACACATCTTCGTAATGAAAGCAAACCTTTAATAATCTGATAAAAATCCGTACTTCCAGGAGCAGTTAACATACCCGTACGAAATAATGGGGCGGATTCCGGGCGTAATTGGGGCGGAATTGGCACGTAATGTTGGAATTACGCCCGTTCAACTGGCGGAATGAGTTTTACGCCCGGAACTAAAATTATTTCTGGGCGTAATTCAACTGTTTTTTCCGGGCGTAAAACAAATCCGGGCGTATTTTTATACTTAGAATTTGTATGATGGAGATTTGTGGACGGAATTTTGCACTTTGTTTCTTTTGTGGGGCAGAATTTCATTCTTATAAAATATTTGTGAAGCCACATGACGG
The DNA here is from genome assembly GCF_020536995.1 of Dreissena polymorpha. Lineage (NCBI taxonomy): Eukaryota > Metazoa > Mollusca > Bivalvia > Myida > Dreissenidae > Dreissena > Dreissena polymorpha. Next base: position 8,314,247 of record NC_068369.1, read on the forward strand.
AGTTTTGAACTTAGTAGTTTTTACAGAGAGTAATATTGGACTTAGCAAATTTCTATGAAGCTGAACAATAACTTAATCAATTTAATTTAAACAAAAGTACTGAACAAAATATTACCAGTAACTGATAACTTAAATAAAAATATTTAATTTTATTTATACATTTGTACAATCAATGAACATTCATTATAGACACAACTATTTCAGTCACAGTAAAATTAATTCAGCATAAAGCTATGATCTAATTTATGATTTTCATGTTCAGATTCTAAAACATATTTTGTAGTATTTTTATACTTTATTTGTCAGAAGCTGAACAGGAGACAGACTTGTGATCATGAATTATACTCTTAGATTTTGCATTATTATTGGCAATATTGCTGGTAAAACAAAAATTAGGAGTTAACAATAACACATTTTAATTAAATATATTTTATCCATTGCTGACTTTTACAGTTTCCACTTATAATTTTAAGTCTGAGGGATGACCATGCATTAAAAATCTATTTGCACGTATTTTTTTAATTCACTCCTTTAATTCTTCTCCTTTTTGAAAATTTTGCTCCTTTTTAATAATTATTTCATAATTACAATAATGACTGTAAAGTTTAATAAAGAACACGAATTGGTAATGTTTCATCATTTTAAGGTTTCCTTTAACATTAAACACACAACAGTCTAGTTTAATATTATTTGTTTATATCATCAATATGAATGCAGTTTCTCTGCATGTTACTCTATATTTTTTTTATAGTAGTTAAATAAGATTTCCCCAGTCTGAAAAGACCATAAACATACCAATGTTAATTTAATCTCAGATAAACAACAACCAGCTGAGTTGATCTCAGGTATTGTGCTGCCCATTCAATATGCTGAGTCACATCTGTACATGTTTATAAACCATCTGGGCTTATCAGGCTTCAGTGGATTGGTTCAGTGGTACAGGAAGTGAGTGGTAGAAGTTGCTGTTTGAAAACATTAGAGCGGTTAAGCAAATTACTGACTCTGAACTAAATTGTCAGTATAATACTTAAGCAAAATGAGGACTAAACTGTAGTGAAAAAATGTCTTGCAGGGAGTACTGTGTCAAAAACAATTTGTATTTAATACACCACATAATGTGGAAATGAACAATAAGTTTGTTGCAAAAGAGGTTCAAAAATGCTCAGGTTTAACTGTGATTTTGTCTCACCAAATTCCTGTGTTTTTGGAATACTGCAGAACAGCATAAAAGGTTTGTATTTTTACTCCTTCATTCCTCTATTATTTAGATTATTAACTGATATAATTGTAATTGTATTTGTGTACTGTCCCAGTGGGAAATGTAGAAGGATGATGAAAAGTAGACGGGCATCTGAAGGAAAAACAACACAGTTTGAAACTAAAATGAAATAAATAAATTTCTTAAAAATATATAGTAAGTACTTAAATTAACATTTCATTTTCAGATTATGTCATAGGATTAGGGAGAAAGGTTGCTGGTGGCATAACAAATTTTCCCTTCTCGGACCTCAAAAGCTACATCACAAATTGAAGAATTTGTTTGCAAGAAAGCACAGTGTTGAAAAAAAAACATGTTGTGGAAAAATGAACTTTTTTATATTTGCTCTGTGTGCGCGCCCGGATGATGAGCAAAAAGCGGTCCTTGACAAAGGAAAGCTGGATTTGTTGATAGGTAAATCACAATTTTACTATACAAGTTATTGTATTATTAGTTTTAAATAGTTAAGTTCAAAATAAAGATTAATTCGAATTATACGATTAGTGATCCTCATGGCTAGGCCTGTCAATAACAGGGTGTCTCAGTACCTTGCCGCACTAAGATCCAAACCTGCCCCCTTGCTAGGCCTGTCAATAACAGAGTGTCTCAGTACCTTGCCGCACTAAGATCTAAACCTGCCCCTCATGGCTAGGCCTGTCAATAACAGAGTGTCTCAGTACCTTGCCGCACAGGGCTAGGCCTGTCAATAACAGGGTGTCTCAGTACCTTGCCGCACTAAGATACAAACCTGCCCCCTTGCTAGGCCTGTCAATAACAGAGTGTCTCAGTACCTTGCCGCACTAAGATACAAACCTGCCCCCTTGCTAGGCCTGTCAATAACAGAGTGTCTCAGTACCTTGCCGCACTAAGATCTAAACCTGCCCCTCATGGCTAGGCCTGTCAATAACAGAGTGTCTCAGTACCTTGCCGCACTAAGATACAAACCTGCCCCCTTGCTAGGCCTGTCAATAACAGAGTGTCTCAGTACCTTGCCGCACTAAGATCTAAACCTGCCCCTCATGGCTAGGCCTGTCAATAACAGAGTGTCTCAGTACCTTGCCGCACTAAGATCCAAACCTGCCCCCTTGCTAGGCCTGTCAATAACAGAGTGTCTCAGTACCTTGCCGCACTAAGATCCAAACCTCAGGGCTAGGCCTGTCAATAACAGAGTGTCTCAGTACCTTGCCGCACTAAGATCCAAACCTCAGGGCTAGGCCTGTCAATAACAGAGTGTCTCAGTACCTTGCCGCACTAAGATCCAAACCTGCCCCCTTGCTAGGCCTGTCAATAACAGAGTGTCTCAGTACCTTGCCGCACTAAGATCCAAACCTGCCCCCTGGCTAGGCCTGTCAATAACAGAGTGTCTCAGTACCTTGCCGCACTAAGATCCAAACCTGCCCCCTTGCTAGGCCTGTCAATAACAGAGTGTCTCAGTACCTTGCCGCACTAAGATCCAAACCTGCCCCCTTTGACCCCCAACATGTTAGGGCTAGGCCTGTCAATAACAGAGTGTCTCAGTACCTTGCCGCACTAAGATCCAAACCTGCCCCTCATGGCTAGGCCTGTCAATAACAGAGTGTCTCAGTACCTTGCCGCACTAAGATCCAAACCTGCCCCCTTGCTAGGCCTGTCAATAACAGAGTGTCTCAGTACCTTGCCGCACTAAGATCCAAACCTGCCCCCTTGCTAGGCCTGTCAATAACAGAGTGTCTCAGTACCTTGCCGCACTAAGATACAAACCTGCCCCCTTGCTAGGCCTGTCAATAACAGAGTGTCTCAGTACCTTGCCGCACTAAGATCTAAACCTGCCCCTCATGGCTAGGCCTGTCAATAACAGAGTGTCTCAGTACCTTGCCGCACAGGGCTAGGCCTGTCAATAACAGGGTGTCTCAGTACCTTGCCGCACTAAGATACAAACCTGCCCCCTTGCTAGGCCTGTCAATAACAGAGTGTCTCAGTACCTTGCCGCACTAAGATACAAACCTGCCCCCTTGCTAGGCCTGTCAATAACAGAGTGTCTCAGTACCTTGCCGCACTAAGATCTAAACCTGCCCCTCATGGCTAGGCCTGTCAATAACAGAGTGTCTCAGTACCTTGCCGCACTAAGATACAAACCTGCCCCCTTGCTAGGCCTGTCAATAACAGAGTGTCTCAGTACCTTGCCGCACTAAGATCTAAACCTGCCCTCATGGCTAGGCCTGTCAATAACAGAGTGTCTCAGTACCTTGCCGCACTAAGATCCAAACCTGCCCCCTTGCTAGGCCTGTCAATAACAGAGTGTCTCAGTACCTTGCCGCACTAAGATCCAAACCTCAGGGCTAGGCCTGTCAATAACAGAGTGTCTCAGTACCTTGCCGCACTAAGATCCAAACCTCAGGGCTAGGCCTGTCAATAACAGAGTGTCTCAGTACCTTGCCGCACTAAGATCCAAACCTGCCCCCTTGCTAGGCCTGTCAATAACAGAGTGTCTCAGTACCTTGCCGCACTAAGATCCAAACCTGCCCCCTGGCTAGGCCTGTCAATAACAGAGTGTCTCAGTACCTTGCCGCACTAAGATCCAAACCTGCCCCCTTGCTAGGCCTGTCAATAACAGAGTGTCTCAGTACCTTGCCGCACTAAGATCCAAACCTGCCCCCTTTGACCCCCAACATGTTAGGGCTAGGCCTGTCAATAACAGAGTGTCTCAGTACCTTGCCGCACTAAGATCCAAACCTGCCCCTCATGGCTAGGCCTGTCAATAACAGAGTGTCTCAGTACCTTGCCGCACTAAGATCCAAACCTGCCCCTCATGGCTAGGCCTGTCAATAACAGAGTGTCTCAGTACCTTGCCGCACTAAGATCCAAACCTGCCCCCTTGCTAGGCCTGTCAATAACAGAGTGTCTCAGTACCTTGCCGCACTAAGATCCAAACCTGCCCCTCATGGCTAGGCCTGTCAATAACAGAGTGTCTCAGTACCTTGCCGCACTAAGATACAAACCTGCCCCCTTTGACCCCCAACATGTTAGGGCTAGGCCTGTCAATAACAGAGTGTCTCAGTACCTTGCCGCACTAAGATCCAAACCTGCCCCTCATGGCTAGGCCTGTCAATAACAGAGTGTCTCAGTACCTTGCCGCACTAAGATCCAAACCTGCCCCTCATGGCTAGGCCTGTCAATAACAGAGTGTCTCAGTACCTTGCCGCACTAAGATCCAAACCTGCCCCCTTGCTAGGCCTGTCAATAACAGAGTGTCTCAGTACCTTGCCGCACTAAGATCCAAACCTGCCCCCTCATGGCTAGGCCTGTCAATAACAGAGTGTCTCAGTACCTTGCCGCACTAAGATCCAAACCTGCCCCCTTGCTAGGCCTGTCAATAACAGAGTGTCTCAGTACCTTGCCGCACTAAGATCCAAACCTGCCCCTCATGGCTAGGCCTGTCAATAACAGAGTGTCTCAGTACCTTGCCGCACTAAGATACAAACCTGCCCCCTTTGACCCCCAACATGTTAGGGCTAGGCCTGTCAATAACAGAGTGTCTCAGTACCTTGCCGCACTAAGATCCAAACCTGCCCCTCATGGCTAGGCCTGTCAATAACAGAGTGTCTCAGTACCTTGCCGCACTAAGATCCAAACCTGCCCCTCATGGCTAGGCCTGTCAATAACAGAGTGTCTCAGTACCTTGCCGCACTAAGATCCAAACCTGCCCCCTTGCTAGGCCTGTCAATAACAGAGTGTCTCAGTACCTTGCCGCACTAAGATCCAAACCTGCCCCCTCATGGCTAGGCCTGTCAATAACAGAGTGTCTCAGTACCTTGCCGCACTAAGATCCAAACCTGCCCCCTTGCTAGGCCTGTCAATAACAGAGTGTCTCAGTACCTTGCCGCACTAAGATCCAAACCTGCCCCTCATGGCTAGGCCTGTCAATAACAGAGTGTCTCAGTACCTTGCCGCACTAAGATACAAACCTGCCCCCTTGCTAGGCCTGTCAATAACAGAGTGTCTCAGTACCTTGCCGCACTAAGATCCAAACCTGCCCCTCATGGCTAGGCCTGTCAATAACAGAGTGTCTCAGTACCTTGCCGCACTAAGATCCAAACCTGCCCCCTTGCTAGGCCTGTCAATAACAGAGTGTCTCAGTACCTTGCCGCACTAAGATCCAAACCTGCCCCTCATGGCTAGGCCTGTCAATAACAGAGTGTCTCAGTACCTTGCCGCACTAAGATACAAACCTGCCCCCTTGCTAGGCCTGTCAATAACAGAGTGTCTCAGTACCTTGCCGCACTAAGATCCAAACCTGCCCCTCATGGCTAGGCCTGTCAATAACAGAGTGTCTCAGTACCTTGCCGCACTAAGATCCAAACCTGCCCCCTTGCTAGGCCTGTCAATAACAGAGTGTCTCAGTACCTTGCCGCACTAAGATCCAAACCTGCCCCCTTGCTAGGCCTGTCAATAACAGAGTGTCTCAGTACCTTGCCGCACTAAGATCCAAACCTGCCCCCTTGCTAGGCCTGTCAATAACAGAGTGTCTCAGTACCTTGCCGCACTAAGATCCAAACCTGCCCCCTTGCTAGGCCTGTCAATAACAGAGTGTCTCAGTACCTTGCCGCACTAAGATCCAAACCTGCCCCCTTGCTAGGCCTGTCAATAACAGAGTGTCTCAGTACCTTGCCGCACTAAGATCCAAACCTGCCCCCTTGCTAGGCCTGTCAATAACAGAGTGTCTCAGTACCTTGCCGCACTAAGATACAAACCTGCCCCCTTGCTAGGCCTGTCAATAACAGAGTGTCTCAGTACCTTGCCGCACTAAGATACAAACCTGCCCCCTTGCTAGGCCTGTCAATAACAGGGTGTCTCAGTACCTTGCCGCACTAAGATCCAAACCTGCCCCCTTTGACCCCCAGTCATGTTTTTAATTGGTTCTGATCACATTATTTTACAGAATATTCAATGAATTTTCAATAAATTAATTTTATTTAAACAGTGAAACTAGTTTTATCAATTAAAAAAATAATTTTTAAATGAAAATGCATGTAATATTCAATAATATGCGCATATATAGCACATGTTATTTGAAAATATTCCACAGGGATAAATATCCAAGCACGTTCAAAAGTGTACTTAGTTGCCAAATTTGGACCCTGTCTTTTTCAAATCCTAGCTGGGGCCCAGGGGGCTGTTTCATAAACGATCGTACGACAATTTTAACTTACGAGAGAATTTTGTAATCTTAATAAGTAGTCGAAATAGCTTTTCATGCTCGTCAAATATATACGGCGCTTGAGATGTCAATGTCATTAATAAAGTACTGAAAATTTATAATAATATGATATGGACTTTAGCAATTATGTATCTTCGAAAAAAGTATCGTATCGTAAATGTGAACTACGATGTTTATTGAAACGGTCCCCTGGATTAGATAAAAAGTTTGAAAAAGCAATTAATTCTACATAAGTTGGTAACAGTATTTGCAATAGGTGAACTGTAGTTGTACTAAATATCAAATTGCATTTCAGATTATGACATAGGATGGGGGAAAATCGTGGACCTGAACAATACTGTGATAGAGAGGAATTCCTACTCAAGAAAGCAGTTTAAAAAACGCATTCAATGTGAAAGAGTGAACTTTTTTATTTTGGCCGTGTATAAGAACAGTTTGTTTTTAAAAAAGTGCATGTCTATCAAATTATTTTTTATGTATATATATTGAATATTTTTGTTGTTTGTCTTTAAAAGCTACATTGTATCTTAAAAGTATCATCAAAATGCGGAACGAAAATGCGTATATTTTCCGCATAAGTTCCACATTTTTTGTGACTGCGGAAAAAATGCGGGGATTTTCAGCATTTGTTCCGCATATGCAGAAGTATAAAATGGTGATCGATGTTTTTAAAATGTATTATCTTAAAATTAATATAAAGATACTATGTTAAATGTATCTTGTCATAATTTTGACTTAGTTCTTAGCTAACCTGAGCACAATATGCTCATGGTAAGCTTTTGCGATCGCCTTTTGTTTTTTCAAATGGCCTATCCCTATATGGGTATATTTACAATATGCATGTAATCCGATTTCCGCCCGGTATCTAAATTACGCCCGTAATCTAAGTTACGCCCGTAATTTTAACATTCCGCCTGTAATCTGAATTCCTCCCATAAACTGCTTTCCGCCCGTAATTTAAAATTCCGTCCCACCTCATTTACATATTTCGCCCATGTTTTCCGCCCGGATAACGCCCGGAATCCGCCCCTCTTCTTAAAATCATATATAGAAAAATACGCCCGGAAATATTTTTTACACCCGGAATTTAGTTTGCGATTCCGTGCCGATTCCAGGCGGAACATTTCGTACGGGTAACGATTTACACACTATAAATAACGCAAGTAGATCGATCGTTTTATATATAAAATATATACAATTCACTACGCATGTACAGTTTGCATTCCTGGGTTTACCACGTGACGATGATGATCAATCTGCTGGCGTTATTTATAGTTAATTGGTAGTTACCTGGTAGACATACCCATTAAGATTTATTACCGAATATACTGAAAATATGAAAACTTAATAACTTTTGTTCAAGTAATGTAATATACAAGTCGTGATATTTTAATCAATATATACTAATAATTGCAAAAAATACGGTATTTTACAACTTTTCTTTTCTTCGTCGTCGTGGTTGACAGTCCCTTTAAGCATATATTGATCGGCGCACAATACTCATTGAGTTAATAGCTCATTTGTTTATTAATTGTAAACTGATCTATTTATAGAATTTACATGCGCTTGACGGTGTTCCTAATTTATGAATCTATGCAAACAAAGCTAATACTGACTTACGTTAAGTTTGAAATATAAAGCAGGAATCAAGAAGACGAAGTTCTCATATCGATCATTAATTCGTATACATAGTAATGAATTCGAATTGGTTTGCATTCATTCGAAGTCCATCATAATGTTAAGACAAGCTAGCATTCGATCTGGTCCCCCGCTTTATGTCAGCTCATCTATGAACAGGGTAAAATTTAATGCATCCGTTGTATACGAGGTAAACATTTGTGTACACAAACATAATATTTGTTCTTTCTTTTATTATGTTGTTTATTTGCAAACCAAGCATATCTTGTACACTGTCATTACATGTGTAAAGGTTATTTTTCTTATTAGTTGAATGTGTCGAATTATGAAGTTTGTTATATTTACAAACAGGTAAACATGACCTGCTAATCAGTGATGTGTGATACTATGATATTTGAATACTTTTATTTATTTTTTATATATTCAAACAAGTGCAAAAAAAATTTGTTTAGAGTTTAATTCTATTGAGAAATCCCATGGATTACATATTATATTTATGGATTAATAAGCACATCTATTTCCAATAGAATTTAAACTGTTTTCATCTGTTTGTTTTGATTACCCTCTTACTTTCGATTTCGAAATGATATTTTGAAATAGTAAAACATTATTCCAATTCTAAAAACATACTTCTTTTAGTCGATTAAAACCAAACATAACGATCATGTCTTCCAGAATAAACTATATCATAGTATATGGTAATGTTTATGGTAAGCTGTAAACTAGTAACAACCAAATCACTAGAAATAGCTCATAATTGAATACAAAGACACACACACAAACTAACAATACATAACATTAGGTGTTTAAGCTCACCTGAGCATAAAGTCCTCGAGGTGAGCTAGTGTGATCTCCCTAGTGTGATGTCCAGCGTCCGTCGTCGAACGGTATGCGGTGCCATAAATTCTTCGTCAACTTTAAACGTGTTATCATTTTATAACCCACAATCTGCATCAAGTATTGGTGAATATTGGCCAGATGTTTTATCTTGACAATATCTAGACAGAATTGTAATCAGGATCATGTGTTTCCAAACAATTGGTCACCAGGCCAAATCTTAGAAAAGAATGGCTACCACTTTGGAGGCTGCATGTATGACTCAATTTTAAGGATACTGTGTCAAACTTCATATTCCGACTATATCTAGATAAAGCTAGAATGGGATAACGTGTGTCTTACATCTAGGTCATCAAATCTTAGAAAAAAAATGTTAATACATCAGGGGTCGGAATTTTCACCTAGCACATATTTACATCAAGTTTGAATCTGGGCAACGTGCGTAAAATCTAAGTAAAGACATTGCGTATAGGAAAATCTAGTTATCACTGTAGAGGCTCATATATATACTCAATCTTGATGAAACATGGTCAAAATATTTATCTTGGCAATATCTAAACTGAGTTTAAAATCTTAGTCACGTGCGCCTAGAAACTAGCTCACCAAATCAATCTTAGAAAAACCTCGTTACCGCTCAAGAGGCCACATGATTTTACTCGGTCTGAATGCTTATATCCGCAATATCAAAGCCGAGATCAAAATATGAGTAACGCGCGTCCAGAAACTATATCACAATATCATTTCTTGTAAATATGAAGGCCTTATTTGATTAGAGTCTAGATCATGCATTCAACAATTTATCTCTATGGAACTCTTCTAGTATGATAGTCATCATAATCATAATGAGATAATATATTCACGTCTATTAACGTTAAACAATATGCTTCAAGCAAACATTCACTTAAAAATTACATTAAACAATGTACTTCATACAAATAGAAACTTTCACAATGAGCTGATTCACGCATGTACTCGTATATATGTTCGTGTTTCAGATCCAGTCGTACGCATCTGCAATACATTACATAATGGCATTTAAACTGTTCGTAGACATTGCTACGGGGCGGAACTTGACATCGGCCAGCATACTGCAGCTTGTTTGTAAACAATTTATGATCATAATATGATAACATATGAATATATAATTCACAAGAAGAGAGAACTATAAGAAAAATAAAGTTAAAAAAAAATACTATAAATACTAGTTACAGACTTGTGGTTGTTATTTGACTAATGTTATAAATATAAGTTATTAAATTATAAGTGTTTATACAGCAGTACACCTTTTTGGTAAAATGATTAATATTTTTATTACCTTCAAAGCAAATGAAGACAAAGGCAAAAGAAATCCGAGAAAATCGGACCAAGTACATGCGGAATTACGATACAACAGCAGGCACGTCGGCCTTTCACATGCCGAAGGTTTGTTTTATATGGACTTTGTTGATGAATGAATAAGTCCTCAATATTATATATTTAAAAAAGCTTGCTGATTTTAAGGTTGATGAATAAGGTCGAAGCGTTTAAAGAATTTTTTTCTAACATTAATTTGTTTGATATCTTTTTTATACCCCCTTACTGGTAATGGGGGCTATATTGGAGTCACTTTGTCGGTCTGTCTGTCGGTCTGTCTGTCCCGAAAATTTCATCCGATCTTCACCAAACTTGGTCAGAAGTTGTATCTAGATGATGTCTAGGTCAAGTTCGAATATATGTCATGCCGGGTCAAAAACTAGGTCACAGGGTCACTAAGTGCGTTTTAAACCGAAAGTTTGTCCGGACCATAACTATGTCATTTATCGCTAGATTTTAAAATGACTTGGTACATTTGTTCACAATCATTGGACGGTGTGTCACGCGAAAGAATTACGTCGATATCTCCAAGGTCAAGGTCACACTTGGGGTTCAAAGGTAAAATGCTTGTCCGGGCCATAACTTTGTCGTTCATTGTGAGATTTTGAAATCATTTGGCACATTTGTTCACCAGCGTTGGACGGTGTGTTGCGCAAAAGAATTACGTCGATATCTCAAAAGTGAATGTCACACTTTGAGTTCAAAGGTCCAAAATGGCCATAAATGAGCTTGTCTGGGCCATAACTATGTCGTTCATTGTGAGATTTAAAAATCATTTGGCACATTTGTTGAACATCATTGGATGGTGTGTCGCGCGAAAGAATTAGGTCGACATCTCCAAGGGTAAGGTCACACTTTTAAGTTCAAAGGTAAAACATTGCCATAAATAAGCTTGTCCGAGCCATAACTATGTCGTTCATTGTGAGATTTTAAAATCATTTGGCACATTTGTTCACAGTCATTGAACGGTGTGTCGCGCTAAAGAATTACGTCGATATTTCCAAGGTCAAGGTCACACTTGGAGTTCAAAGGTCCAAAATGGCCATAAATTAGCTTGTCCGGGCCATAACTATGTGGTATTTTAAAATCATTTGGCACATTTGTTCACCATCGTTGGACGGTGTGTCGCGTGAAAGAATAATGTCGATATCTCCAAGGTCAAGGTCACACTTGGAGTTCAAAGGTCCAAAATGGCCATACATTAGCTTGTCCGGGCCATAACTATGTCGTTCATCATGATATTTAAAAATCATTTGGCACATTTGTTCACTATTGTTGGACGGTGTTTCGCGCGAAGAATTACGTTGATATCTCCAAGGTCAAGGTCACACTTTGAGTTCAAAGGTCAAAAATGGCTCTAAATGATTATGGCATAATAATTCTTAAAAATCGCCATAAATAAGCTTCTCTTGTTTTGTGAGGACAGCATGAAAAATAGTCTGTGTCAATGCAGCATGTGGGGGTATACGTCACGTCTTGAATTGGTACATTTGTTCACAATCATGGGACGGTGTGTCACGCGAAAGAATTACGTCGATATCTCCAAGGTCAAGGTCACACTTGGGAGTTCAAAGGTAAAATGCTTGTCCGGGCCATAACTTTGTCGTTCATTGTGAGATTTTGAAATCATTTGGCACATTTGTTCACCATCGTTGTACGGTGTGTTGCGCGAAAGAATTACGTCGATATCTCAAAAGTCAAGGTCACACTTTGAGTTCAAAGGTCAAAAATGGCCATAAATGAGCTTGTCTGGGCCATAACTATGTCGTTCATTGTGAGATTTTTTTAATATTTTGGCACATTTGTTCACCATCGTTGGACGATGTGTCGCGCGAAAAAAATAAGTCGATATCTCAAAGGTCAAGGTCACACTTTGAGTTCAAAGATCAAAAATGGCCATAAATGAGCTTGTCCTGGCCATAACTATGTTGTTCATTGTGAGATTTAAAAATCATTTGGCACATTTGTTCAACATCATTGGATGGTGTGTCATGCAAAAGAATTACGTCGACATCTCCAAGGTCAAGGTCACACTTTAAGTTCAAAGGTCGAAAATGGCACATTTGTTCACAGTCATTGAACGGTGTGTCGCGCTAAAGAATTACGTCGATATATCCAAGGTCAAGGTCACACTTGGAGTTCAAAGGTCCAAAATGGCCATAAATTAGCTTATCCGGGCCATAACTATGTCGTTCATCATGAGATTTTAAAATCATTTTGCACATTTGTTCACCATCGTCGGACGGTGTGTCGCGTGAAAGAATTACGTCGATATCTTTTAGGTCAATGTCACACTTGGAGTTGAAAGGTCCAAAATGGCCATAAATTAGCTTGTACGGGCCATAACTATGTTGTTCATTGTGAGATTTTAAAATCATTTGGCATATTTGTTCAACATCATTGGATGGTGTGTCATGCTAAAGAATTACGTCGACATCTCCAAGGTCAAGGTCACACTTTAAGTTCAAAGGTCAAAAATGGCCATAAATAAGCTTGTCCGGGCCATAACTATGTCGTTCATTGTGAGATTTTAAAATCATTTGGCACATTTGTTCAGTCATTGAACGGTGTGTCGCGATTAAGAATTACATCGATATCTCCAAGGTCAAGGTCAAACTTTGAGTTCAAAGATCCAAAATGGCCATAAATTAGCTTGTCCGGGCCATAACTATGTCGTTCATCATGAGATTTCAAATCATTTGGCACATTTGTTCACCATCGTTGGACGGTGTGTCGCGCGAAAGAATTACGTTGATACATGTATCTCCAAAGTCAAGGTCACACTTTGAGTTCAAAGGTCAAAAATGGCCCTAAATGATTATGGCATAATTTATATATTATTTTATTTAATATTTTAATTTTTGCCCAATGACCTTGCATTTCTGTTCAGAAACAAATATTAAAAAGATGGAAAAAATTCAAGAAAGGGCAATTCGTTTTATATACAACGACTATAGCACTCAATATATCGATCTTTTACAAAAGGTAGACCTTCCGACCTTGCAAATAAGACGTACAAGATCAATGGCTATTGAAACATTTAAAATCATAAATGAAATTTCTCCACCTTTGTTAAATGATTTAATTGTTAAGAGACAGTCAACCATAAATTTTAGTTATACCAATATTTTACAGATACCACAGGTACGCACAACAACATATGGTAAAAATTCTTTTAGATATGCTGCCCCCTCGCTGTGGAACTCCCTACCAGAAGATTTTAGAAAATGTACAAATTTTTCGCAATTTAAAACTTTAATTGGGACATGGAATGGAAAAATCTGTAGGTGCAAATGATGTAGACTGAATGGGATTTCCACAGCAAGGGAGCATCACATCACTTAGTTTTAAGTTCATTTTCTGCTATAATGTTATATAGTGTTAGATTTGCTTAGCTTTGGTTGCTTAGCATGCTCTATATGCTTTATTTACTTAAATGTTATATGCTGTTAGTGTTTTTCTTAGCTTTGTATGCTTTGCATGCTCTGTATGCTTTGTAGGCCCTATATGCTTTGTGTGATCTGTATGCTTTGTATACTTTGTGTGTTTTGCATGTTTTTGTGTGCTTTATATTCTTTACATGCATTGTTTGCTTGTATACTTTGTGTGCTTTGCATGTGTTTTTTGCTCTATATACTTTATATGACTTGTTTGCTTGGTGTATTTTTGTGTGCTGTGTATGCCTAGTATATTTTGTATGCCTGGCATGCTTTGTGTGCTTTATTTGCGTTGAATTGCTATGTATGCTATGTATACTTTGTGTGCCTTACGCTTTGTATACTCTGGTTGCTTTGTACGCTCCGTACGCTTTGTATGCTCTGCATGTTATGTATGCTCTGTATGCTTGATATGTTTTTTATGCTCTGCATGCTGTGTCTAGTTGATATTTTATTCTTTCTCTTAAAAAATTATCTGACTTTTAATGTAGACAAATCTAAATTTTTAGTACCATATCTGATGTTGAAATAACATGCTATATATTTATATGTATATCTGCCTTTTAATTGTAGAAGAAATTGTTTCCAGTCTTTCAGCTTTTATACACTTGTTATTTCTTATTCATCATGTTTTATAGTCGGTTGTACAAGCTGTCTGAGCTTATGTTTGTTGTTTAACTCTTGCCGACTCAAAATAAATCTTATCTTATCTTATCTTATAATAATTCTTAAAAATCGCCATAAATAAGCTTCTCTTGTTTTGTGAGGATAGCATGAAAAATAGTCTGTGTCAATGCAGCATGTGGGGGTATACGTCACGTCTGTGACAAAGCTCTAGTTTTAATAACGTCCCAAACCAAGGAAAATTATGTTATTCTAATAATAAAGATAATAAATGCGGATTTAATATTATTCAGTTTAAGTTGTGTTTTTTTATCAATCCCTTAAAATGAGTATTTAGTACTTATGATTTATTGTGTATTACTTTTAACAAAACAGAACATGCAGATGCTATCTGGGATGGTGATCTTGATTCCAACGTAGAGGCAGATGCCTTGCCATCGTTGGGAAATAGCTCAATAGCCAACATAAAAGATGAGGCATTGGAAGAATCCAGTTCAATGGCATGTCTACTAGAACAGGTCGGTGATGTGAATACTTCCATAGCCAACAGTACAGATGAAGCCTGTGCCAAGGTCAGAGACGAGGGAATAGCAACTACAATAGATTGTGTCGAAGAGATTAAAAAAACAGCAGCGCTTTGCAAGCAAGATCTTACAAAGACTGCATGTATCCCCCCTCAAGAAAACGGTAAACTACCGAGTATTTGACCGTATTCGGCTTGGTAGTTACTTGATATACATATATATATATATATATATATATATATATATATATATATATATATATATATATATATATATATATATATATATATATATATATATATATATATATATTGCTTTATATAATAGAACGTCACCAATACATTTTAGTTCGATAAATAAAAGATTTTTGGAAAGACATTTGATTACCTTCAAATTTATTAAATGTAAAACACGACAAGATCTATGTTCGTTCTCAAAACATTATTCGCCAGACTACAAGTGACTTTATTAATCCTGATGTTCGTCAAATTGATAAAATATGACCTCTAACATCATTAAAGTAATAATATTGATTAAATTAATTGGTAAAACCTCGTTTTTAAAAACTTGTTGGTTTTCCCCGTCGTGACTGAACTCGCTTATGGAATTTAATTAACGCTCTTGTTTCTTGTAGGTTTGATGGACATTTTGATGTTCCACTCGGACATTGATTGCCTGATAGCACATCAGATTTGTGAGAAGATAAAGACTGATTTGAAGTCAGATCTTAACGTAACTATAGAAATGTATGAGGACTTTGCGATTGGAAGATCACTCCTTGGTAGTATTGATGATATATATAATCAGTTTAGATGGGTCCTGTTTTTAATTACCCCTGAATATGTTCATCATGGTTTGCAAAATTTCCAAGGTGAAATTCTGCTGACAAACCTGATTGAAGAGAATGGGAACAAGGACGGTCGTTTTGTACCTTTATTTTATAATGTTGAAAAGAAAGACATCAGTCGAAAATGGTTGAATTCAATTGGACCTTTTAACGATTGTGATGCAAATTTTACAAACAGGATTGCTAAGCGTGTCAGAAAATTAAGGTCCAAATATTGAACACATTCAAAACTAATTTGAACATAGGCGTTATATTGAATTGTGTATTTCTAGTGTTTTAGTGCGGTATTGATGCTTAACATTTTACAGTTCTGTATGGAGCTCTACATTAAGTGTTTTCGTCGGCGCGATCACTGCATGATTTTAATTTGTTTATTTTCCTCAACATGCAACTTAAAATTGTTTAATTTTAAATGTTAAAATTAAACTTGTGTTTAGTAATTTATGCTGTTCTATTCAATCTCTTACTATAAATAAACATCAATACAAATTATCAATACTGAACACATTGCAATTAATTATTGTCAATAATTGTATAAGACTATTATATACTGTATACAGTATAGTTTGTTAAATGACAAACGATAAATATGTATAAATATGTAAAGAAATAATTCATTTTAATAAATTATTTGCATGACTGAATAAAAATATGTCCCTAACAAAAGCTATAACAAGTAAACGTGTTTGTGTTACTATTTATTTTTATAATTATTAAATGTGTACCATTGCAAACACAAATTGTTTTCATATTTTTATCCCCAATACTATGAAAGACAATTGACAAGAATACATTTAGTACTCACACAGGCATAGCTAATATTTTAAGGTAACTTTCACGGAATTACAGGAAAACAATAATGTATTTCTTCGTTTTGGATTAATATAAAAACATCCATTATACATCAATTCATTCATCCATTTTCTAAGCACTTTAACATAATTCGTCAACATGTGCATAGTTCACAAGACTTATGAAGATTTTGGCGCTGGTTTCAAGTTCGTAAATGACATTTTTTCCTGTTCCAAAAATTAATTAGTCTATTAATGTATGTTACTGCTTTATGAGCAGTTTAAAGTAGTGTGAGGTACGTACAATTACAATAAAGTTTTATCTAACTGTAAACATGTAATCGACATTAAACATTAGCTCGTTCTCAATGAGGATTGGTTTGAGGGCTATTTCGAGCTCGGTTTTAATACGGGTTTCAATACGTTACCTTACAAGGAATAAGACATTTTTAAAACAGTGATGCTTTTATTTCACACTAAATATATTATGTTTCATGAAATAAAAAATGAAATAAAGAAAGGTTGCGTTTCTATAATTTTCTAATTGACCGGAACATATTACATAATAAATGAAATATTCTCTTACGCCATTGCCGTGTATTGGGAAATCTCTTCTATAGATGTTGATTAATACGGTATTTCCTTAGCAGAGGCTCCATGTTTTCATGGTTTTCGGTGCAATGATGGCGAAAAATGAAATTTGCAAGAATGTACCTATTCTTATAAGTGATAAGTATTTAATGTGGTTAGACGCAACATATGGCACATATTTTAGGGTTCTATTTTAAGCCTTTAATCTCAAAAAAGTTTCAATGTCAATGACAAGAAATTTATATAAAATATTCATTAAATTATTTAAAAAAAATCACTGTTAGCCGTATAATACATGTAAAAACAAGATTAGAAGTTGCAATATGCCTTTTTGTACAATTAATGATAGATTAAACCAATACCATTGTTATACGGACTACTATTATTGTGGTCTAATTTAATGACGTAGTGGCATTATACTACGACAAAAATAAGTACATTTTAATCGTTTAATTTTTCCATAATGAGAACATCTACACGTCATCACATAGTTTGTGTGTGGCGATTGTATATGTTGAATGTGTTGTTATGCTCGTTTCTAAAACATTTATTGTTAAATTGTTGAAAAAATTGTAAACAGTTGTGATTTTGCGTTGGTTATTAATATGTCGAAAGGAAGTGTCGTACACAATATTGATAGAAGATTAACAAAGTCCAATTATATTTTCATTATAACGCAAGACTTTATGTGCGTTCTTAAAAATACAGTTATAGCACTGTTCATGATTAAAAATTTAAAGGGTCAAGATATGTCCACAATATTTATAAAGACAAAAAAGCAAATCTTTGTTCGGCGATTTTGTTGATACAAAGGAATATTGAAACCCCAGGGGACATAACCCCGATAGTCTCGTCACCATCCGTTTGTCTTTTACCATGAAGCATGCTATATAGGACAACACATGAATTGTTTAAATTTGTGATCAATTTCGTAAAACTCAATCAAAGTATTTAACGTTTCAATAAAATTAATTACATGCATTACCTCCGCCCAGAGTCAATCACTTAAGTTGAAAAAGACCATGATGGCTTAGCGCTCACCTGATTTCGTGAACACCTCTAATGGAAAATGATCTTTGAATTATGACCTTGAACTTTGAAATAGTCAGACGAGCATAACACGTTACACGCAACATGTGAATGTTTCAAAATTTACTTCAAGAACTAAAATCTTGAATTTTTAACTTGACTTTCCTTAAGGGGATAATCACGAAACGATCAAAATAGCGACGTCCGTGCCAAAACTAATATGTTTGGCCGTTGTTTACCCTTTTTTACTTTTGTCTGATTGTTCAATGCAGCTCACTTTCCAGCCATATCAGTAACAAGAAATATCTTTAAAAAAGATATACGGCGTAAATAGTTTAATGAATGAGATCAAGGATAGCGAATGTCTTTTTCTGTGCAGTTCTTAGCTGCATCACACGCAGTACGGGATGTTACGGGGAGTTTTCGCGGCTTATTTTACATTATAACATATTGCTGGTCATAAACCTATAGATACAAAACAGAAAACCAAACGAAGAATGGAAGTGAAATTTAAACATATGAGTCAACCGGCCACACGAGAAGTATCCGTATTTATAGGCGCGTTCTTCGAACAAACCTGTTTTAGTGGTTTGTCGGGCATTGCTATTTGATTCGATTATTAACAGTATCAATTATCATCGTGCTAATGCTTAAAGTAATATTATGGGCATTTTGCACTGTTGAATTGAGCTGAAAACTCACCTTGCTACCAGTTGTTTATAAAAATATATTTTATATTCGATATTCTTACGTGACCAACCCAGTCCTGTAAGCTGAAATGATCCGTAAAACAATTTCGTGTCTTTGTGTCGTATGAACAAATCTGCACTAAAACTAAATTTAGGTTCAACTCGTAAACGCATGATTAGTTGTCAAACGAAAGTACGGTTGATATTCAAATGCATTATTTTTCTCTTTCTGGTATATTGTTTTAGTATGATGATGCTGCATTAATTAATATAAGTGTATATGAAGTAGAAACATCAAAAATAATCAACGGTTGCGATAGACACCTATAAACTGTTACATGCTCATAATATCACTTTAGTACATTAGGCAATATTGACGAATAATTATTGTTAAATTTATCAACAATAATATTTATCATTGTATTGTTGAAAACACATTAAGAATCTATTATTTACATACCATAATTATATTGCTGAATATCTTCATTTAACATATTTCTGTTCTAAAGAAAATTCCAGGTCACCTAGTTCACGGATAGCGTCTTTATTATATAACGATTATTTTACTGGCCGCCAACTCCGGTGATGACCTGTATATAAACTCTGAATGTCCGCGAGTTGACCCGATATACCTCGCGGGTTGAAATGCAATGCTTTAAAGTGAGGCCTCGCTTCCATTGCTCTTTATACTTTTACATGTTAACATGTTGACAGGAATAAGGAAGTAAGTACTAAATATGAAAACATAGCCTTTTAAGTATAAACGCTCTTGCGCTGGTAATACTCTGAAAATAAAAGGTGTACGCACAAACTGTATTGATGTCGAGAATTGAGTGTAAAACTGTTCTATCTATTAAGCCTTTTCATTCGAGATAAAATTGTTTCATACAGTAAAACAGTGTTACAAAGACGCGGATATGTTTCCAATGTTCTGGTGGTATACTCAAATCAGCCAATGGAATAAATGAAGTGTATTCATTCGTACCTAGCCGCGGGAAATTTTATTGGAATTTTATTGGACACTTACAAAGGTCAGGCTAAGGTGAAAAGCTGGCTTATGCAGCTTACGCCGAAAAAGTGAATAGCGTTTGTTTCTTTTAAATATACGCTTTATATCTCGACTTAACTCGCTACGAATTTTCTGAGTGGAAGCTGTATTTTGTGATCTTGCTAAGAAATTTTTTCTTGAGTTAAGTCGAGATATATACTTATCACTTTATTGCAGATATGGCTGGAAAGTAAGCGGTATATAGAAATGTAAAAAAAGTAATAAAGGGTATACAACGGCAAAAAATACATGTCTCGGCATGCTCGTCGCCATATTGACTTTCTTTAGATCATTGCGTGATTACATCCTCTGTAAAAGCTTAGAAGTTGCACTCTGCACGATGTCTGGCCGTTGGGATTAATAATACAAACTATATCAAAATCACCTAAGGCATGTAACTTGTTACAGGGCGGATAAAAAATTATCCTTTGCAATGATTTGGTATTGACCTTTCTCTGGTCAGATTTTGAGCTTGACATTTTAATTGTACGCCACACATATTATATTATGATCATTGGGAACATTTATCCCACATAATATTTGCGGGCAAGTTTTAGTTACAGACGGAAACAATAATTAATTTACGTTGACTTAAGAATTTAAACCAATAATTTAAAGCTAAAAAACGGTGAAATGTAATGTAATCATCATTAATGATTACTTAATCGGTGCTTGATCATAAGCAAAGGAACGATCTTAAAAAAGGTGTACGGTTCAAAGATCATATCATGGGTTAAACACACGTATCATGTGTATAATACCGATTTAAGTTTACACTAACGGAACTGTTTGATCAGCTTAACAATCGTTTCAATGAATCTCTCATCTGGAAAACATATAGGTTGAATTGATTTCAACCAAGTCCGTCTGATGTCCGTTTGTTTTATCCCCCCGGTTAACAACGGCACGAACCGACCATGGGTATTACCATTTTCCTCCAGCTCTTTCATCAAAACTGCGCCACCTTGAAAGTTATGGAATCCGTTTATCTTATAATCGGGGGTGACTAAAAACAGCACCCATCGACATGTTATCATTATATTGTCAATAATATCCATCTTTGATTTTCCAGTCGCAAAATTGGCATAAACGTCAATAAATATTTTAAAGTCACATTCGTTGACTATAGTATTCATGATTTCATTAGCCAGATCCCGATCTGCGTCCGAGTGTAAAATAAGAACATCACTGATATCTGAAATAAAATAATTGTAAATATTTTAATTATTTCACCTACGTAGGCTATGCTTTTTATTGCTATATATTCTAGAACAAAACGGCACAATTATAGATTTATCGTAACGAGATATGCTCTATGTTAGCGTTTCTGATCGCCAAAATCGCTAAAAAAACATACACTTAGCAATAACATGCACGAAGAGAGGTCATTGCTAGGTTTATGAACGTAAGCTTTCTTCCATTAGTATCATACGGAACATTTGCCAGGGCCTAAGCAAGGCGTTTATAATTAACGTGATCAATATTTTGTGAACATATAATCTTCGGAATGAAACGAAATCTGAATACAAGCAAAACAACTATATGAACAAAGGCAGTATCTATTATCGAGGTAATAATTCAAAGGGGGAGAGAAAAAAGCACTGAAATGAAAGTAATGAGAGTTGGGACAAAATGTAAGGAGAATGACAGGAAAAGTGGACTATTCTTGTAGCAAACGAAAGATATAAACACACTGTAATGAAAATATAAGATTAGACTAATAATCACCATTTATTTCAGTGCTTCCAGTACCTGTTATGGAATTCGTTGATTCAAGAGTAAACTCTATGCGTCGCGCATGTACACTTTTTCATCCTTTACCGCTATTTATGTCAAAGCATGCATTTTCTTCATTTCTATTTCCTTTAACGCTGCAGATGTTTCAAGCGCCATCTCATTTCTTAACGAGTTTAATGCATCTTCCGTTTCTCTAGGTGTATCAATTACTGCAATTTCCTTATTTGTATTTACAGTGTTTACTGCCATTGATACCTGTGC
Organism: Dreissena polymorpha; assembly: GCF_020536995.1. NCBI lineage: Eukaryota > Metazoa > Mollusca > Bivalvia > Myida > Dreissenidae > Dreissena > Dreissena polymorpha. The sequence goes on from NC_068369.1 coordinate 8,336,108, forward strand.
CTGCATTTCATTTACACCTTCTGAGACAATGCCATGGAAATCATCTGTCGCCTCATCGAGTGCCTTTGCGAATTCGGATTTCCAATTATATGTCCTGATTTCAACTCCCGACTGTGTATCATCGATTATATCTCTTGAATCTTCAGCCTCTGTTAGATCGGTGTCTAATGTTATGTTTTAAGTCACATTATTAAGTAAGGCTTCCTCAGTCTGAGTCATGCTTTTAATGCTGGAAGAAATATGGGGCGATGGGGAAGCATCCTGCGTAACAACGGCTTTGTTTGATAGCAGAAATACTTGGTTCCCATGGAGAGGGGCACAATCAGGTTCCACACTTGGAGTTAGACAAATCTCTCTCATGGGCATGGGAAGCCTTGTGTGTTTGCTGGGTTTTCTCAGAAGAAGCCGTTGCGACTGTCAATGTATTTGTGTGATCCATTCTTGTTTTGTTCGAACAATTGGAATCTGCAAGGCTGTCGACTGCATTGATGCGAACATTCGCAAGTGTTTTACATGCAGCTGACATTTGAAAAGTTTTCTCGTGCTCAACGGATGCACCATCTGCATGGTTATCTGCAAATTAAAGATAATGAATACATCTACTTATAATTTTACTGTCCCGCGTGTCATAAACTTAGATACTTCACACCAACATGTACGACTACATTTTCGTTTTAAGTTCAAAGCTCTAATGAATTTTGTACGCATAGAAAACACTCGTTTATTAATTTTTGGTATGAATTTTCAGTGAAAAGATCATTCGCCCGCAAATGATCTGGTATTGTAAATTGTTCCCCATTTTCATTAAGATTAAACCATAGCAAATATGTTAATAATTAATAAATTTATTTCCCGTATAATCTATGAAGACAAACTAACCCAATGCACTACCTTCCGACATCGCAATTACCCTAGCTCTGTATCTCGTTGTGAACACTCGTTTCAGTTCCTGGGAAAAAAAACACTTGTATTCAAATACTCATTAAAAAGATAGGTTTGCAGCATTTAAAAAAACAATAGCATGTCTGTTATTTGTTTTGAGACATAATGTGAAATGTGCGCAACACTTAAACAGCTGTGTATAACATGTTTTCTTCAATGCGCTATTAGAAGACCATCTTTATTAAGATTGCACAATAATTAAAAGTCTCAGAAAGCCAGGTGGGGCAGGGCGATAAGGTTCAATCCTTTCCAAATTTGTGATAAGAAGATCAGAAACAGGTATCGCAGGGTTGAAAGAAAGAGATGTCTGAAGTTCCATCAAGTCCTGGCTTTCCGGGATCCCTGCTATGTGACCGTGTACCGACCTCATGTTCGACGGGGATAAGGCCCGGACCGCGACTTTGCCAAGGAAAAAAGTACCCCTAGAAAGAAGGGTGGCAAGCGCTTGAGTGGACTTGAGCTGCAAGAGCACGCAGCCGGACGCAAAGGGCACCGTCCGCTCAACAAGTCCGGTGAGTACCTTTGCCAAACAGGCCAGTTGGAAAATAGAGAGGAAGGACATGATGGGGCCTACACTTCCGGCTGACTGGAGTAGGCACTTAAAGGGCATGGTATTGTGGGATAGATGATGCCTATCCGACCCTGAACGTGCCTCCCCCAGTAAAGGAGTCAGGTTTTGACTCTTCCCCTTGGATGATTTGTTGTAAGAAGACATTTGAGAGGATTAGACAAAAGTTTGGTTAGAAAAGAAAGAAATAATAATGATTTAGGTGGCAATCCTAAGTGTAATGTGTAATCCAATACGGGGTGTTAAATAACACAGTAATTTTTAATTAGCACAGTTCAAAGTAAAGCATTAAATGTAAGCACCCCACCGGTAAACAACCCAATAAAGTATATATAAGTAAATAAAGATGGTTAATTAGGTCATTTGGTAATTTTAATTGATATGATGAAAGAGCCAAAAATAATTCCGAATACCAAATGACGTCCGAAATACTACAAGTTTTAGAAAATTACGAAAAAAGAAAAACTAGGCAAAAGCGTTCTTGAGTTATCATCCGAAAATCATTTTACTATTTCTGGTCACCGTGACCTTGACCTTTGACCTTGTGACCTCAAAATCAAAAGGGGTAATCTGCAAGTCATGATCAATCTACCTATGAAGTTTCATGATCCTAGGCGTATGCGTTCTTGAGTTATCATCCGAAAACCATTTTACTATTTCTGGCCACCGTGACCTTGACCTTTGACCTAGTGACCTCAAAATCAATAGGGGTCATCTGCGAGTCATGATCAATCTACCCATGAAGTTTCATGATCCTAGGCGTATGCGTTCTTGAGTTATCATCCGGAAACCATTTTACTATTTCGGGTCACCGTGACCTTGACCTTTGACCTAGTGACCTCAAAATCAATAGGGGTCATCTGCGAGTCATGATCAATCTACCCATGAAGTTTCATGATCCTAGCTAGGCGTATGCGTTCTTGAGTTATCATTCAAAAACCATTTTACTATTTCTGGTCACCGTGACCTTGACCTTTGACCTAGTGACCTCAAAATCAATAGGGGTCATCTGCGAGTCATGATCAATGTACCTATGAAGTTTCATGATCCTAGGCCCAAGCGTTCTTGAGTTATCGTCTGACAACCACCTGGTGGACGGACCGACCGACAGACCGACCGACCGACCGACCGACATGAGCAAAGCAATATACCCCCTCTTCTTCGAAGGGGGGCATAAGAAGACAATGGACGGGCAAGGGACAATACAACAGTAGTGGATGGATGTTGGTAAAGTGGTAGGGCCCTTCTTTTTCGTCTGTTTTCTTATTTCTTTGTAACTGCAGCGTTAATAACTTTGTTTACATAAATCCTCTACAGTAATGGCGAACGGAAGCTCGATGAATGGAATGACATTTATTATTTTACCTAGTTTTTGACCTAGTGACCTAGTTTTTGAACCCAGATGACCCAAATACAATCCCAACCCAGATTTGATCAAAATAAACATTCTGGCCAAATTTCATAAAGATTGGATGAAACTGCGACCTATAATGTCTACACAATGTTTTTTCTATTATTCGACCTAGTTTTTGACCTAGTGACCTAGTTTTTGACCCCAGATGACCCAAATACAATCCCAACCCAGATTTCATCAAGAGTAACATTCTGACCCTTATTTTATAAGGGTTATTACTAATATCCCTTTTAAATATTGTCTTAACGCGACTCTGGGGGGTCGTCTTTTCTTTATAGCCCAATTCCCATGAGGTTCCAAACAGACAGGGTCTTATGTTGGAGCATTACGGCTATATTCCCTGTGTGCAAGTGTTCGACATTGAGCCACATTTATGAATACATTCCAATTACAATGCAAAATATAATCTAAATCTAAATTACAATTACCAAATACTTTTTTTGTTATATTTCTATATAATTGCATGTTCACATTCAAATCCCCCTTTTTATTATTAGAGCTATTAAATCTGGCTCTTCCTTCCTTACTAATTAATGTTTATTAATCTTTATATCTTCTCATCACTAAGAGTTCTTTGTATAACATATAACTCTAACAACAAATTCCCATCTATCCATAGATTTAATACATAGAGGCAATGTTTAACCACTTTGTGATCTGTAAAATCCTAAAATATTAATAATTTTTGCTTATTTCCAACATATTACACTTCCGTGTATTTCTTTTCTTTCATAGAAACATAAAATTTATGTCATTCTATATTGATTTTAACATTTAAAACACAGATCACAAAGTCTAAAGACTCCAACAAACCCATTGCAGTATATACAGAACAGTGGGTCTAGTAATGATGATGCCACATACAACAGTATGTGTTTTCACCATCTTTGCTTACAAAAATTGGGCTATTCTCTCTCTTTCTCTTTCCTTTCAAAACATCAAATAACAATATCATATTAATAATAATAAGAAAAAGAAGAAGAAGAATAGCAATATAACATCAACATAGTAATGTATTACTATAAAACAATTCATGTATTTCATTAAAATTCAAGTTCTTTTGGATATAATTATCCTTTTTCTCTCATTTCATATATTTCTTGCTTAGAAATTCTTATTGTTTACAATCTGTAAAGTGCACCCAATGTCTAGGTCGTCCACTGGGAAATTTCTATTTTAAAACGGATTGACCTACTTGTAATTTCTAATAAGAAACTTCGGCCAATCAGCGCCATCGTTATATAAGCCTTTCAACCAATAGAAACGCCGCTTTAAAACAGCATTAGGCTCAGACAATATGCAGTTTATATCGAGTATTGCGTTTATATCGCATCTTATTTAATTATAAGTAAAGCAATTCTTAAACTACTAGATTTTTATCAAAGCACCGCATCCACACTGCAAAGTATCTCATATTATAAATGGTACAGCCCAGTAAAATCGGGCTGACCATATTATGGCCGTTTTCGGCTTCTTTACGCAGAGTTTTATGTTAAGCAGTGTGCAATGGTTTCTAACCGAAGTCCCAAGGGTAAATAACCCCATTAGTCAGTCATTCTGACCAAAATTCATAAAGATTGGATGAAAACTGTGACCTCTACTGTCTACACAAACAAATTGCTGACGGACGCACGCACACACAACGGACGCCGGACATCACACGGTCACATAAGTTCATCATGTCACTTCGTGACAAGTGAGCTAAAAAACGAATATAAAAGTGGAGTTTCTGTACAAAAATATATCAAGAGTGCCATGATGGCCCTATATGGCTCCACTGTTTTTATGCGGAAAAAAACGTGCAATACGCATGGGTTGAAATGTACTCAAGCATGTGACTTTCTCTTTCTATCCCTCGTCCCACTGGGCGCTTAAAGTTGGAAGGGTGAGCATTTTTATATATGGAAAACGTGACTACTGTGTTAACTAAACAGGCTAAAAAGCCCGGGAATTGTCGCACAGGTCCTTTGCTTATAACGTAGGTACATTTATCTCTCTAAAAGATATTGTCGTTTTTTTTCTATTTCACATATTTTTAGATGCTGAAGATCAAATCTACGCATTTGATTTGAAACAGATTCACAAGACCCATAGGAATCAAAATGCTCTAACCCTTTACCAAACGACACATTTCGGACTGTCCCAATTTAAAAGAGGTTGCAGATGACAATTAAATTGTAATGGAATATGAAGGAAATGATCAGGTAGGGTAGAAATAATTGTGATAAAAGGAGAAGTTGCTTAGCTACAAACCCGTAAAATCCTGTTAGTGTTTGGTAAAGGGTTAATAATCTCTGGTTCCTTCTTAGAGCCTTTCACACATTTATAACAAATACAATAGTAGCATCTTTCTTTGTAAAGAATCATCTCAAACTATAATTAACAACCCACACATCCCAAAGACCAACAGGCCTGAGAATATTATGAAAATCTAAAGATGTTTTTTTATATTTAACAATGTATTTAATTAAGGAATACATTTGACTTCCACGATCAATTCATAACTTATATTAAGAAAATTATAAAATGGTCAGAAATATATATGGATCGTGAGAGCAATTAACAATCAAATGCACAATTCATGAGTCACGATTCACAAATATAACAATGAATCATTAGTAATTAAAAAGCAGCCTATACGATAGTTAAGAACATTGCACTTCATTAATTTCAAAACCTTCTCTTGGATACAAAGTTTCAGTTTACCATGCAGTATCATATATTGACTTTTCTTGAAATAATTATGTTCATGGAAGTTGTGTTTTTTAAAATCAATAAGATATTATTAAACGGGTTTAAACACTACAAAAAAAAGATATGAAATTAACATGTCATCCGAAATATTTTTATCCGGATATATGGTCACGTTCGACATATTTAAATAAAACCCGACTTTTTTCAGTTTATAAGAAAAACATGCATAACACATGTTCTTACTTCAATTCCTTTGTAAGCAGTCACCATCTGATCTTAAATGGCACTAAATGACAGGGTTTTATCTCATGTTTACAAGATATGGTGTTGTTGTTGGTCACAGCCACACGGCCGAAGTAATCTCCCCTGGTAAAAATCAATCAGTTTTGTGACCCCCGGGGAATAATTTGAACAAATTTGGTAGAGGACTATTAGATGTCACTACATACCAAATTTAGTTCCCTATGCTCTATCATTATGAACAAGAAGATTTATAAAGTTTGCACAAAATAGGCCTTATTTAAAGTATATGTTCATTTTTGTGACCCCCGGGGCAGGGTCAAATATGTCTCCAGGGGCATAATTTGAACAAACTAAGTAGAGAACTATTAGATGTCACTACATACCGATCTTGGTAGAAATAGGCCCAATGGTTATGGACAATAACATTTTAAAAGTTTGCACAAAATAGGCCCAATATAAGCATATGTTCAATTTTGTGACCCCTGGGGAACGGTCAAATTTGATCCCAGGGGCTTAATTTGAACAAACTTGTTAGAGGACTATTAGATGTCACTACAAACCAAATTTGGTAGCCCTACGCCATACGGATATGGACAAGGAGATTTTTAAAGATTGCACAATATAGGCCTTATTTAAGCATATGTTCAATTTTGTGAACCCCAGGGCAGGGTCAAATTTGACCCCAGTGGCATAATTTGAAGAAACTTGGTAGAGGACTATAAGATGTCACTACGTACCAAATTTGGTAGCCCTAGGCCCAATGGTTAGGGACGGAATATTTTTTTAAAGTTTTCACAAAATAGGCCTTATATAAGCACATTTTCAATTTTAAGACCCCCGGGGCACGGTCAAATTTGACCCCAGGGGCATAATTTGAACAAATTTGAAAGAGGTTCACCCCAGGAACATTCCTGAGAAATTTCATCAGAATTGGACCAGTAGTTTAGGAGAAGATGTTTAAAAAAAAGTTAACGCATGCACGCACGACGGACACAGGACCGCGACATAAGCCCCGCTGGCCTCTGGCCAGTTGAGCTTATAATATCGTAAAAAATATGCGACTTGTTCATTGTCAACATCACATTAATCAACCTTAGTAAAGTCCTAGAGGTAAGAAACTGGATTTTTCTCAAGAATTTTGCCAGAGTAGTAAAATATTAATATTTGTATCGAATAGCATTCCCCTATTTTAAATTCAAATTTTGCACCTAAGAACAATAGACGGCGCATAGACCAGGTGACAAGTGACGTCACGCGCACTTGCAAAGTTTAGACTCCGCCCACTGGTTGGCAAAAAGAGGTGGAATTCACATAGGCGCATATATAGAAGATTGACACAATCGTCGTTTTTATTGATAATCATGCACAATATCAAATATAATTTTACTAACTACATATGTGTCTGAATAAAACATACGCATGCAAAGGAAATGCTTTTTGGAACGATTATATTGTTATTATTTGTGTTTACTAACAACGAACTCGGTAGTGGTACACAATCGAAGAGCTCGGTATGTGGTTATCACAAAATCTCTCTACTTGGCACTTCTTCGCGACCATTTTTAGTTAAAAAATTCTCAGAAATTGAAATTCTTTCAGAATATATTAAATTTAATGAACGAAAACAATTACGGATGAAAACAAACAACAAATAGATCGATTTTATGTACGCAACATATAGTTACTGATTTGATCCTTTATACGTCTGAAAAAACTTACCTTGTTGCACATTAAATACATTAAATAAATTATCTTGATTATTCACACCAATTTTGACACTTTTTGTTGCAGCATTTTTATCACGGTGTTTAATTGCACCTTTGTTCATAACAAACCGATTATCTCGTTATGATCGGATACTGTCCAGACAGTGTCTGGTCATAAACACAATTTATGATACCTCCGTGTCGATCATCTCTTGGCATATTGAGCAGCCATTTAAGTCAAATACTGACCAGTTGCTTCAATAAACTATTTTAACATTTTAAAAAATGGAGACATTTGTCGGAAATGGATTAGCAGGAACTAGTGTATATATATTTATTTATAAGCCAGTTTAATCATAAAAATACAGTGTTTAATAACTATAAATTAAAAATATTGTGTAATTCTACTGCTACACAATAAACATATTTAACGGGTACCGACAAATGTAAACTCCGCTATATAACTTGTACAGATTGTACGTTACTGCATCGCACAAAACATCGTCATGAAAACAAGCAATCACAATAGGGTAAAAAATACCTGTGTTAAATAAATTAAATTTATAGATCTATCATAAAATGCTAGATTTGTATCACTCCTTATCACTAGTAAAAAAAATTCAATATACATGCAAAGACAGTTCAATTTGCATAATATGCAGGTTTTTTTACCGTGTGTATGCTAAAATTAATTAATATTGTAATTCAATATAAACGAAACGAAAATTCATTCAATGGAAAAGAAAATTACCACAACATTTTAAAATTGTAATATATTCCGCTTTTGGACTTTGTTTTATAATTGATTAAATTTAACTCTTACACTTTCGATCGCTGATGAAAAACAACACTATCCACACCCCTTATAATTAAAATCAATTAAATATATGTTTTATTATTTTTGAAATATCATTTATTGGTTGTCGGCTCTTTAGGCCCCGTTTTTTTCAGGCTCATTCGGCCCAAATTTCAGGCTAATTCGGCCCAATCACCAGGCTTTTTCGGACCCATTTTATTTTGAAAAAATCGTTGAAAATATGTTGGTTGAAACAATTTAAAACTATGGAATATTGTTTATTACACTAATATATTATCTTTATTGAGAATTATGGTGGACGAACCAGTTATCGAACACCTAAGAAATTACGTTAAATTACCTTAAAATTGAAACACTTAAAATGACAAAAACATTTTGTTTTAACAAATGACTAACAGTTCAATTATTGAAGGATTTATCTGTAAAGTTTTCCAGCAAACTACCTTCAAGAATTCATAACAATGATTCCCTGATTATTGTCACCTCTAGCAGACAAAACAAAATGGCGGCCGATGTACAGATGACCTATTACCCGACACTTCATAAATACTACTCCAGTATATACAAAGTCACATGACTATCACGTGACCCGGACTCGGCGAAAAAATCTTATCATCAACGTAACATCATAATCATCAGCATTATCATCAGCATCAGGAGGCGACGATTTAGAAGGCATACGTCTCCCCGATCCTGGCGAGGAAATCCTTGGTGGTCAATTCCCGCTGGTCATATTCTTCCCAGAGCTAGCCAAGCTGCTCGTCAAGATTAACATAGGTGTTGCGGCGGATCCCCCCCCCCCCCGGTTCACTCTCGCACTAGCTGGGCCTGAACTGGCAGGTACTCGGCCTCGCGCCGCAGGAGAGGTACCAACACATGAAAGGAGCACTTGTGGTCGGCTTCCTTCAAACTCAACCAACGGTGCCACCCTTAAAAACAAAACACTAATAAGACAATGCAATGAAATTTGTAATTCGCTTTAGTAACACAATGAAAATAAAATTACTTACAAAAGGTACTTACAAAAAAAATATGTGAACATACAATATACAGAATACAGACAGACTGAATGCATCACAAACCTTCTGTGTCGTTGTTCGTCCTGACTGTCTGTCGGTACACGGATTACTCTTCCGGTGCCCAGACTGTACTCTCAATCCAGATTGACTTAATGTAGTCGAACACCGCTTCGGTCTTCATGGACGTCGCTCGTTCAGCCAACCTGAATTAATAAAAGCATGTGTAACTACAATTATTTGAAAATAAAATTTTTATTTAATGTCCAATTAATATATATACTGGAACGTGTACACATGTTGGAAACATTAATTGTACCTGCTGAATGCACGCGGAATATGAATTCCAGGCAGAAAGGGAACAGCCATCAACTTTCTCATTAGTGCATGGACGGCCTCCCGTCTCTCATACGTAGTCTTCAGGCCCACTTCATTGATGTGCCGGAGCACAGTTTGTGTCCAGTGAAAAACGCAGCCTTTCATCTGGGCTGCGGGGAAAATCTCGCGTAGCGCCTGCCATAGGGCTGAAATAGTACATGTAAAATTTGCATTACGAGTTGACATGTATCTTGTGCACAATTACACATTGAATCACACTGATAACGCAAATTGAAAACAAGGGCTGTTTGTAAAACATGCATGCCTCCTATATGGGCTGTCAGTTGTAGTAGCAGCCATTGTGTGAATACGTTTTTTATCACTGTGACCTTGACCTTTGACCTAGTGACCTGACAATCAATAGGGGTCATCTGCCAGTCATTATCAATATACCTATGAAGTTTCATGATTCTAGGCCTAAGCAATTGAGTTATCATCCGGAAACCTGTTTACTGTTTCAAGTCACTGTGACCTTGACCTTTGACATAGTGACCAGAAAATCAATAGGGATCATCTGCCATTCATGATCAATGTTCCTATTAAGTTTCATGATTATAGGCATAAGCATTCTTGAGTTATAATCCAGAAACCATTTTACTGTTTCGAGTCACTGTGACCTTTGACCTTTGACCTAGTGACCTGAAAATCAATTGGGGTCGTCTGCCAGTAATGATAAATGTACCTATGAAGTTTCATGATCCTAAGCATAAGCATTTTTGAGTTATCATCCCGAAACCATTTTACTGTTTAGAGTCACTGTGACCTTGACCTTTGACCTAGTGACCTGAAAATCTGCCAGTCATAATCAATGTACCTATAAAGTTTCATGATCCTAGGCCTAAGCATTCTTGAGTTATCATCCGGAAACCATTTTACTATTTCGAGTCACTGTGACCTTGACCTTTGACCTATTGACCTGAAAATCAATAGGGGTCATCTGCCAGTCATGATCAATGTACCTATGAAGTTTCATGATCCTAGGCCTAAGCGTTCTTGAGTTATCATTCGGAAACCATCTGGTGGACGGACCGACCGACGGACATGTGCAAAACAATATACCCCTCTTCTTCGAAGGGGGGCATAAAAATACAAAAATATGCAACCTATATCAAAGTCCATGACAAATCCTTGGACTAGTGGTTCTTCCCGCCACAAACCCAAAATGTGCCGAAAGACCGCAAGGTAGTCTACCTTCCTTCTGCGTGACATCAGAACGAAGAGTGAAGGCACCTGCTTCATACAATCCTCGTGTTGTAGGAATGCATGCACGGATAGCAGCTGATAAACCAGCTTCCGGACGACGTGGAACGTGCCGTCGACGAACCAGCGGTTGGACTGCCGGAGTCTGCTCAGCTGATCGTTGCTGGCGAAGATAAGGTGATGTTCCCCGTCTACACGCACATCACCGCAAAGAAAACCATCGCCAATGAAGTCTGTGTCCACCTAATGTTATCATAATGAGAATATGCATGTGATTACTTTTTTTATATATTAAAGATTAGAAATAAGTACCATGTTTGTATATTATACGTATGAAAATTTGCAATTCATATCATAAATTCACCTCAAAGTCAAGTGATGATGGGTCTGTTGGCCGATGTTTTTCTCGGGCACGGTTGAGGATCCTTGTCAATGTCTGCGGCTTGGGCAGGTCGAAATCTGTGGCGTCGAAAACTTTCACATGGTCATCAACCAATCTACGGGAGGCCGCAAAAACATCAGCCACGGCCCCTGTCTTCAACTGAACAAGATTAGAACAAACATATCTTCTCCATTTTCTCAACGCATCGGACATATTATATACAACTAAACAAGATATGATTAAATAACTTTTTACATCAATATATAAATAATTTATATTACGTTTCATTTTATCTATTTTATCAAAACATTCTACATATATAAACACGCCATTCTAACTTACATCACATTTCAATTCCACTTTCTTCCGCATCAAAGGGTCAGCAGCGTGACTGTGTGTCCCTTTCGACTGAAATATGTCACCCTCTTGCGTGACCGACGCGGTACACAGGGACGCTTTCCGTCGCACGCTGCATTTCCATACAGCGTGGTTCTTTGTCTGTTTCTGTAAAGGGACAAATATAACGGTAACGGATATACAAATACTAATGATAATGTTAGTTTGTTATAATGAGTTTTTTTTACATTAAGTAAAATCTTTATAAAAAAATAGAACGCATACACAGATAAACAAATAATGTAGATAATAACATTGTTGAAATTAAATAAAAGGTATGGGTGTTTACAGCTTATGTAAAAACTTAATGACCTTAAACGTGAATGAATATCCATTGGAGGATACTAGCTTTGGTTTGCCTCTTTTCGATCCTGCGTCTACAGCGGTGTATTCTATGGTTTCGGGCTGAGTTAGTACACTGTTGGATACAGCTGGCTCTGGAAGATTACTGAAACAAACAGTTTAACATGGGCATAGCATTTATAATGTTAAGCATTTAACGTATAACAGTATTATAATGTTAAGCATTTAACGTATAACAGTATTATTCACTATTAAATACAATAACTATTTTTTTAGTGATTGCTAATTAGTTACACGATTATACCATACTAACGTTTTCATACCGTTCGTCGATCACAACAGGCAGTTGCACTTCGGTCTTATTGTCAGAAAGAATACGGCTAATTTATTGATTAGTTTTGTGGAATTGTCAGTATTTAGTCTTCCAACCACGTTTACTCTGATGCAAATAACTACTTCGTATTTGCATGAAGAGGAAATTATATTTATGAATATGGCCTAAAAATAGGTCTGTTTCCTGCCTGTAATGTGTTAAAAAACATTTGGCTAGGTTGGTCGTTTTTATTTATTTATTTTTTTAATGAATGAATGGTTGTGTTATAAATCAACAAGAATTTCGTGAAAGCTTAATTAACTTTTATGAACCTAACGTCGATCTAAATACAAAGGAAATTAAGAAAAACAAAAGATGAGCAAGATCGGCAACATGAAGGTGGACGGCAGCTTCATCAGTGATGGCTTCTCCAACTGGAGACAGGGTCCCGTGAAGTTCTGGAAGCACGACGGCAGCGAGTGCCACAAGGAGGCAATCAAGCGACTGGTGACGCTTCCCGCCACTACGCGTGACGTGTCAGAGACGCTGTCAGCGGGGCATGCTAAGGAGAAGGCCGACAACCGGAAGCAGCTGCTGCAAATTCTATGCAGCATACGGTTCCTCGCCCGCCAGGGCATCCCGCTACGTGGGCATGACAACGACGAGGAGACTTCATGCAACTGCTACAACACCACAGTGTGTGTGTTGTGAATGTATAGTAATGTTAATGTTATTATTTCTCATATCACTTGTTAAACTCCGTCATTAAAATACACAAGCATTTACTTAATTTTATGTTTTATGTTTTAATTAGCATGAGTTTTGGGAACGAAAAAAATATCTGTTGAGATTTCTGGGTCGTCGTCGGCAGCATAGCGCAAACTGATTTCATGACAAACTGAGAGCGAGACAAAAATCGAGCATTTATATCAACATGAAATTGCCCCCAAAACGCACCATATTAATTGTAATTGTAATTTTTTTCGGAACCACGGGAGAGGACAACCCTCTCAAACGAACCCCTTTATGTTCCCAGTAAAGAAACTGGACCGCCTCCCCAATGTTTGGGGGTTATCTACGCCCATGCAATGTGGTAATGTGGTGACAACAAAAATCTGTCTACTTGGCACTTCTTCGCGACCATTTTAGTTAAACAAAAGGGCCAAGATGGCCCTAGTTCGCTCACCTGAGAGGAGTCGGTTCATTCAATCTTTACCAAACGTCAAACTTGACCTAGATATTGTCCAGACAAACATCCTGGTCAAGTTTCATCCTTATTGAACCAAAACTCTGGCATATAGTGATTTTATTTTTGTAAGATTTGACCTGGTGACCTATATTTTGAATTGACCCCCCCCCCCTTACCAAACATCAAACTTTGCTTACAAAAAATAAATATTATGACCAAGATTCATAAAATCTGAAACAAAAATTGTCACCTCTAAAGTGTTTACAAGGATTTTGTATAATATGATGAAAATTTGGACAATCTAAGGGCAATAATTATGGCATTAATTATGTGATATATATAAAACCAATCTTTCATGATGATTGGGCAAATAATGTGACTTCTAGAGTGTTTACAAGCTTTTTTTACTATATAAATGTAAGAAAACTGCCCCCCCGGCAGCCATGTTATTCAACTGACCGGAACTATTTTCGAACTCAACTCTCATCTCAAGGAAACAAATGTTCTGACCAAATTTCATGACAATTGGGCCAAAAATGTGACTTCTAGAGTGTTCACATGTTTTCACTATACACATATAGAGAAAAATGCCCTGCCCACTGGTTGCCATGTTTATTCACTGATCTGGACCATTTTCGAACTCGTCCGAGATGTCAATTAAACCAATGTTTTGACTAACTTTCATGACAATTGGGCAAAAATTGTGACTTCTAGAGTGTTTACAAGGTTTCTCTATAGCCAAAAAAGGAAAACTGCCCCCCCCCCCGGGCAGCCATGTTATTCAACTGACCGGAACCATTTTCGAACTCAACTCTCATATCAAGAATACAAATGTTCTGACCAACTTTCATGAAAATTGGGCTAAAAGTGTGACTTCTATAGAGTGTTCACATGTTTTCACTATATACGGATAGAGAAAAATGCCCCGCCCACTGGCGGCAATGTTTTTTCACCAATCTGGACCATTTTCAAACTCGTCCGAGATATCAATAAAACCAATGTTTTGACCACTTTTCATGATGATTGGGCAAAAAAAAGTGACTTCTATAGTGTTTACAAGGGTTCTCTATAGCCAAATAAGGAAAACTAACCCCCCCCCCTAGCAGCCATGTTATTCAACTGACCGGAACCATTTTCGAACTCAACTCTCATATCAAGGAAACAAATGTTCTGACCAAATTTCATGAAAATTGGACCAAACATGTGACTTCTAGAGTGTTCACATGTTTTCACTATATACATATAGAGAAAAATGCCCCGCCCACTGGCGGCCATGTTTTTTCACCGATCTGGACCATTTTCGAACTCGTCAGAGATATCAATAAAACCGATGTTTTGACTTACTTTCATGACAATTGGGCAAAAATTGTGACTTCTAGAGTGTTTACAAGGTTTCTCTATAGCCAAATAAGGAAAACTGCCCAGCCCACTGGCGGCAATGTTTTTCAACGGACCGGAACCACTTTTGAACTCAACCAACATATCATTAAGACAAACATTTTGACAAAGTAACATGAAGATAAGGCATGAAATGTGACTTCTACAGTGTTTACAAGTTTTTTCTTTTTTTTGACCTAGTGACCTAGTTTTTGACCCGGCACAACCCAGTTTCAAACTCGGCCGAGATTTTATTGGGGCAAAGCTTTTGACCAAGTTTCATGAAGATGTGACAATAAATGTGGCCTCTAGAGTGTTTACTAGCAAATGTTTACAGACGGACGGACAGACGGATGGACATACGACGGACAAAGACCGGTCAGAAAAGCTCACCTGAGCAATCAGGTGTGCTAAAAATTCTCAGAAATTGAAATTCTTTCAGAATAAATTAATTTTAATGAACGAAAACAATTAAGGATGAAAACAAAGGAGGCATTATCATTTGTCCTGTCGGTCCATCCGTATGAAATTCTTTGTTAACCCATTTTGACCGTTTCGTCTGACATCAATACCGCTTGCTACAGAGCTTTGATACTTGCATGGATGTTGTCTCTCTTCACCCTGCACATACCAGGATCACCCAACCTCATTTTTACCTTGACCTTATTTTGGACTTAGACTTATTGAAATGGGCCAATTTCTTGGTTACAGTAACCCATTTTGACGGTTTCGTCTGACATCAATACCGCTAGGTACAGAGCTTATATACTTACATGGATGTTGGCTCTCATCACCCTCCACACACCCACATCACCCAACCTCATTCTGACCTTGACCTTATTTTGGACTTTGACTTATTTAAATGGACCAATTTCTTGGTTAACCGATTTTCATTGTTTCGTCTATCATCAATACCGCTTACTACTAAGCTTTGATACTTGCATAGATGTTGTCTCTGATCACCCTCACCACACCCACATCACCCAACCTCATGTTGACCTGGACCTCATTTAGGACTTATTTAAAGGTAACAATTTATTATTTACCCATTTTGAAGCTTCTTATTTTTGTTTCATACATTACTGCTTGTTCAATATAATGCTGGACAAAAATAGGACAACAAAGGGTAAAAGTTTGATTGTAACAACATTAAGAATTGATGCCTCATTCCCGATATAATAGTAAACAAATAACACAGGTATGCTTCCATCAGTCTACACATCCAACTCGCGGTGTTCTAGTCTTTAAACACATTCAAGTCATACTTTAAGAGCTGCGTCATGCGAAAATGGGTCTTATGGCACGTTAGCTAGGGTAGCTAAAGCCCTGTCTGCACAGTTGCGCAGTCTGGTCACGCAAGGTTTCGTTGTCTCATTAGGTATCTCTGACCTACTGAGAGATGCCACGCTGGACCATAGCTAGGCTAGCCACATATATAAATCACGCAAGGTTTCGTGGTCTCATTAGGTATCTCTGACCTACTGAGAGATGCCACGCTGGACCATAGCTAGGCTAGCCACATATATAAATCACGCAAGGTTTCGTGGTCTCATTAGGTATCTCTGACCTACTGAGAGATGCCACGCTGGACCATAGCAAGGCTAGCCACATATGGCATACGACCCATTTTCACATGACACTGGTCAATAAAAATATCTTTGTTTTCTCTTATAAATGGAACATCTTATCACAATACTTTTTGATGGAAAATTGAAGTCAAACTGTGTTATTTATAGCAAACTGATAACTTCGGTAGCTTATTCAGTCTTTCAAAAACGATTTCCATACAGACACAACGAGTACGGCACATATTTGTGGTTAGATAATGAAACGTTTTCCGTCTTATCATGACACTATATTACTTCGGTGGGTTTTGTTTTCTCATCTTGAAAGCAATATTGTGCTATCAATGTTTATCAATAGTCCATTTATTTTTACGTCTTCACCAAACAATTTAGTGACTGAGTACAGAGTCAAACGGCGAAGTATTATTTTAACATTATTATGTCACACAGAATAATATAAAAAGTGTTTTTTGTTGAGTTTTAGCAGATATGAATAAATTATTTCCAATTGTCATGAATTTTCCCAATGAACTGTGTTTTACATATAATTATGAAAAAATAATGAAAAGGAATTTATATGCATATTAAACTTTTTGCTTTACACAATAAAATAATGGTGTTATTGATCACTTAGTAAAATAGTATTGTTTTTTTTTCGTTTTTCTCTCGATCTGATAAAGAATTTGCTTTTCTTAAGATTGAAAATAATAGCCTCATCTGTGCATGCGTATGTGTGTGTTTCAGAGTTCATTAAGAAGTCCTTCTGTGTCTTCGTGAACGCATCTGTTCGCTGACCTGCCCCTGTGACCTCTAAGTAGATTTGTGTTACGCGATTTAAACATAACACGCAGTTGACTTTTTTCATTAGGCAAATTGTGTTATTTAAAGTATACTCTTCTGCGCCGCGAATTCTTTCTCCACTTGACTATCATAATGCACTTCTTGTAATTACGTAAAGTATAGCTCTGAAAACTTTTTCTCGGCGAGGATTGCCTTCAATCCTCACTTTTTGAGTGATTTGGTGAACAATATTGGTCTTCATACTGATTTTCAAAACACCGACGGACTCCTTGTGTAGTTACAGTGCGTTGATGCTTTAGAGGAGCTTTGCAATAAATAGGAAGAAAAAGAAGGCTTCCAATATTTTAGGCAAAGGCAGACATATGACCACGTGAACAGTTGTCAGTATGTAAAACGCGCCAAAATATGCCGTTCGGAGTGGTCCGTTTCTGACATGTACCAGCCAGAAAACTGGGCCTACGGAACATAATTTGCTCCACGCCTTTTTTCCATTAAGTACTTTGTTGGTGAAAAAATTATAACTAGTTTAAATATAAAAGTATTTTCTAATTCAATTTGATGTTTTGTTCATATTTTTTTGTACAAAAATTGCTAAGCAATATTTAACAAGAGATGTGTTCGTCAGAAACACAATGCCCCCTATAGCGCCGCTTTGATTTTCAATTTTTTTTGTTGATGTTTTGACCTTTGACCTTGAAGGATGATCTTCACCTTGAACTTCCTATACTCAAAATGTGCAGCTTCATGAGAACGCCGCTTTGATTTTTTTTTTACCTTTGACCTTGAAGGATGACCTTTACCTTGAACTTCCACCACTCAAAATGTGCAGCTTCATGAGAATGCCGCTTTGAATTTAAAAAAAATTGACCTTTGACCTTGAAGGATGACCTTGAACTTCCACCACTCAAAATGTGCTGCTTCATGAGATACACATGCATGCCAAATATCAAGTTGCTATCTTCAATATTGAAAAAGTTATGGCCAATGTGGAGGGTCTCACAGAAAATTATGACCATGTCAGACATCACTGACAACCAAGGCCTGTGGTTTAAAAGAGATCATAGCCAGAGTTGATCATGTATCTTTGGACATAAGTCGACAGGTATGTAATGAACCACAAAGAAATTATAATTATATCATTTAAAAAAAATAATTGACAAATCAACCATTTGGGTTATAAATACAGTCAATCTTGTATTAAGAGACCACTTAAGGGAGTAATCAAAAGTGGTCTCTTAATAAAATGGTCTTTAAATAAAAAAAGGGCATTCTGGAAGAATGCTTACCCTCAAATTTAATCTATATGAAGGATAATCTCTTTTGTCAACAATGATTTTAACTTTTATAATAAAATGAATATAAACACAATACATAAACAATATTTTACTTAAAATGTGTTTTATTTTTTCACTTATTATAAATTATCATTTATTATAAATGAATTGTGTGTACATATTTATTTGCAAAAACAACATAGACAAGGAAATATTTTTCCCGTTTTTTTTTCACATTATTTTCCACGTCTTCAAGCACCTAGGCTTTACGCTTAAGAATGTTCTGAATTTGAGTCTTACCGACTCCAAACTCATCTGCGATTTTACGTCCCAAACCCGAATTTTCTCGTTCACCGTTAACACTTTTCGTTTTGACATTTTAATTTCTGCATGTACGCTTAAGAAAATCTGACTTGATTATGATACATAATGAGGCCGACGCCAAGGTGATGACAATAGCTCATAATTTTTTTTCAAAAAATAGATGAGCTAAAAACCCACTAAGTGACCCCGTTACCTAGTTTTTGACCCAGCAAGGCCCATGTTCGAAGTTGGCCTTAAGATCATCTAGATACAACTACTGACAAAGTTTGGTGAAGATCAGATGAAAACTACTTGAATTAGAGAGCAGACAACATGCTGAATGTTTAAAACACACTAAGTGACCCTGTGACCTAGTTTTTGACCCGGCAAGGCCCATGTTCGAACTTGGCCTAGACATCATGTAGATACAACTTCTGACCAAGTTTTGTGAAGATTTGATGATAACTACTTGAATTAGAGAGCGGAAAACATGCTGAATGTTTAAAACGCACTTAGTGAACCCATGACCTAGTTTTTGACCTGGCAAGGCCCACTTTCGAACTTAGCCTAGACATCATGTAGATACAACTTCTGACCAAGTTTGGTGAAGATCGGATGAAGCTACTTGAATTAGAGAGCGGACAACATGCTGAATGTTTAAAACGCACTTAGTGACCTCGTGACCTAGCTTTTGACCTGGCAAGGCCCATGTTCGAACTTGGCCTAGACATCAAGTAGATACAACTTCTGACCAAGTTTGGTGAAGATTGGATGAAAACTACTTGAATTAGAGAGAGGACACTTAATACTGACCGACCGACAAGTTCACTCCTATATACCCCCCTTAACTTCGTTTGTGGGGGTATAAGAATAAATCTGTACAGAAACTGTGAAAAGAACTTAAATTCTTGGTAAGGAAATATATAATATGAGATTTATAATTATATAAATTACTTCCCTTATAAATAATTGTCTGTAACAAATCTCTATTTTTAGTAGCAAATAATTAAAAGCCACTACCGTGACTGTAGATTCACCACTCAAAATGTGCAGCTCCATGAGATACACATGCATGCTAAATATATAAAGTGGCTATGTTCAATATTGAATAATTTTCTCCCTTTTTAAAGCTTATTACTTCCCTTAAATCTGTATTTTTTGCCATAGACCGTAAAGGATGACCTTTACCTTGACCTTTTACCACAATGTGTTTGTCAGAAACACAATGCCGCCTACTGCGGCGCTTTGATTTATATGACAAAAATTCTGCCCACTCAGAAGCAAAGTGAAAATGGCTATGTGCAACCAGCATCAAACCAGAACAGCCTGCAAGTAACTCTGTTCAGGTTTTATGCTGTTGTTTGCTACTCATCAGTATCAAAGGTTTAGAGATAAAGCCTTAAAAACTTGGATCTACTAATAAACGTCTTAAATTAAGTATAACTTTCTAAGGGACAATAAATGCGTGAAAATAAGTATCTAAGTGGTAAAGGGTTAAAAATTGATAAATTGTAACATAAATACATTAACAACACCAAACACAATTTTTTTAGTGAAAAAATCAATTCGTAGTCAAATCTTGTTAATCTTTGAGGTATTTTATTTTTAACTATATATAATGCTGTGGTATTTATTTTAATTTAATGAAAATAATCAATTCAAAGAGGCAGTTGTTTAAAGTAATTGAAACATAATGAAGCTCAAATAAAGTTTATGTTCATCTTTTGAAGTTAACTGACTTCATGGTTTTTATAAGTGTATTATTTATTTTATCAAAGAACTCATTTTAAATTAAAAATGAACAAGTGTTCCGCGGTTGGAGAAATGTATACAATTTAAAAGAATGTGCCATTTGTAGCAAAATCTGATACAATCCTTCAATCGTATTTTACAGATAGTCTATGCATATATGAAACTCTTGTCAAGACAGTGTACAGACAGCTGTTGTCCTGGAGAAAAGAGAATGTTTGCATCCCCATCATATGCTGCAACTCAATGGAGCAAGGAAATTGTACAACCTACAGATATGCCAAAGTACTTTTAAATGAACTTTTTAAAAAAGCCACTTCGTTGAATTGATATCCCCTGCCATTATACTTTTGGACACAAAAGTATTCTTGACAGTCTGGACAAGGCCAATGTGCATCATCCTCTTATCCATATGTATTCTCATACCAAGTTTCAATGAAATCTGTCAAAGCACTTCCAATATATGGCTTCGGAAACACACAAATAAGCATTTTTCAAGATACAAAGGGCCATCACTCCGTTATTATCCGATGGTGTACAATGCTATTTGGCGTGCATCATCCTCTTATCCATAAATATACTCATAACCAAGTTTTAATGAATTCCGCCAAAGCACTTCCAAGATATGGCTCCGGACACAAAAGTGCATGCCGTACGGACAGACAGACGGAAAGACGGACGGATGGAAGGACGGACAACGCCAAAACAATATCCCTCCCCCTATGGCGGGGGAAAACAAGAGCTGTCAGAGGACAGTGCGCTCGACTAACATCATGGAGAAATTGTTCATATTCAATAATTTATCGATTTTTCAAAAATAAAAAAGGAAAAAAAAAGAGGGGGAAGGGGGGTAGGGGGGGTTTAGAGGGGGTATAATGTGGAGTGTGGTCATTTATAAGAGGATCTTATAAAAAATTTAAATAAAACATTTGAGGGGGGTGGGGTACGGGGGGGGGGGTTGAGAGGGGGGTATAATGTGGGGTGTGGTCATTTATTAGATGGTCTTTAAAAAATAACAAGAGCACCGCCTAGCGGGTGCAGACCGCTCATCTATTTTTCTGTTAAAATGAAAAGTATCTAAATACTTCAATCAAAAAGGAGGGAGGGGTGGGTTTTGAGAGGGGGTATAGTGTGAGGGTGTGGTCATTTATAAGATGATCTTTCAAAAACCAGTGGGCCAAGATGGCCCTAGTTCGCTCACCTGAGAGGAGTCAGTTCATTCAATCTTTACCTAATGTCAAACATGACCTAGATATTGACCAGACAAACATCCTGATCAAATTTCATCATTATTGAACAAAAAACTTTGGCGTAGGGAGTGTTTTGTTTTTGTAAGATTTGAAATGGTGACCTATATTTTGAGTTGACCCCCTTTACCAAACATCAAACTTTGCTTACAAGGATTTGTTTAATATAATGAAAATTTGGACAATCTAAGGGCAATAATTATGGCATTAATTATGTGATTCTGCTTATCATCAAACTTGACTGAGATCTTTCAGCAACTTTGATAAAGAATGCTTGAGAAATGTGAATGCTAGAGTGTTTACAAACCAAATGTGGATGGACAGCGGACAAAGACCAATCCTAAAACCTCACCTGAGCAATCAGGTGAGCTAAAAAGTGTGTTTCACCGATCTGAGCCATTTTCCAACTAGTCCAAGAAATCAATAAAACCAATGTATTGACTAAGTTTCGCGATGATTGGGCAAAAAATGTGTTCGATCGCAAGGTTTCTCTCTATATACAGTCGAAACTGACCTAACGGCCACCTGAATTTACCGGTCACCTGCAGACAACGGTCAGTCAGGAATCCCCCCGACGAAAAACACTCTATATTACACCTGAATTTAACGGCCACCTGTCCATAACGGCCAACAGCCACTATATTCAACCCCGAAATTCTTGTTTGAACTGAAATCAACGGTCACGCGTCAGTCGTCTCGCGAAAATTAAAAACACGGCACATCATTAGTCTGTCTATTTTGCGGTTAAAGCGTTTGATAGCGGTAATTGCCTTTGATAATATTAAAGCGGCCCGCTGCGAGTAAACAAATAATTAGGTGTTGAGAAGGTTTGTTTTCCGGGGATAATTGTGGGGGTTTCTTCAACAGAAAATATGTCAGAGTTTTTGACACGTTTAAAGTAATAATCGCTAATTAAATGACCGCTAATTAGTACATTGTACTTACAACATTGAGTATCGATTTTAAAATAACATTTTTGGATCACTCTTTAAAAGAGCTTTCTAGCGTTCACAACCCCGTATGAAATAATGGGGCGGATTCCGGGCGTAATTGGGGCGGAATTGGCACGTAATGTTGGAATAACGCCTGTACAACTGGCGGAATGAGTTTTACGCCCGGAACTAAAATTATTTCTGGGCGTAATTCAACTGTTTTTTCCGGGCGTAAAACAAATCCGGGCGTATTTTTATACTTAGAATTTGTATGATGGAGATTTGTGGACGGAATTTTGCACTTTGTTTCTTTCGTGGGGCAGAATTTCATACTTATAAAATATTTGTGAAGCCACATGACGGAAATTTGAACTTAGTAGTTTTTACAGAGAGTAATATTGGACTTAGCAAATTTCTATGAAGCTTAACTTAATAAATTTAATTTAAACCAAAGTAGACACTTTTTCTACTGAACAAAATATTACCAGTAACTGATAACTTAAATAAAAATATTTAATTTTATTTATACATTTGTACAATCAATGAACATTCATTATAGACACAACTATTTCAGTCACAGTAAAATTAATTCAGCATAAAGCTTTGATCTAATTTATGATTTTCATGTTCAGATTCTAAAACATATTTTGTAGTATTTTTATACTTTATTTGTGAGAAGCTGAACAGGAGACAGACTTGTGAACTTGTGATCATGAATTATACTCTTAGATTTTGCATTATTATTGGCAATATTGCTGGTAAAAAAAAAATATTAGGAGATAACAATAACACATTTAAATTAAATATATTTTATCTATTGCTGACTTTTACAGTTTCTTTTACAATACTTTTACAATAATTTTAAGTCTGAGGGATGACCATGCATTAAAAATCAATTTGCACTTATTTTTTTAATACACTCCTTTAATTCTTCTTCTTTTTGAAAATTTTGCTTTTAATAATTATTTCATAATTACGATAATGACTGTAAAGTTTAATAAAGAACAAGACTAAATTTAAAAAGCAATCGGAATAATAATTTACGGAATAACAATGAGTGGTAAACGTAAGTTCCTCACATTAGAGGAGCGAGTCAAGTGTTTGAAACTGTTTGAATCTGGAAAAAGTTCGCGTGTAATAGCAAGTGAGCTCTGTGTTGGACGTACGCAAGTGCAGAGTGTGCTTAAGTGTAAGCGAGAAATTATGGAGGAGTATGAATCGAATGCAAATGTGAGTTTGAAGCGTTGTATTTTGTATGACGTTGTTGAATTAAAATGCTTTTTGTGTGATGTTTGCGTACAAATAAATTTTAACAACCTTTTTGCGTCTTTTTCTTTAAATTAGAACGGTACAATATCACCGTACTATCGGTTTATGAAAGCGAATCCGCTTTTTAGACTTGTACGGACGTGACGTCAAAGGCATGTGACAAGTTTTATTTACTGAATGATCGAGATGCACGAGTAAACAATTATACTAGCGTCGCTAAAGTAATTGCTTTAGTTTAATAACGATATGAAATTAAATCAATCTATAAGATATTATTCTGTATTATTCAATGTAAGTAAATTATGATATTATGCTTAGTTAAAGGCAATGAGCATTTGTTTAACACTGTATGCAAACGACTGGGTGGGGTAACGACGTAGCAATACTACCAACTGACAAACCATCTTAAAATTGTGATCCGAATTCAACGGTCACCTGTGGACAACGGTCACTTTGGTCAGTTCCCTTGACTGACAGCTGAATTCAGGTTTGACTGTAGTCACATAAGGAAAACAGCCCAACCCCCCTGGCAGCCATGTTTTTTGACCCATTGGGACCATTTGCAAACTCATCCAAGATATATATAAAACAAATCTATTCACCAAGTTGCATGGTGATTGGGCAAAAAATGTGACTTCTAGAGTGTTCACAAGCTTTTTTTTTACTATAATAATATAAGAAAACTGCCCCGCCCCCCCCCCCCCGGCAGCCATGTTATTCAACTGACTTGAACCATTTTCCAACTCAACTCTCGTATCAAGGAAACAAATGTTCTGACCACATTTCATGAAAAGTGGGCAAAAAATGTGACTTCTAGAGTGTTCACATGTTTTCACTATATACATTTCGAGAAAAATGCCCCGCCCACTGGCGGCCATGTTTTTTCACTGATCTGGACCATTTTCAAACTCATCCGAGAAATCAATAAAACCAATGTTTTGACCAACTTTCATGATGATTGGGCAAAAATTGTGACTTCCAGAGTGTTTACAAGGTTTCTCTATAGCCAAATAAGGAAAACTGCCCCACCCACTGGCGGCCATGTTTTTCTACGGACCAGAACCACTTTTCAACTCAACCAACATATCATTAAGAAAGATGAAAATCAAAGCAGGGAAATTTACAGAAACATGCACTATGTAAAGCCAGAGAAAAAATTCATCAAAGCAGGGAAATTTACAGAAACATGCACTATGTAAAGCCACAGAAAAAGTTCTGGGAAACAATTTTTGAAATTCCACTTCCTTCTGGGGAAACTTATGAGAAAAATTGATTTTGAACTGAAGCAACGGTCGCAGAAGGCCCTGGTAAAGTGGAAGGGATTCAATACCCCTTGTCAAAAAAATAACCCACTTTCATACCAAAACACACTTAAGGCCAGAGTTTTTTGATAAAATGATTTTCGGATTTTTTTTCTAAAAGTGTCGGGTAGGAGGACAACAAAAAAAAAGATGGGTGACCAAATATGCACTCACTTAAAAGATGTTATGGTATGAAGTTCTTTTTAGTAAGCAACCGCAGTGATTTGTTTCAAACATGTTGATTTGCTAATTGATTATAATCAGACTGTAGGTCTTGATTTGCAGGTCTTGATTTGCAGTTTTTAAATCAGTTTGAATTTTAAAAATATCTTAATTGGTTCAAATGTTATGCAGTTTTTTCACTTGTCCAAAATTAACTTTTTGGTGATTTTTTTTTTGCAAAGCATTTTAACGATAGTACCTGTGCGTTTTTCGTGCGTGGAACAAAATAACTTTTTTGCTTTCATTTGAATTTATTTTTTTGTTTTAATTGTCTCATTTGGTTGAAACTTGCCATCTCAATGTATTTTTTTCAGAAGGAATCCATTTTTGGCATTAAAAATACCTTATCTCAACAAACAACAAATAAGCTATTGAGGTTTAAAAGAAACATTTACCGGTAATAGTGTATTGTCCAGTAAAAATCAATACCGCAGACAAATACAAACAACATAATAAAACCCTTTTGCTCTTAAATGTATTAAACAACAGTAATGCTGCTTGCAATACATGTGTTGTTTAAAAGAACAATTTCTTCCAGAGATTGAACAATATGTCATAATGTTCATAATTTGGAAAAAACACAATGGAGTCCTTAGGTAATGCTCTCAGGCAGGTCGAAAACATCAAGAATGAACTTTCTCTCTACAGTCTGTGTATCCTCTCTGATAGGCCATACAAACACTTCATTCTGGGCCAGATTGCTGGTGGGGCAATGGCCCATCAGCCATACATTTAGTGGGCAATTTAAAGATTGTGTAGGATGCAGGATTTATGATCACTACCAGCTGCATGTCTATTCAGAGAACTTGTCCGAAAATCCGAAAAGCCGTTAACAAATGTGTTACTTTGACTATGCTTTAAACAAATGTCACAAAACATGAAATTATTTTTGTCATCGTTTGACAACCACGTAAATTTTCTCTACCCAACCTTTCCCGAATTTATTATCATTTATCTTTTCCGAAGGTTTCAACAATTGTTCGCTTGAACCAGCAGACGATGTAGGCCTACTCGCGTTGGCCACAGCATCTGCTGTTTTGCCACCTTCCTGATCAGAAGTTCTTTCATTTTCCCTTGCTTTTTTTGTTTAAAAAATGTAGGAGAGTTCGTCCCTCGCTGCTCTCCTTTCTGCTTTGACATGTTAAAACACTTTTTTCGGCGTAAGCTGTATTAAGCCAGCTTTTCACCCTGACTTGACCTTTGTAAGTGTCCAATAATACTCAAATAAAATTTCCCGCGGCTATAGGTACGAATGAATACACTTCATTTATTCCATTGGCTGATTTAAGTATAACACCATAACATTGGAAACATATCCGCGTCTTTGTAACACTGTTTTACTGCATGAAACAATTGTATCTCTAATGAAAAGGCTCAATAGATAGAACAGTTTTACAATCAATTTTCGACATAAATACAGTTTGTGCGTTCACCTTTTATTTTCAGAGAATTACCAGCGCAAACGCGTTTATACTAGTAGCTATGTTGTCATATTTAGTACTTACTTGCATTGCATTTCAACCCGCGAGGTTTCGGGTCAACTCGCGGCCATTTGTGAAAGTCAGAGTTTATATACAGTTTATCACCGGAGTTCGCAGAAGGGGTTGCGATCATTGTGTTACACCGGTCTTACTGACAATAACGTACTGACTGTAATGCATTGCATTCCAATCCGCAAGGTATCAAGGTCAGTTTGCGGTCAGTTGCAGAAATCTTTATATAAACGCCGTCTCGTAAACTTTGTGCACTTGAAGTCTGTTTTGATCAGAAAGATACTAAATAAAGATATTCGGCGATATTATTGTGGTATGTCAATCATCGATTTTTAATATGGTTTCAACATTTGCATGATAAGGACCAATTTTGATAAAAATAATTAGAAATATTTATCCATTTAGACCAGTTTATTAAGCATGAGCACAATAATTCACTATACTATAATTATGCAATTAAATAAGATTCGAGTATTGCCGGCTGACCTATATGCAATCGTTTATTTTCATGTTTCTTGTGTTTTTCTATTCTGTAAATATAGATATCTGAGTAATAATATCACATAAAGCAAAATAAGCCACGAAATCTGGCGCAACACCCCGTAATTGATTTGCTTATGATGTAGCTAAGAACTGCGCAGAAAAAAGGCATCCGCTACTTTTTATCTCATAGAGATAACTTTTGATCGTTCATAAACATCGACCACAATCAACGCCGTATATCTTTTTAAAAGATATTTCTTGTTTCTTAAAACGTTGGAAAATCGCATCTAAATATGCTGACAAACGTTTTCAACACTTTCTGATGACGTAGACACAGTTTGAAGACATTTGACCATTCTAAACATAGATGGTGACGTCACTACGTTAAAGACCGGTGTGACACAATGGACATTTGACATCTATCAACCAATGAAAGTGCATGATTCAACACAGTGCGCCCGCGGTAGCCAAGCAACGGTTATTTTCCACCTACTCAGCAGACCCGTGTTTAGAATTCGCAGTACGATTCCATCGCTTTGTTTTTGAAAATTAAATCTCCCATTGATTTTATTTTTTAATGCGCCAATTTTATTATGTATTCGCCCGACTGGCCCACTGATATTATTTAGATTGCGCCCATTAATATTTCGATGCGGGAATCCTGCAATGGTGTTGCCCAGAATGAACACTCAACACCCCTGCTATTCTTTCTTGCAAAATTAGTTTATTTCCATCACTAACCCATTGTTCAAAGAGTCAAGTTTTTGCAATTTTCACAGCGGATGCCAAAGTGCCTTGTTGGACCAGGGAATTTCATTTTAGATACAACTGCTCATTTTTAGCCTGAAAAATAAAAATAAACGATTTCAAATAATTAATTTA
The DNA here is from genome assembly GCF_020536995.1 of Dreissena polymorpha. Classification (NCBI taxonomy): domain Eukaryota; kingdom Metazoa; phylum Mollusca; class Bivalvia; order Myida; family Dreissenidae; genus Dreissena; species Dreissena polymorpha. The sequence continues at coordinate 8,364,567 of NC_068369.1, forward strand.
TTTTATTTGGACATTCATGGTTTGAAATCGTTTTATAAACTGTTGATTTTGCGATTTTTACACTTTTGGTACGAACTAGTCCGTAACAAAACCGAAGTTTCATACCCATTGAAAATAACAAAAATACACGTATTATATGCACAAATTCTTCTCTACAACTGCATTAAACAACACATACAATTTTATTCTTTAAACTATGACCGTATTTGTGCGTCAAATATTGAAGATTTAAAGTTGATAGGCGTAAAATGGTTTACAGACAACTCGTACCTAAGTCAACTCGCACGGTAGTCAACTCGCACGTTTTTTTGGTTAACTCGCACGGAAGTTAATTCGTACATAAGTCAACTCACACGGTAGTCGAAATATTGATGTATTATTAATACACATTATCAAAGCTTTATATATGTACACAAGTAGACATACATCTATATACTTTTATTGTAATATTTATTTCAATATATTTACACACAGTATCATAGCTTTACAATATGTACACAAGTAGACATACATCTACATACTTTTCTTTTAATATTTATTTCAATATTTACACACATTAACAAAGCTTTACAATATGTACACAATGAGACATACATCTATATTTTTTTTTAATATTTTCACACATAATCAAAGATTTACAATAAATACACAAGGCGACATACATCTATATAATTTTTTTAAATATTTATTTCAATATTTTCACACATAATCAAAGATTTACAATATATACACAAGGAGTCATACATCTATATTCTTTGTTTTAATATTTATTTCAAAATGTTCACACAATCAAAGATTTACATTATATACACAAGGAGGGATACATCTAAGTATTTGTGTTTTTTTTAATTTCAATATTTACAAGATATTTACATTGTAGTTCAATCAAGCACAGTGCTTGTACTTTGTGCTCATCTGTTTTATACATCTTTTCAAGCACAGTGCTTGTACTTTGTGCTAATCTGTTTCAGTAGTGCCGTTGCGGATACCTCGCCCCGCCTGTACAATGACCACAACCTGGCAATCTGGCCTTGCATGGTTTTCTGCTGGCGTCGCTGGTAGCGAGTCAGTTGCAGCTCCGTAACCAGCTGTACGTTTCCGAAGTGCAACGTTTGCCTCGTCAGAAAGAAGACGGATGAGCAGGTACATGGGATAAATTTGTACATGAGTTACGGTTCTACATTAATTAATTAAATATTAAATTGTATAGCATGAACAAATAAAAAATATTTATTTAAGTATTCCATACTACAGCCTAATCTCTAGACAACCCCTATCAGTAATAGCCTTATCTACTCCTCGATTATCAGTACCCTCATCAGCTCTGAATGACTGACAGATTATCTGTTTATTGTAATTTTAGTGGTGAGAAATAGGGTATTGTTATTGATTAGGTGACAGCTGTTTTCAATATCTTTCATAGCTCATTAAAGGTAAAAAATATAAGCCTATACAAAGTTTATAACAATTAAATAGAAATTAGAATACAAATAATTAAATACTTTCCACTATTATAAATCAACATGCGAACAATTAAACGTATTTGAATTAATAATTGCAATTTACATATATTCCGATATTGGTTAAAAATACTTGGGTCGAGTGATAACAGTATTACAAAAACAAACATTCATCTACAATACAATACAAATAAACAACGTTTATTAAATAACTTCAAGCAAAGCTGGTATATTGAGAAAAGCTGGTATATTGAGATAACTACTTGACTTTATGACAAATCAGAAATAAGAAATACAACACACCACTAACACGATTTCGATTATCTTCACATTAATTAGAAATCTAAAGAGGTCGTTATAATAAGATAATACGCGAAAATAGAAAATGTAAGTATTGCAACGGACACGCTATAGAAAATGAGTATCACTTTCCACTTGTTTGAAATATTATAGTATACAATGACATGAATGGTACTTACCGGTTTCGCATGTTCGGTGTTGCCATTTTTGGCAACTATCGCATTCAATTGCTTGCTGCCTTTGACCCACATTCCTTGAACACAATATACACGGATAATCCATCACACAAAAAACGCATGAATTCACTATACGTATGTATTCCGTAGCACATATATGTTGATAATGATAACCTATTCTTAATTTAGTCGATTTATATACATAACTAAGAAACTTTGATCTATTATGAAATAACCGCATGCAACAAACATCACCTAATTTTCGTTTTAATTTTCTTTAATTTAACTCACACCTGGTTATAAAAGTGAAACATTTTAATTACAAGCTAAATTAACATTCTCCGTTTTGTGACAAACATTTAAGTATCACTGATTAATTATCATACCAATTTAGTTTAATTGATTAATGCTTTGCCATTTTAATAATTGTTAGTTGTATATAAGACCTTTCACACCTATTACAAACATTCATATAACCCGTGAAAAACACCGACCACAAGTGTAAAAGAGCCATTAAATGTGACAACCGTATATTCAGATTATTGAAAAAGGACATAATTATTATTATTTTTACTTATAAACTTCTTATAAACTACTGATCATATTACATCCTTCATCTATTTCTATATATTTTTTCGAGGCGTGCGAGTTGACTTTGAAAAGTGCGAGTTGACCAGAAATACCGTGCGAGTTGACCAAAAAACGTGCGAGTTGACTACCGTGCAAGTTGACTTAGGTACAAGTTGACCGGCACCCGCGTAAATGGGTTTCGCATTTCAGGCACCTGTTCACTGCTGTTGAATTTAAATAGTTCTTTTCGTATTGCTTTCATAATAATATTCAGTCATTTTAATACTATCAATTTGATAAAATTGTAAAGAAATAATAAAATATTTACTTACAAATCGATTCTATTCAGGATTTTATTTGACGGTTGCATAATTATTGAGTTAGCAGCATTGTGTACACACCGGTCTTATTGACAATAACGTAGTGACGTCTCCATCTATGTATATAATGGAGTTAGCAGACTTAGCTGTTGAAAGCGTTGTAGCGTTCTTGAACAAACAATTATGGCGTAGCTTTTGGTAAATTCCAGCACAATTGAACTTTTTCTTAAACCCGGCACCCATTTCGTGTTTAAAAGCCACCTTTTGGCATCCGAAAAAAAATCGAGATTCAATTTTTTTTTTTTTTTGGTTTCGTCAAAAATTAGAGTCGGCGGGTCCGAAAATCATTTTATTAAAAAACTCTGGCCTAAACCAACATAAAACTGTGTTTTTTCTGTGTTTTTCTCAGCGGAAGTTGGTTTTTGCTATTAAAAGCGAGTTTTATGTGCGCTAAACTGTGCTTAACTGAGTTTAAAGTTGTTTTTTTTAAGAAGATGTGTGTTTAAGCGAGTTTTTTTCTGTAAGGTGTCAGTTGTTTGTGTGTCAAAAGTGAGCCTTTTTATTTATGAGTTGGTTTATGTGTGTTTAAGTGTGTCTTTTTGTTTTATAAGCGAGTCTTTTACAACAGAAGTTGGTCTTTTTTTAAACAGAAGTGGGTTTAAGCGAGTTTAATTGGTCTTTTTGTTAATAATTTGAGAGCTGAAACCAGGCTAAAAGACTCACTTTAACACACTTTTCAATAAGTTGGTCTTTTGTTTATAAATAATACTCATCAATGAAACAATAATTCTTCAACTAGGTCTTTGTTTCATGTTTATAGCCATATATAATACTAGTCAACTGTAAAGGGGCTTTTTTACAGCTTGTTTGCCATTGTCCCTTTTATACATGTGTGTGCTCCCCATAATTTTTTAGTGAATATTGGATGAAAATAGCTCTTTCAGAACATCACAGGTTCACAGATGGACAACAAATATCACTGCCAAAAACTATAAAAATGATCAAACTTAGTTTTATACCTGAAAATGAAAGAGTTTGTGTTTCACTTTGATTTTTTTCTTTATATTTGTTTTTATTATAAACAATATCTTATGATTGTTTTATGTCTTAAAGGGATCTTTTCACGGTTTGGTAAATTGACAAAATTGAAAAAAGTTGTTTCAGATTCGCAAGTTTTCGTTTTAGTTATGATATTTGTGAGGAAACAGTATTACTGAACATTTACCATAGTCCAATATAGCCATTATATGTATCTTTTGACGATTTGAAAACCTAAAAATTATAAAGCGTTGCAACGCGAAACGATTGAATAATTTGGAGAGTTCTGTTGTTGTCGTTTAAATTTACGAAACTACGAAGATTGCTTATATAAGGTATAAAATACTCATTCTGTGTATACCCGGCGGAATAGCCGAGAGGGCTAATGCGTTTTTACTTCAGACTAACTCCAGGACTCCGGGGGTCACTGGTTCGAGCCCTGGTACCGGCTACTTTTTTTTCCTTTTTTAAATTTTATTCTTGATTTTTTACTGGAGCTTTTCAGATCCAATGTTTACATTTATCAATATAAAGCATTTAATGACAAACTTTAAAATATGCCAAAATCTGTGAAAAGGCCCCTTTAAAATATTATTTTTTTTTAATTTTTAAACAATCTTATATGATTGTTTATATTTGTTTAAAGCAGTATTTACTTGTTAAATCTGCATATTTAAATAATTGTGGTATTGGAAACATTATTTTGGAAATAATCTATTTATTTGTGTAAATAAGTTATGCAAGATTTTGATATTTTCATATGATACCATCATATCCATTTTCTTAATTTGCAATAAAATAATAAGATGCCAAACATGACCTGTGTTTCATAAACAGTCAACAAAATAAACAAGACAATATGGGGATTTCCGATTACGTAATTCACCGGATGTCCGCCATTTCGGAGGCTAGCTGATAATCCGATAATGCGATACGCTGAATGAACAGACACAAAAGGTGATTTAACTTTATGATTTAATGTGATACATATCGACAAAATGGTTTTGAAATGTGCAATTATTGGTTGTTCGAATAGAAAGGACCGTGAAAAGGACGTGAATTTCTATAGACTTCCAGCAGTGATAAAAAATCAAGGCTCTGAATGTGAGAAACTGAGCGAGGACCGGCGTCGTGAATGGTTAGCCAAATTAACCAGAACTTCGAAAATAAAAATCTGGATAATGTCAGGGTGTGTTCAGTCCATTTTTTAAGCGGTAAGTGCGAATTTTTTGTTTGTTAGGAAATATACATGTTAATAAAATAACAAAGCTACATAAATTACATGTTTTTGTGCCATACCCCACCCACATTTGCCAAACATAAAGCTATGAAATTAGTGATGACATGTTTTAGAAAACTTTATTATACAAATGTTTCATGAAAAGGAATGCATATATGTGCTTACAGATTATAATTATTACACAACTATTGATCTTTTCAGGGAAAAAAGCAGGGCTGTATGACCGTAACAACCCAGATTGGTGTCCTACATTACGTCTCGGAGGAAATCAAGAACATGAAGATGTGTCGGTTGAGACAGGGACTACGCCTAGTATAAGCCGGTATAACCGAATGAAAGAGAGGAAGCGTCGCAAACTGGAGCTTTTCGCTGAAACTACGAAAGAGCCTGACGTCTCGGTGTCTGAACAGACAGACAAAGAGGATAAGGACATGTCATGTCAGACTGTAATCGATGGAAACTACCTTCGTGCCATGGAGAGTGAAATTAATGCTCTTAGACAGGAAAATGAAACATTAAGGAAAAACTGTGAGAAAAATGACCGCAGGTTTTCACCAAAAGACTTTGAAGACAACGATGAGAAAGTTAAGAACCTGACTGGACTTGCCACATTTGCTTTTCTTATGAAACTGTTTAATTACCTTGAGCCATTCTTGCAAAACATGGATGTTTTGGACAAATTTAGATGTCTAGTTCTCACACTCATGTGGTTAAGACTGAATTTATCAGTGCTTTTCTTGTCGTATGATTTTGACATTTCGAAGGCTTCTGTCTCTAGGATTTTTTCAAGTGTTATTGATGTGATGTATTTACGGATGAAACCATTCTTTCATTTGCCAGACCGCGAGTCATTACAGTTGACAATTCCAATGCAGTTTCGAAAAAACTTTGGACGTAAATGTGCTGTTATCATAGATTGTTTTGAAGTAAACATAGAGCGACCATCTAATCTGAAAGCGCGTGCAGAAACCTGGTCCTCATATAAACATCATAACACCATCAAATTTCTTATAGGTATCACACCACAAGGAACCGTTTCTTTCATATCTAAAGCTTGGGGCGGAAGAGTTAGCAATAAATATATTACAGAGCACAGCGGCTTTCTTGATTAGTTATTACCTGGTGATCTTATATTAGCCGACAGAGGGTTGGATATACGAGACAGTGTAGGAATAATGTGTGCCCAAGTGAATATCCCTGCTTTCACAAAGGGGAGAGACCAGCTTTCTCCGGTTGATTTGGAAACAATATACGTATACATGTGGAACGTGTTATTGGGACTGTCAGACAAAAATACACATTTTTGAACGGAACAATTCCTATCAGTTTTCTTAACTCCGGACAAGCGGGTGTAGTAACAGTGATCGACAAAATAGCTCATGTCTGTTGTTCTCTAGTTAACATGAATGACTCAGTTGTTTGTTTTGAGTGAAATGCTTCTCATTGATTGTTTATATGGACTGGTTCTCATTTTGAAGAGTAAGAGTAATCAATATTACACTATGAAAGGAACATAAATATTTATTGAATGCATATATAATACTTGTATTGAGAACTATCAAAATAAAAACCATTAGAAGAGCAACAAAGATTTTAATATTTAGAGGTTTAACAGTATCAATTTTTCATAAATAAATACTGTACATATAAATGTGTGGCAAATATTCAACCCAAATCATGTACATTGTAAGTAAACATTATTGCAATTAATTCAGGAAACTTGTACTGTACATTGTACAATATCCGATATGAAGATTCAAACATGTTTTAAAATATTGCTCTAATGTTTGATTGTACTATCTAATTATTTGAGTCATGTTCTGAGAAAACTTATTAGGTATAGTGCATGTGCATAGTGTCGCCCCAGATTAGCCTGTGCAATCTGCACTGGCGAATAAGGAATGACACTGTCTTCCTAAATTGGATGTTTGGTAAGAAGAGACTTCATTTTAACGGCAACTGTCAGAAATTAGAAAAGTGCCTTCGCGAATAAGCCTGTGCAGACAGAACAGTCTGATCTGAGACGACACTTTAAGTACATGCATAAAGCCCAGTTTTCTCAGAACGGGTCTCATTAGATCATCAGTGATATATACAATATATGTACATTTTTATTAATCTTGGAAGCTTTCAATATACACAAAACATTTACAAAATATACAATGATATACAGGTAATGAGCAAAACAGTTATGGTTTTAATAAAGTACATCAAGTTAAACCCGACTTATTGAAAGTGTTTTAATTTCCCTCATAGTTATTGATTTTTTTTAATTGACAACTGAACAGTAATATTATATATACAAAATATATACAAAACAGCATTTACAAATATTTACACATGAACATTTCTTACAAAATCACTTAAAGTTTAAATGCCATACTCCTCCTACAGTAGGTTACAACTTATTAAACAATGCGCTTCCTTTTGAATGCCGGTAATCTGCGACAGTCAGGGCAGTACCATTTGCCCTTTGGTGGTTTTTCTATTTTAACACACCTGTAGTGAAACCATTCAATTATACATTCAGTGTTATGACACGCTATCATCTCACCATGTTCCACCTGACTACAAAGCCGGTAAAAGTTTCATCACTCACATTGGTGGGGTAACAATTTAGACTGTCATTCACCACTTTCTTGTTAACATCAACTGACTTTAAGAAGACAGATCCTGGTACTGTCGTGTAGAACTTCCCTACTAATTCTGGCAGTATTGCCGATTTAAAGAATTTTTCCGCTTCTTCACAAATAGTCTGCCACAAACCCTCGTCAAACATCACTGCTTCTATGTGACAGTTTCTCTCCGTCCACACAACAAAAAAGCACCTTTCCATGCGAGTCACACCCATCTGCGTCTGGATCTGGTAATAGTACTGATGATTTTTGTCTAAATGAAGTTGTCCGTCTGTCTCTTTTAAGAAATCACATGTCTCACTATTGAGTTCCTCACTGCGTAGACTGTATGGGCATTTGATTTCAATGCAAGCAGACCCACAACAATCACACGTGAATACGCCGTCTGGCGATGCCCCAATAAATGGGTGTGTTTGACTAATCACAAGACCACTGTCCGTTATCATGCTGTTATCGTGAACTGGTCCTATTTCATTCATAAACACATCTCGTGCCGTTTTTTCATTGTCCCGCCCCCATTTTGTCGCCAAAGAGGTAAAGCCATTTGAGTCAGGGTAGCATATCGATTTCACCAGACTTTGCGAAATGTCCGATTTATTGGCCTTTACAACAGCTTTTGCGTTTGACGCTGTAACCCGCCCTGCCCTAAAACGTTGCCACATTACTGAATTCGCCTGTTTTTTGGTCTGTTCTTCCACATTTTCGGCTTGTTGGGTAGAACACTTAATTTCAATGTTGGTACAAGCATGTAAAACATCCGTATAACACGCTCCAATTACTTTTTCGTTTCTAAGTTCAGTCAAAACTGTAGGGAAATCATCAGTGTCTGACTTTGGCACATTCTTCTGGGCAAAGGGGGGAATAAGTGATATGGCTGGTTTAGAGTTTAATTTGCTCAATTGTTCGGCAAAAGCCATAAAGTCTTCTGCTGTCGCTTCAGGCACATTTCTTGACTTTTTGAGTGGGGTCTCTGATATAGCAGTTGTTGAGGCACACAAAGATTCTAGTTTTTGATCTAACTGCTTCTTTGCTGTTTTTTCTGACACAAAGTCAATGTCCCTCACCTCCTGATATGACACAGACTTGCAATCTGATGGCAAAAGCCAGTAAGCCTTAGACTCGGTCACAGTTTTCGCGTCACGTACTTTAACTGTAGCTTCAATGGCGAATAGAAGTGACGCCACATGTGTACATGCCTCGCCCAGTCCAGCCATGCAGTTGTAGTGGCAAGAAACAATGTTCCCGTCTTTAGTGGCGATAATCCAGGGTCTTAATGGCTTCTCCCGCATTCTCTGTGAGTGGAGAACCTGGAATTTACAAACACATTCATGTACATATTATAATATAGCGATATAGTTAATTAGGAAGCTATTAATTTTGAGTACATCGCCGTGATATTATGCACATTTGGAGAGAATATGCATGCGCAATCATGTAACCAAGAAGGATGTTAGACCATTCAGGGCATAAACGTGTCAGAATTATTTTTTGTGTGTTTTTCCAGGCAGACTACCCCTGCGAAGCAGTTCATGAAGTTCATGAACTGTTCATGAACTTTTCATGAATTTATGCAGAGTTCATGAACATTTGATGAATCTTGTAAAGTTCTTGAAACTTTATTTTGATGTATTTTAAGTTCATGAACGTTGTTTGGGATTATATAAGTGTTCATGAACCCAGATACAAGTTCATGAACTGTTATGTCAATGAATTCCAGTTCATGAACTTTTCATGAATTTGTGCAGAGTTCATGAACATTTGATGAATCTTGTAAAAAATTCTTGAAACTGTATTTTGATGTATTTTAAGTTCATGAACTTTGTTTGGGATTCTTATACTGTTCATGAACCCAGGTACAAGTTCATGAACGTTTATGTCAATCAATTTCAGTTCATGAACTATTCAATGTCTCACAAAAAATTCTTGAACAGTTCATTAATTAAAATCTTCAAGTTCTTGAACTTGCCTTTTGATCAGACATTTTCTAACTAATAACTCTGAATAAATTTAGTTCATGAACTATCAATTTATTACTTTTCCTCGTACAGACAACTATACAGTTAATTATGAAAATGTCAGTTGGTTTTTATTGTAAAATGTAGCTGATGTAAGTAGATTTTCGAAAAAGATGTAATTACTTAAGTCGGTTATCATAAAATGTCAAAAATATAACATTTACATACATTTTCAACATGTACATCACTTTTTGAAAATGATTATGACTTTTTATTTTTAATGAAAGTAAAAAAACAAAATATATGATATAACTTCGCTTATTTATGACTGAATTTTATAATTTTCTGAATGCTTGATGTTTTAATGAATAACAAAAATGGATTGTACAGAAAATATATGCTATAAAACTGTCAAATTGTATACAAATATCTTTTCTAAATCAGAAGTTATGTAGAAAACAACAAACAATTTCCTTGCATCGGTTCTGGGAATCATGATTTAAATCTATATATATTAATATATATGTATTAGGAAAATCATTAAAATACAGGATATTAAAATCTTAATAACTTTCGAAACCAGAAAAGCTTCTTTAAGATTTTGATCAGTTATGAAAAGGTCTGAATGAGAAGAATATGATTTTGTTATCTATGATAAAATATTTCAGACTTAAACAATTGACCAGGGTTGCTTACTATATAGGTAGGTCTTGATTAGACAAAAATTGAAATCTTATGAAGAAAAATGTTCAAACCAGGGACAAATATTAGTAAAATTTACAGTGACTGGTAGGAAACCTTGTGACAAAACGAGAAATCGCTCCTTACAAGCAATTTCTTCTTTTTTCACAATAATTTAAAAATAATGTCCGAGAAAGGGTTGAGATTCTAGGGCTTTAACAACTTAAGTCACAAGTTCACCTTCTACAATCTTTATGTTATAAAATGCGCATTAAATGTTAACCATATTAAATACAAAATAAGGTCAGTTATAGCTCTGGACAGATACATTTTGAAAACATAGTCAAAAAGGAGAAATCAAACATCAAAGTTATTTCTCCTTTGCTAAAATGTTTATTTCATTTCTTTCAAAACTGAAAACTTGATGCAAGACTGTTCATTTCAAAATGGCATGACCATGTGCACTAGGCATCAGAGCAACATATTCTTCTTCAGGTGGGGAATTTACACTAATATTTATATAAACTAATGTATCTATCAAGTGTTCTGCAGGTACAATTTCCACAAGGTTAGTAGCTCTGACTTTTGTAAGATGACTATTCATGTTTTCAGAGTTATATTTCTTTATAACAGCATACACTAAATTGTTGATTTTGCAATAAATAAAGTATTCCAGGCTACCAACGGATGTTGAACTACTATCGTAAAGCACAATGTAGCAAATTCTTCTCTGCATCCTTCCATATCTCCTGGATGAAAACTGTTTTCCATGAACACGAATACGGTCGGTGATTTTCATTTCACTCACAGATTCAGGAATGCAATTCGATAGAGCTCGAACAATATCTTCATTCAATTCATGTTCAGCCAAACTCTTGATTTTTCCACATATGTCACAGTTATCTGCCTTTTCACTTACCTTCCAAAGAGAAGATGATGTTGATTCAATACCCTTTTGTCTCAAACTTGACTCTGTATGTTTGTATTTCATTATTTGCTTCATTACATTACCAGTGCCATGAGCAGCTTGCAGAATTGTAGAATTTGTGTCCTCAAAAGGAAAGGTACTCCAAGCCCACAGAGGACCCCATAATGAAACATACCAAACTAAATGAGAACAAGCATTATGCACATTTAGACCACAGGATCCAGCAGGATACAACTTTGCAAAATCTTCATGAAATGTGTTGAGTAATGTAGCAGCTTTCTTTAATTGAGCTGTAGATATACTATCTCCTAAAAGTATGTAAACAGCTTTAGACAAGCATTCAAAATGCTCTAAAAATCTGTCAGGCAAGAATCCAGATAACGAAGGGATAGCATAGAATAAAAGCCATGCTTGTAATTCTGTGGCTTTTAAGCTTAAGAAGTGTTTTTCTAAATCCCGAGGCAATCTTTCAATACTTTGTGGAGGTTTAATATTCTGCAAACGTTTGGATACCAATTTTATATGCTTTCCAATGAAATAGTCCTTGCCACTTTCACTTGATGAAAACCACTTCTTTAATAATGTACTTGTTATACCCAGAAGAATGCCATGCATGTAGTCAGGAACAGTCCCTGTAACAAGATCATAGGACTGTATGGCAAGCATTCCAGAAACACCTTTAAAACCCTCTTTTTTTGACACTTGCTCTGCAACTTCCTGATGATTTCTGATTTTTGCCTTTTCTGTTTCCTCTTTGTAGGGAAAAAACCTTGTGTTTCCTTTCCCTTGTTTGACAACAACTCCTGGTTCTTCACATGCAATACAACTTTCTGCTCCATTAAAGTATGTCATGTTTAGCAAGCTTGCCTTGGCAGGTAAATCAAAAACTCCACAAATAATGGCCAGTTTTACAACAATTACTCCATTTTCAACAATAAGTTCCAAACCTTTTGTGTACATGTTCTCCAATTCTGCGCCCACATGTTCCATACAAATTTGAAATGGTGGCTTTCCTTTTCCCTGCCAAATTCCTAGAAGTAACACATTTTCCCTAGCAAACCTATGTTTTGGACTAAGTTCATTAATTGCTATAAAAATTGGCCATAATTCAACTTTTGATGATGAGTACAGATTAATTCCATCAGTATTTAATATAGCAGTTAAATTATAATTTAATCCAATACTTGCAAGAAAACCACCAGGTCTTAGAAGTTTCCTGTACTCTGACCTATCTGTTATATCAGTAAGAACAGTATCATCCTTCCTGTCATTTATTTGGCTTTTACACTGTCTTATTTCCTGCAATATTCCAGGAGTTTTCAGAAGACTTTTTAACTGAGCTTGAATATCTGCCAGTATGAAAGACTTTCGTGGCTGTCTTCCCCGGTTGTTTTGAATTGAAAGTGATCCCTCGTACCGAAGACCATCACAGTTATCCCCATTACATTTAAATTCATTGGGATCTTCAGGAAAATCAGAGTTGCATTTTTCACAATAGTGCACTTCTTTCAAAAAATAAGTATTATCAGCATTAACTACACTATAAATATATTCTAAATCTAAAACTTTCACTTCTTCTGAAGATGGGAACAAGCTTCTCATTGTTGCTAAAATATCTTTAGAGGCACTAACCGACAAATTGTGCTTTTGAAAACAAGAAAGAATCTTGAGAGCGTGCCTTTCATTTTCAACCAGAGGCACACTACCCGTTGTCAAGTTTGACTTGCTGTCCACATTATAAGAATTTGAATCACTGTCACATTCTAATACATTATGATCGGATGAAGAGTTTGATTGAAATGAATCTGAATAACTGTCACAGCTAGAGATATCATAATCTGAAGAAGATTTTAATTTTGATGAATTACAGTCACTGTCATATTGTGAGACATCATGTTCCAAAGAACAGTTTGATAAAGAAGCATCTGAATCATGGTCAATATAGTCATGTTCTGACAACATGTCTAAACTGTTCGCAGCTTCATTTGACATACTTGGATTATTCTTATTGTTTAAATTCATATTTGTCTCAACAGTTGACATATTCAAATATGAACTTGGCAAATCTTCAGTTTCTAAGTTGACTTGAGCTTTTGCAGCAAATTCTGTCTGTATTTCAATATCTCTAGATGTAGCCATGTCTGAAAAGGATAATAAATTTGGTTTACAGATAGAATGTATCATTTTCAAAGATTAAAGTGAAATTTAATACAGGGGTGCCAATTGTCCCAAATTTGAAATCCGGAAAATTAAATTAAGCCGTAGGATAAAGGGAAGAGAGGGCCCGAACCCCCAAGCCCTAGCTTATTGTTCTTTTTTTAATAGTCTTTCTAGGTGCAATTTCTGGTAAGTACAATGCAACATATTATAAACCAAACCATCCGTAACACCGCAGGAGTATTTGTCATTCTAAACAAATGATATTAAAAACTTCGAAATTAAATTAAAATTGACAAACCAGCGTATCCGAAAACGACTGTCCGAAAACATGTCGCGATACATCATTTGCAAATGAAATAAAATATGCATATCCTTTGACTGCAGAAAATGAAAATCAGTAACCAGTAACCCCGCAAATACGCAGTCAATATATAATTTGATTAACATATTGTTTTAAAATATGATATTGCAGTGCTTTACTTACATGTAGCCAGTTACTGCTCATGTCAGTGCCAGCCGCTTACCAATCAGAAATCAATAAATAAAATCGGTACCAAGCACAAATGTCCGGAATGCCGACGATGCTATAACAATATTCGTTCTGAAATGATCCCGCACTTAAAGAATTTTGTCCCTACCCCCACCCGCCTTGAACAAACTCATCGGATTAACATTCACCTCAAAATCAACCTTGGACGGCTCAAATCCGGATTTCCGGAATAATCCGGAAAATTGACACCCCTGTTAATAGTCTTAACTAAATGGATTGATTAATTACTTGGAGTTTGATGCCATTTTGACCATGATTTAGACATATCATTAATTACCAAAACTTACTGTGTAAGTATTAGTTCGAGGGCTACAGAGGACAGTCTTGATTAAGTGCAACATGAAACTGTAGACGATATAAGTATTTTAGTAAAATTAACACAATAAGTTCATTAACAGGCTCAATCAAATCCAGCCTGCAACATTTTTATATTTGTTGAGTTGGGTAACCTTTAGGGTATCTCATTGATATGTATTTTGTTTTACAGCAGATCATCATAAAGTTAAAACTTAAAAACAAAAGCTTTTGATATTTAAAAAGAGGCCCATAATGGCCTGAATCACCCTCATGGCACTTGAACACAAGTAAATAACCAACACAATTTTAAAATCTGACTGGTCTTCAAACTCATCCGAGTCTTCTTTTGATATTTACAGTGCCGTACAATTTAATAAAGTTTCATTGAAAAAGGAGGCTCTTTGCTCTTAACAAGTCAAATGCAATGTCAAAGGCAATATTTCTGTATATGCTTGTGCTGTTGTTTTTTTTAACTCTTCTGAGCCTTCATTGATATTGTAGTACAATGTAGTAAAGCTTGGTAAGGATCATATAAAAAAAGAAAGCCCTATGCTCATCATGAGACAAATTTAACTTTAATTTTTAACTAGAAATGGCGCGGCAGAGGCCGACGCGTATCCCCACACCGAATGTTTGACCTAGGTGTGCCCCAGGGTTGGTAATGGGGCCATGCATAGTCGAGATTGACCGTATTGTCATAGAGAAGTTCAGTATCAATTAGAAGTGAATTGGTGTAGAAATGAAGAAGTTATAGTAAAGGCAATTTAGGGTGGGTGTGACCTATGTGGGCAGGGTGCCCCAGGGTTGGTAATGAGGCCATGCATAGTTGAGATTGACCGTATTGTCATAAGAGAAGTTCAGTATCAATTTGAAGTGAATCGGTGTAGAAATGAAGAAATTATAGAAAAGGCAATTTTGGGTGGGTATGGTCTATGTGGGCGGGGCGCCCCAGGTTTGGTTATGGGGCCATGCATAGTTGAGATTGACCCTAATGTCATAAGAGAAGTTCAGTATCAATTTGAAGTGAATCCGTGTAGAAATGAAAAAATTATAGTAAATGGAAATTTTTGGTGAGTGTGGCCTATGTGGGCGGGGCGCCCCAGGGTTTGGATTGGGGCCATGCATAGTTGAGATTGACCCTAATGTTATAAGAGAAGTTCAGTATCAATTTGAAGTGAATCCGTGTAGAAATGAAAAAATTATAGTAAATGGAAATTTTTGGTGGGTGTGGCCTATGATGGCGGGGCGCCCCAGGGTTGGGAATGGGGCCATGCATGGTTGAGAAAGACCGTATTGTCATAAGAGAGGTCCAGTATCAATTTGAAGTGAATCGGTGTAGAAATAAAGAAGTAAATGTAAAATAACCTAAAAAAATGAGTGATAATTTCTGACGCGGCCCCACCCCAACCCCTATAACTTTTGACACAGGGGTCAGATCAAAATTCCAAATAGTGCAGGGTCGCACATATGCTCATAGCTACCATGTGTGTAAGTTTCAAGGTTCTAGTGCTAATAGTGTAGGAGGAGATATTGGCCAGGACGGACGGACGGACAGACGGACGGACGGCGGAGATCACCACAATATCCCCACCTTTTTTTCAAAAAGTGTGGGGATAACTAAATCAAGGGCCATATCTTTTCTGATACTTGCGCCTTATGGCTGGTTTTCCAACTTATCTGAGCTTCTATTGATAGTAACAATGTGCCTTAAAATGGCCAGTAGAGCTTAAAATGAAGTGATTGATTGATTGACAACGGATGACAAACACCAGGTGATCACAAGCACTGTGCTTGGGTGAATAAAAAGCAAATACTTACTGTGGTGACGAACCTGATGCTGTACAATACTTCGTTTCTGCCTAAACCGTCTGCTGCAAATGGAGCAACTGAACACTTTTCTTCTATTGATGTTGACTTCTTCATACTGGTAGATATTTTGTTGCGCTGCATATACAATAAATATAAAGTATGCAGGTTAAATGGATCAAGTTATCAAAATGAAGATCGGAATGTCATATGCAATGTCATTTATCATGATACCATGTGAAAGCCCTTGACAAGTAGAATGTGTATACCAACAAGAGCTTTCAGTAAAACAGCACCCACACTAAACTATTCCAATAGAAGAAAGTATCTTTTTTTCCCAATCTGAAGATAAAAATTTCCAATTGATGTTTAGAAATCGTCATTTCTGGTTTTGTGATGATGGTGTCACCGATGGTAAATCTGGGCTTAAGTCTACAAAATGTAAGTTTGATTTGATGATCGGGAAAATACCCTAACCTATCAATTTTAATCCGGATTAACGAACATCTACTGTACTTAAAGCTTTTTTAGCTCACCTTTACCATGGGATTGATCTAGATGATTTTTCAGATGGCGTTTCTGTATGAACTTTCTTAAGCATAATGAACATTCAAACTTTTTACTGGAATCCATTGTACATCTGCTACATGTACTGACTTCTGTATAGAGTCCAGACCTGTAAAAGGATAAAAAAAAATCCATTACAAGGCCACATTTCAATCATGCAACACATATGATTACAAAATGTTTGCATGTAGACAGACACTTTTTAAGGTTTTATTGTAGTTCGGAGAGAAATGCAAGTTGTATAAAGACATTGAAATCAACGAGCAAATAAAGAATGTTTGTCTAAAGCTCAAGATGAACAGGATGCTTTAAAACATAATTGGATCACTGTTCAACAGTATTTTACACATTCTCTTGTATGATGTTTTCAGAGTATGCAGAATTCTCCCTGAAAGGTGCATGCTATTTTTTTTGTTTGAGCATGTTCTTACCCTAACCTTGAGCATGCACATTACACAAAGGTTATCTGATATATTTTTTTAAATATGTGTAAATGTCAAAACTATAAGTCGCCTTGATAAGCATTTCATGTACATGCGCATCAGTGCGAGATTTTTTGTAGAAATGTACAGAAGAATAAAGTAACTAGAGCTTTGTCACAGACGTGACTTATACCCCCACATGCTGCATTGACACAGAATATTTTACATGCTGTCTTCACAAAACAAGAGAAGCTTATTTATGGTGATTTTTAAGAATTATTATGCCATTATCATTTATGGCCATTTTGACCTTTGAACTCTTGAATTCTTTCGCATGACACGCCGTCCCTGCAATGACTGTGAACAAAATTAATGTACAGAGTCATTTTAAAATCTCACAATGAATGACATAGTTATTGTCCAGACAAGCTCATTTATGGCCATTTTTGACTTTTGAACTCCAAGTGTGACCTTGACCTAGGAGATATCGACGTATTTGTTTCCCATGACACACCGTCCAATGATGGTGAACAAATGTACAAAGTCATTTTAAAATCTAACGATAAATGACATAGTTATGGTCCGGACAAACTTTCGGTTTAAAACGCACCTTTGAACTCAAAGTGTGACCTTGACCTTGGAGATATTGACGTACTTCTTTCGCATGACACACCGTCCAATGATGGTGAACAAATGTACCAAGTCATTTTAAAATGACATAGTTATGGTCCGGACAAACTTTCGGTTTAAAACACACTAAGTGACCCCGTGACCTAGTTTTTGACCTGGCATGACCCATATTTAAACTCGACCTAGACATCATCTAGATACAACTTCTGACCAAGTTTGGTGAAGATCGGATGAAATTTTGGGGACAGACCAGCGATTTTCCTCCTTCTTTATAAAGTACCGGTAAACGGCACTTTCCCAATCACGAAAAAAAAAAAAAATTCCCAATTGCTGTCCTTAAATTCCCAATTAAAGGTATTTGGGTACTTTTCCCAATTGGACAAGGAAAATCGCTGCAGACCAACCGACAGACAAAGTGACTCCTATATAGACCCCATTTTCAGTAATAGGGGTATAATAAATAATGTATTCGTAAGAGTTATAGTGTTATTTAAAAGATGAGATTTACAGTCTAAACAGATGTCAACTCGCTCTGAAATTATGGCACAGCTAAGTTATCCCCTGCCAAAACTGGTCAAGGGTAGGTGCCTGTGCAATATTGGCTGGCAAAGAGTTCCATAGAATGATAGTAGCAAATTATCAATTAATATCTTTCAATTCTAATTTTTATTTATTTTTTTCAATTTCATTATCTCTTAATTTACAAATTACAAATCCTAAGATTTATAAATAGTTTGTGAATTTACAATCTGAAACATTATGACCATTTTTACAATATATCTCAACTAGATCAGAGAAGATTGGGTACTAAAATGACGGGATGAATGCTTGAGCACGATTTCGTTCAAGGAAAGTAAAATAATCAGCAATTCAAACATATATGTACTTCTGCAAGCAAAATACAACTTATTCAAACTAATGATAACATCTGGTGTGCCTTAATATGTCTGAAACTGATGAAAATCAATATACAAACAACATTAAGTGTACGTACTTTCGGATACGCAACTTTTCGGATCTGAAAATGTTCTTGCTATTCTCGAAATCATCTCTCATTTAGCAGGTATTTGAACTTAGTTTCGAACCTTGATTCAGTCACCAATATGAGATTAGGTTTGGTATTCATGTAAATACTAGTCCAAATAAGTGTACTTGGAATACCGACGAGCAATATAAAAATAGCCACATCATGGCAACTGATGAACGGACTGCCCGTACAGTTTGTCACATAAATGAGAATATATAAATTATATTTCCCCAAATGTAAAATATCTGCTATAAATCAAAATTCTTACCTTTCTCCTGTCTATTTCAAGTTTTATTATTAACGACAACAGGCTAGAAATCTTTGAATGTTGTTGTTGAATCTTTCAATGATCGATTTTGCCGTGTGACGTCATAACGATTTCTACTTGCTGAGCGTATCACATGGCCAAATGCGCCCTCTAGCCCAGTGTACTAAGCGGGTTAGTTCAAAACGTTCGTACTGCAGACGTAAATAAAAGATGGCGACAACAAAATTCTTGGTCTATTGGATCGAGGAAACGACCTGGTCTGTTGTTTCGAAATCAGCACTCAGAGATGATGTTTTACCGGGACAACAGACCTTCACAAAATTCCAAGGGAAATGGTACCCTTCTTTGGTTATAGCAAGTAAGTATCATCGCAAAATAACCACGTGCAACTCTTCGCCATTTTGTTTGATTTTCATTTCGCATCCTCTTATCTTTTAAAGAGAAATCGTCACTTGTACTGTATATAATTGGAGGATAATAGGGTCCTCGTTTGCCAATAATTATGGCCTAAATCCACACATATTTTATCAAACAGCTGCAATTTGCAGAATGTTACACGTTTTTGCAACCTGATTGTTTGTTGTTTCTCGAAAGAATCGGCATGTTAATACCTTAAATTTTGTATTGCTCCTAAAGAAAGTGTGTATTACTACTAAAGAGTAGCACATTTATTGTTTTAAAAATATTTTCAAACCTTCATCTGCTAAGTTATTGAGGTAGATTTCGCTCTATTTCATGACGAAATATCTTTTTAAAATGCAACAGTGACAGAAGCAAGCCTAGTGCAACTTGTTGACTATTTATCTATCTATTTATACTGCCAAGCGCCCTTTCGAGCATTATAGGTAGACATGGACATTATCGGGTCCGTTTCCTGGGAAGAACCAGTACTTGGTGTCTATGGAGGAGATAATGAGAACGCTCCCCGAGTAGGATGCGAACCCACGAACTCCCGATCGCTAGGCGGACACCTCATCCACTACACCACTGCGATATGACGCTCTCAAATATTAAGCTACTTTTTATATGGGTAATATTTGGAGCAAAGAATTTAGCCCATATAAAAAGTATCTCTAAATTCTTGGCAACGTTTTACAAATAAGCCTAAAAAGAGCCAAAACCTCCCCAAAATAAAACGTACCGTACACAAGTCACAACGACCCCAACTCAGCCAATGACAAAAGCAATGATACTTGCTTTTACAGTAAATTGAGTTATTGGTAACATAAAATAAATTCAATCGACTTGATTTTTCGATGATTCATGTTACATGTTTTTTAACAGAAAGATTTTCACTCACCACTTGCCAAATCAGAAAATAACACAAGCGCGGAGTCTAATTTTTGGACTAGATCAGATGTCATACCTCAGAATAAATTCCCCACTTACATGATAACGACCCTAAATTTCCCCATTCAAGTTTATGTCATCTTCAATTTTTTAAAGGGATAACCTGCTATAAATGATCAGACAAGTACTCAATGTGAACATACTTGACACTTTTTCACTCACTGTTTCAGAAGATGACCAAAAAAACATTGACAAAGCAGAAAAATCCTTCGGCATATTTATAAGGAACTGCTTCCTAGAGGAATCCCCAGAGGATGTGGAAAACTGTATCCTGCAGTACATACATGGTAAGTTAATTTGATAAAGGTTATCTGAATTTAAAGGTTTTGCAAGACATTATCATAATTACAAGACTTTTGATATAACTACCTTAACATTATTTATTTCACAGTTTTAAACTGTATCAATTAGGACCATTCCGAAATGTCAAAACAGTAAAAATTAATTGATTACCACACAGTTTCACCGGAGGGGGCATATGGTTTGCGCTCTGTCTGTCAGTCTGAGTCACACTTTTCTGGATCCTGCGATAACTTTAAAAGTTCTTCATGTTTTTTCATGAAACTTGAAACATACATGTAGACAGATGGCAATATGGAGATTATGCACGTCATTTCATTTTGTTTCTACGTCAAGAATTCTGGTTGCTATGGCAACAAATAGACTAAAATAGCAACCGGAAGGGGACTTTTATTGCTTGGCATTAGTCTTGTTTCTGAATGTTTGTTGTTTAGTTTTCTACAAAAATATTTTCTGTTTCTATGTAATTAGGGCCACGACTTTTTTTTTTATTGGTTTACAAAAATAATTTTGAAAATGGTCCATCGGGCGGTCGAAAAAAAAAAAAAAAAAAAACATTGGAAAAATAAGTTAATACTAATAACATCAGAACAAAGACATCATATCTTTTATAACCTTAACACAGAGACGAAAAATCTAATTATGCAATGAAACACATCTATATCTTCAAATGAAATGAGTCACCTAAAAGCACCTTTTGTAACATCAGGCAATTTTAAACACTCCATTAAATGACATGCGTTCTTCTCCCATTAAAACGAAAAACTGCGCTTCATTTCCGTAATTCGATGCGCACCATTACGCAATGCGATGCCCGTTGCATAAATCTTATATAAGATAAACTACTCATACACAAAGTATGTGTTTGCTCCTATTGGACTTATGACATCGTCCATGAAAAAAATCGAGGTAGATCGATCCCCGCGTCGTCGCGGTAATGTTTGTTTAAGTTGTTGTTGTCATGAAAACTCGTTGATTTACAACGCAACACGTCTTTATTAAACTGACGCGAATTAATACAATCATATTTGTCAACTTGGCTTTTGCTTTATTTTGATAATTTAATCCAAAGTTTAATGTTAGCAAGTGTTTTTACTGGAATTGTAAACAAGGAGCCAGTTAAAGTCTTCCGAAAATGTGCAGTCTGTGTGAATTGACAGTTTGACGTCATCAAAGGAAAGCCGCTTGCTGTCTGAAGCAATAAAGCGACAAATTTCGCGCCGACAAAATTGGCTTCCTTTGTCTAGCAATCAACATGCCGAACCAATCGTGCGTTTGTTTCTCAATTGCAATCCTCCAATTTAATAATAGCACGTGCATAGCTCCGCCTTCGAATCTTTTGCAGAGAACGGAGGCGGAGTTTAACGGTTAATTGAGCTAGTATTTTTAATACGCAAGTTGAGTTCCGATTTGCCGAAATTACTCGGCCCTAAGCATTAAAACGACAAATACATTTATCAATGATTTTCCGAGATATACCGATTTGTTCCGATTTCCAAACTTTCTGTACAGTTCCTATAAACTATGGCGGACGTGTTTACAAAATTCCTAAACACATATATCGTAAATAATGGCAGTGTTTTATTGGATTATTTATATTAATTATCAAATTGCAAGGTAATACTTTTTATCTACTATAATATCGGGTATGTTTAATATAATAAACATGTTAAACAATATAGTTGCGTCACAGACTCGGAAATAAATTTTGATGCGGTCGACATTTTACTGACGCTGATTTTCCTATTGTCTGTAATTAAATAAATTTTGAGAAGTGCCCATAAAAGGACTGGTACATACTGTGTCACATTGAAAAATATCCCGATCTCTGTAATATATGTGAACCAATCGTTGATTGTACTTACTTGATTTTATTCGCAACCGTACTCAAACCGGATCGGTTTTTTTTCTCGTTTCGCTCGTTTTTCAGTGCGGTCGGGAATAAAATATATAAAAAAAAGACGATTTTCCGATTTTATTTTTTTTCCCATTTTCCAAAAATTAGGGTCGGCGGTTTTGTAAACCAACAAATATAAAAGTCGTGGCCTAGCTGAACATGCAAAATGTATTCTTCTGTTTCAGCACTTCCAACAAAGCCAAAAGTGGTTGAAGTTCAGGCAATTGTTGCACAAAGTCCATCCTCCTCCTCTGATCTGGCTTCCTGCTCTTCAACACTTCTTCCATGTAAGTGAGATTACTTGTGACTATTTATTTTGAAAATCTATAATAATCTCAACAATTACTATGGATTCAAGTAGAATTTTCAGATTATAATAAAAAAATTGTTATATTGTGGTCACTGGTGTTTTGACATAGACATAAAACATAATTTTCATCTGATGCAAGTCAAATATATTCACATTTTTTATGGATGACAGGTCTTCTTAGTTTGGGTAGAGATAAATAAAATAAATAAAAATATGCAAGTCAAATATATTCACATTTTTTATGGATGACAGGTCTTCTTAGTTTGGGTAGAGATAAATAAAATAAATAGAAATAATGATCATTTAATAATAAATAAATAATGCTCGAAATTTACGATTAAAAAATACACCGTCATAATCGAAAATAGACATGATAAATGTACGGTCATACCATTTTATGAAAAAAATGCTAAAATATAACTAAATATCCAGTAGTTATCAGGAAACCATATTCTTTATAAACACTGCACAGTGATGCTATGACTTGGTGATATCAAGAAAATCAGTGCATGACCTTTCGCATCAAAAGGCACCAAAAATCTAAGAAAATCAATAAAAAGAAAATTTGCTTGGTTTAAGGTATGGCACGCCTGAACCACAAAAATGAGAAAAACTAAGTTTAAGTAACTTAAACTTAGTTTTTCACTACTTAAACTCAATTTAAGTAACTTAATTCGAATTAACGCTACTAAATGCATTAAGTAGTTAAGAAGAGTTATTTTCTATTTATGTGAGAAAAATGAATTAAGCAGAGAAAAACTTAGTTTAACTCGTTAAGTGCGCCCGAACAACAAAAATTGATTTTTACTACCGTTAAGTTACTTAAATTGCATTTAACGCTGCTTAAAATTAATTTAAGTGCTTTCGCATCGTTAATTGTATTTAATTATTACTTAAGTAATAAAATTTTTACTTAAGTTGAATTATTAATTATCGTTAAGTCAAAACTCGCGTCCGAAAATAAGCATATGAAACAAGCGTTTTGATTGGTTGTCAGGTTTGTTAATAAATTCATGCCCGAGGTCGGAAGAAAAAGATTGCCATGTGGTACGAGCAAAAAATACAGATATTATAAATTTGGATTAGAATCTTAAGTCAGCTAAAATTTGTTTTAGTCTGGAATAACATTCAAAACACCCTTTCATCATCAAATTTTGCTGACAGTCAGTAACTATGCAATAAACGGGTGCTGGACGTTTCGTGCCACTACCAGTTCGTGCCACTGATATTTGTGTAGGAGGGCATTGGACGTTTCGTCCCACTGATATATAAGCGGATAGGTGTGAATAATACCGTATAGGTGTGAATCATAACGGGTAACTTTCGCACCTTTGATTGTAACATCTGTTCAATGTTAAATCAACATTGTTTTATTTCAAGATTATTTATTCAGTTTAAAAGTATTCTGCGATTTCAAGATTTATTTTTAATTACATGAACAAAAATGTTTAAGAGTCAATTTACATGCTTCTTATAATACATTAACAATATCTAGATTGATAACATAAATATATTCAAACATTTTCAATAAATTTACATTACCGGTATATTATTACAAGAAACGAAACAAGATTTACTATACTCTTTTATATTATACATTAACAATATCAAAAGGGAATGCATACATACATTTTAACAATATCTAGATTGATTACATAAATATATTAAAACATTTTCAATAAATTAACATTATATTCATTACACAGTTTGAATCATCATTAAAGCGGTGAGTTGTTTACTAATTGGTCCGAGTCGGTAATTCATTGTTTGCTAATAACTTAAAGGCACTTACCGCTAATTGATAGTTTGTGAGTCGATAGTAAAGCATAAGCTTTTCCTACAAGTAAAAGACCAACTTCATTTTATTAGGTCTTTATTGAATAAAATGTATTATTGTTCATTTGTGTTATATTATTATTTATGTATATAGTGCATACACATGAAGCATAAAAAATAACAGCACTTCATGTTTTATATTTTTTAAACATAATGAACTATGCACAAATATTTTGTATTTTATTTTTACATACACATACCCGGTACACATGATGCATACAAAATAACAACACTTTATGTTTTATATTTATTGAACATAACGAACTATGTACACATATTTGTATACTAACAATAAATCATTTTATTTTTGTTATTTATAATTATAATTGTTAACATTGTTGTAATTTTCTACATAAATTTACACCCCAATATCATTCACACCTATACGGCATTATTCACACCTATCTGCCTATATAGTATCAGTGGGACGAAACGTCTACCCCTTTTCCACACAAATATCAGTGGCACGAACTGGCAGTGGCACGAAACGTCCATAAACCCAATAAACATCAAAAACGATCCGCCCGTCTATATATTTCCGGGTCATATCGCATTTACCTGTAGTAATAACTTGTCTTGTATACGAGTAGTCATACCAGCTTGTATGTAGAAACTGGGACTATATTATATGTCCCAGGTAGAAATTAAAGATTATATCGTGTCACCGAATCCAACTTAATTATATTCTATACATGTAAATTTTGGCTTTGATTTTAGTATTTAAATGGAAAAAAAACAGTCTCCAGTATCTCAGTATTGGCAGTGAACTTATAAGTAAACAATCCCAAAAAGTACACATATCAGAAATTACCCAGGTGATATTTTAAGTCTGAGTGCACTATTGTCTTTTAAAATAATTTTAAATGTAAAAAAAGAAAAAAATGTACTGTTAACATATTATTTAGAAACATATCTAACTTAAGTGTTCTGATTTTTCCCCTTTAGAAATAAATAGTTTAGACAGAGACATATATTCAGTATATATTCCCAGTTTAGATATTAATTAAAAGAACTAATGTATGCATTTGTTAAATGTCATTGTTCTTCCGAAATATTATCCTATATTGTTTGATGAGATTCAAAATAAACCTAATTAAGAATTTAATTGTTGTTTTAGTGCAGCAGTTAACAATTTATATTTTTTTATGAGTGTGTAAATATTGCAATGGTAACAAACGAATCCATAATACAGTATTAAAAATGTCATGAGGATCAGTGATTGCTCGTTAATTGTCTTTCATATCCTGTATTTGTTATTTCAGTTCCCTTTTTAAAAACAACCAACATTTTGTTGTTGTTTTAACAGTATTGGTAATTGTCTACTTAATTGAAGGGTACCCCTTGATTACACATGGGTTGTTTTCTTAAAAAGAAGGCCATATGACATTCCACAAGCTAAGTCATAGTATGGCTTCATCTTTTTCTTATAAATAAACCACCACTCAATTGCTTGATCATAATTATCCTGAATTCAAGATGTCAGTTGGTAAGTAGCAATTTTATTTTTTGGGTGTTTTAGTTTTGTCAAAATTTAGTCAATAACATCACTTAAGCCATAACGCTTCGATAAAATGATTAAACAGATATATATTATGTTAGTATGCAAGTGGAAAGATATTATATGGGATCAGTTACATAGAGACCACACTCCATCCAAGAGAAAAACAGGGAATTTCAAAAAATAGTGGTCTCCACAAGTCATCCAACAAGTCCTTGTGTGAAAAAAACAGCTAAAAGATGCTGTAATATGGTTATGGGTTAACACTGCTTGTAATTTTCCTGCATGAGAGCTTTTGATAATCATAGTCACATGTTTTTTTTTTTTTTTGTAATGGAATCCTAAAGGAATCCTTTGAATGAAAATAGAATCTTGATCAAAATTGCTTTTATACAGTGAGTTTCATGACCTTTAATAGTTGCCAACAATGTTGAAGAAACTTATTCAAATATTAATGACTTTGAAGTTTCTGACAATCCCTTTAATGAAATAAAATAAATTTAAATAGAAAATTCATATTCGTATTAAAAAAAATAAAAACATTTATGCAAAGACAGTGTTTTAACACCCTCGACTACCATCATATGGTATCAGACTCAATTTATAAATGAATTAGTGAAGAATAAACATGATCAATGATAGTTCCATAAAACTTAAGTCAGGAGTAAAGGTAGGAGAACATTTTTGAGAAGTTTAAGACCCGGGAAATAGCTTAATTTCATATAAATGATCACACATTGGAAGGTATAAGAATATTCCAGGGGGGGGGGGACCAATTCAGGAAATTTTGCACATTTTGATAAATTGATGTTAAAATCAAGTTAATACTTGATAGCAAACAAAACTTGAATTAAGGACTAAATCATTTTTTGGAAACGACAATATTGCATCCTTACTTGAGTCAATTTAAAGGTTTCTACAACTCAAATGTATTTTATCTTCAGGATCTCAACTTTTGACAGCAATGTTTTATTTGATTTTTATAGCAATTTATGTTAGAACTGTGATAGGTCCATGCAAGTCCAAAATTTTACAAATATCACAATATTGTAAAATATGTCTTTTATGCTGTACAAGCTGTATGTATTTTTGTACTTCCTTGACCTGTATGGATGTTACTTTGCACTTTTATCTATTAAAGAAAAAACTGGGGAAGGGGGGGGGGGTGAGGGAATAGTTAGATGTTCATGTAAAATTTCTGCCTTGCATATTCTCTCAACGTTTTCAGTGAATATTCCTATTTTAAAAACAACTAAGTTTATACAAGAGAAAATATACCTGTGTTGATTTATGCATTTTGCTTTGAATTTGCCCCTCCATGAAAAATAATTTTGGTATAGGCCTAAAATAAAATTTAGTTTGTTTGCCCTCCTCCGACCTACCCACCAAAATTGCCCCCCTACTCATAAAATTTTATTGCAAAGTTCTTACACAAATTTTATTTCTTTGATTTTTTTCATGTTTTATACAGTTTTCTTTCAAATTAAAATTAAAAATTGAGACTTTAAAAAAAATATAATAATAAACCTACCTACCTACACAACTAAAACCTGGTGAGTAGGGGAAGGACAAACAAGGATATTTTTAAGACTGGCCATATATATGTGTCTTTTTTGACAATAATTAGTAAAGATATAGAAAAATACTGCAAAGCTTTAGATACTGTACTAAATGTAAAAAATAATCTTGTTGAATCAGTGATGATGAAAACCATTTCATTTTATATTGCAAAAATAATGACACTGAAGAAAACATTTATCAATTACTATTTTACAGAAAACATGATAATAAAGAGGATTTTCAAATATTAGAAATGATACTGAATCCTTTTTTTTTAACTAATACTGAATCTTAACACAAATCTGCAACTAGGCCTAAAAAAAAATTAGCTGTGTTAAGGGTAACCCGACCCTACCTAGCTTTTCCAGCCCCACCTAACTTTTTTATTGGCTTTTTTGGACAAGCACTGTTAAATTCAACATCTCTGCTCATTATGTCTATGTAAAAAAAAAAATTAAAAATAAAAAAAATTACCTACCTACCCTACCTAATTTTTTTCAAGGCGTTACCCGAAACACACAATTTTTTTTCTTTGGCCTGAAATTACTTGGCTCCTTCATTAACAGTCTATAGAACTGAGGTCAGGGACCTCTTGATTGCACATATATCTATGCATAGGATTTATTATTTTATATTTGACAATGATCATTTTTGTACATTTTGATGCAGATATGCATGT
Source organism: Dreissena polymorpha (assembly GCF_020536995.1). Taxonomy (NCBI): domain Eukaryota; kingdom Metazoa; phylum Mollusca; class Bivalvia; order Myida; family Dreissenidae; genus Dreissena; species Dreissena polymorpha. Next base: position 8,393,028 of record NC_068369.1, read on the forward strand.
AATTATGATTGATAAAGTACAGTATTTCATACTGGCAAAATCTGAATTTGATAATTTGGCTAAGAATTGTTTAGCATAAGCACTAGTATAAGGCAAGCCACCAGCTTTGTAACCTGGTAAAACAGGAGCTGGTGAATTTTTTTTACAGAACTGTGCTGCACTCTCCAAAATGCTTCGTTGACATAAACTAAAAGCCTTCTGGTATGCTATTTCAGGAATTATAATTTTTCTAGCATTATACTGTTATTCGGTAATTCCAATGCATGTAGTTGTTACGTCATTTGCATGTCCTTTGAATTACAAGTGCCTTTTTTATACGACAGTCTTTAAATGTCCATCCATCCGTTGCAAAGTTATACTCTAATTGAAAAATTCAGCAATTTTCATGAAATTACAGGAATGTTTTTTTCAGGGACATAAACTTTTTAATATTGAAATTGAATGTTGACATTCCAATTTATGAAAAAGGGATATTTTCATCCTCTTTGCTGAAAAATGCTTTCAGTATTTTATCAAATTTTTAAGAAGCTTATTGTTTCCCTTGACATAAGACCAAACCAAATTGATTTGTAGTTCCTTGGATTCTCCAGCTCCCATTTTCACAAAGTTTTTTGATTCCTTTAGGCAGCTTCTGTTACATTTGTTCCCCCAACATTTTCTTGTCAAATTTAACTTTCAAAATATAAAAAAAATAACCGCACCAAGCATCAATTCAAATGCCTCTACAAAAAGTCTATAAAACAGCCCCAAATGTGACAAAAATAAACTTATCCATAAAGGGTACAGGTTCGACATTGTAGTCAAGACTTTAAAACTGGTTTTTGTGGCTACGGATATTGATACACTTATCGCCACCTTACACAGATATTAATTTGGCATTGGAGCCATCTTGTTTTTTCCTCACGATTAGTGACAACACAGTATTAAATCTTAGGACGTATTGTGTTTGATATATCGCGTGTTGATGCACAAAATATTATGTCTTTAAGGATTGTAATAAATTAAACCCTCAAAAGTATTAAAATCGGAAATATAGAATTTTGCTTACTGTTTTTAATGTTTTTCAGAACACGACCACGATGATGACTTCCAGCCACCAGCACCAAGCTTTGAAGATATTCTCACTGCTGCCATTGCAGATGTTGGTACATTACGCTACTTCACCCGGCCTGCCAGAAGATCAAGACTTCAAAAACAGAAACCTGGACCCAAACCAAAAGTAGTCAGGTATAGTATTTCCCTGGAAGTAACTTAGTTCTAAAGTTTTTTGAAAAATTTATATAATTTTAGTTAGTAAGGGAGTAACCAATCTAATTACGCTACTTTTTATTATAAAAAAAAACTATGACAATGAACATTTTGATAAAAATGACATAATTGAAAACGCTTATATATATGAATTATTATTATTAAATAAATATTATGAAAAGTTACAAGTTTGTACTCGCAGGGAAACATAACCTATATATGGGGATTACTATCGACTGGCACCTCTATGTCTGTCGTCATTTATTTGTATAGTTTTATTTGATATTTTTATGCCCCCGCCTTTAGGCGACGGGGGCATCAAGTTTTACCCTTGTCCGTCCGTCCGTTTTCTCTCTGTTTGTGTTATACAATTCTCATTTTATTCAGGTGGAAAGAGTTTTATGAGTATACTCATTGTATATGTTTTGGGTCATTAAGAGCTTAAGGAGAGTTGAATTCTCCCTCGTAGAAGGCCTTCGGCAGACCTCTTAATTTGTTTTGCATGTGTAGAGGAACTGCTATCTATTTGACCCAATTCTTTTTTTTTAACAGGTTGAAGTTTTACCTTTTGCCAGATGGTTGTGAGCTGCCAAAGTTCTCCAAGCAATTGGCTATGGTAAAGATTTTGTTTTTAAAATGAATAAAAAAAAAATACACATATATGCAAAAGAAAAGATATGGAGCAAACGTCAGAGAGACCACACCCTATCCATGAGAAGAAAAAGGTTTACAAATTTTGAGGTCTAATGCATATATTGTAAACCAACAAAATAAATCAGGACTGGTGTCAAGAGATTTCAGTGGGGCAGAATGGTTCAACCCTCCAATAACATTGCTTATTAATAACTTAACCTGCTTTGAAGAAACTCTAATTGGCCTGATTTCATCTGGTTTCACAAGTTTAGGTGCCCTTATGTCATAGGATTACGACAGATACTCTTTGTAGATAAGTTTGTTTTGCAAAAGTGGGACTCAATGGTATCGTGTTACATTTATATGCTTTATATGTAAAGTTTCCATAAAATGTAGGATGTTATATGCCTTGTCTTATCAAAATTCTACATTTGCAGCAGATTGAAAAATCATTTTCATTGTTATAAACATATTTTTTAAATTTATGTTTCATTTCTTAGTTTGTTTTTCTTAAGGTTTTCCGCCTGCATACTACCACGATGGCAAAGGAAAAGCACATCCGTTTTCAGTAGACCTAGCAGAAGCAGACTTCAAAGAGAACATCCGTTCTCTTTATGCCAGACTTACTGGAAAAGACTTCAGCCTGTTCACCAACACCCAGAGTCGTAACCTTGTAGCTGCCCCATTTAGCCCTACATATTTTAAGACTAAAGTACCAGGGAACAGTTGTTATCAAGATACAGGTATATGACGTTTAAAATGAAATTTTAGCTAAAATTGTATACATGAATTATATATTAATGGCATTGCCAGTCTGTTTTTATAGCCAAAACACACATTCAAAATAAAACCTTCATTGTGCTGTTTGGTTATTGATGTTCAAATAACTTATTTGTTTTAATTTTTATTTTCCATTCATTACAAATGTAAACATCTCACTCATGAAAGTCTCATAGAGCATGTCTTGTTTTAATATTTGTTTTAATTCTTTTTTTTTTATTTCTCTATTTCTGTCTCATCGGGCACATCAAATATCAAACATTACTGTAACATAACTTTTAAGATGAAACACTGAGAATAGAGATATACCATAATATGAAAATAGGCATTGCCTAAAAAGCGAACACAGCTTAATTATGTCATGTAACTGAGAACTTTCTGGAAAATCCCTTCTTTATGATATAACGATTTGTCTTGTGATGATACAATATCTTCTGCAACTGTTCATGTTAGAAAGATGTGATTTTTTATGGAGTCGTGTTGAAATAATCATATTTATTTGCTAGTGCGCTTATTTAAGTAACCACATTTCTTTTTTGTTTAAGTTTTCATATGTTAATACATTTGAGAGTTTATCATTATTGAAATCCCTTTCAATTTTTGATAATTTTTTTTGCCTCTATACAAGTCTATCATTCATGTACATCTACATCTGTTTGGCAATGGTATCCATGCCCCTTGGACATGTTTGCGCTTATGAAATTCATCTTGTTCATTAAGTCAGAAGCAAACAACACATGTATGTATCTTGCAATAAGGAATCCACATCTAGTTAAGTTACAAATGCTTGAGTATCATATTAATTTGTTTTTTAATTTTTCAGGATCACCCGCAAGAGAATACAGATAATGAGGTATATATATATATATATATATATATAATATGCTTAGAAATATGCTTAGAAATGATATTAATTTTGGCATGGTTTTATAATACTGTCATGGGTTTGTGTCACAGAAACTCAAGTTTAGAACTTTTAATTGTTCATTGGTTGTGAATTAGTGGATAGTTGTCTCATTAACAATCATGCGCCATCTCCTTTTTACATGTTTGTTGAATTTACAGACAGAATTAAATTTCGAATGGGTCAACAATATGTAAAGCCCATTTTTTTAGAGCACAATATATTTGCGGTCTATGACACTAAAGCTTTTATTTCACATATATGACTAATAAAGGCATATAGCTTCACAGAACTTCCAAGTACCCTTTTTTCACTCATAAATACCCTTAGTGTCACTTGGGATTCTATGGTTGCATAATAAGGAGGATACAAAGTAAAAATAAAAATTTACACCATTTAACAGTAAATAGTGGAGTCTCAACCTATGGACTAATCTCCATTTTTATATGTACTATCAACACTGTATTAAGATTTTAGAAATAGAATGAATACATATAAAATTAAATCAATGTTCTGTATTTGTTGACGTAGGCCATCAATCCCATGATTTACCCAGGATGAATGAAGCTGGGTCTGCAACTTGAAGGATTGTATTTCATTTTAAAGTATGTTTTACAAAACAGAATCATAATTACTGTGGTGCAGCTTTGCTATGCTAGATAAAACTGAATTTACAACAGTCAGACACCTATTTAAGACCCACATTCTTCAAAATAAAATGCTGTTACTCTTAGAATTTTTTTCATTGCTTGATCAAGTCTAATACAAATATCATCTCTCTTATAGCAACTAGTCGCTCTGCCAGCTGAAAATTCAACAACCCATCCAGTGTCCCATGTCATTCCAACACCAGCTGTTATAAGACCAGTTGTGTTGAGACCTGCACCAGCTGCTATACAACCAGTTGTGACAACACCTGCACCAACAGTACAACCAACCATGACAACTTCACATGCAACACCTGTGCAACAACAGATAGTTTCTCATCCTCAGCCAGTAACACACCCTACATCAACTCCACAGAGTTCTACACTCCCACAGACTACAACAACTCCACAACCAGCTGCATGGATCCCAACGGGCACTCCAGTTGTAAGTATTCCAAAAGCACTGATTTCCTAGATCTGAAAAAATGCTTTATACCATGTCATTTCCAAGCCTAATAGAGTGGGGGATAGGAAAGTGTTTGGTTCCTGTTTTACCTATGCAGTACTTTTCAATGATTATTATCTCAATATGATGATTTGACAGTTAATACATTTTACCATACCAGAATAATGTCACATTGACCTACATTTTCTGCATGAACATTATTAGCGAAGTTTCTGTAAAGGGCAATATCAAAATTACTACAAATCATACAAGGATGATAGTTGGTCACTTTCAGAACTTTTATTAAGAAACTCGGGCGCATTTTGCCCTACTGGAGCTCAAAATACACGTTAGGTAGTATACAGACATTGAATGAATAAATTTGTCATTTATATGAGCTAAATTTTTATATGTATAAAGTTTTTATTTACTCATAAAACTGGTAATATTTTTACAGTTCAATTTATCTGTTAAAAAAATGGAATGTATAGTTAAAAATCTTCTCCATATTCATTTTTATACGCCCGTCTATGACGGGACGTATTATGGTATACCCCGCGTCCGTCTGTCCGTCCGTCCGTCTGTCCGTCCGTATGTCTGTTAATGTCGTACGCTACGTCAAATATCCTTCGATGGATTTTTTTCAAATTTCAACACAATCTTAATATTGATAAACCCTGATCCCCTTTCGTTTTTGACGGAATTCTGAATTGTCGTTCCAGAGTTATGGGACTTTGTTCGTCAAAATTTCGTGATTTCATTGAATGTCCTACTGTAGCTATATAAAAATGTTAAAGTTGTTATAACTTTGGTATGCTTGGACCTAGAGTCTTGAAACTTGACATGAAGGTTGGCCAGAACTAGTAAGTAACCACTGGACATTTTAAGGTCATTCATTTGAAGGTCAAGGTCACTGTGACCTTGAATGTAAAAATGTTAAAGTTGTTATAACTTTGGTATGCTTGGACCTAGAGTCTTGAAACTTGACATGAAGGTTGGCCAGAACTAGTAAGTAACCCCTGGACATTTCAAGGTCATTCATTTGAAGGTCAAGGTCACTGTGACCTTGAATGTAAAAATTTTAAAGTTCTTATTTCATGTTATAACTTTGGTATGCTTGTACCTAGAGTCTTCAAACTTGAAATAAAGATTGGCCAGTACTAGAAGATGACCACTGGTCATTTCAATGTCATTCATTTGAAGGTCAAGGTCACTGTGACCTTAAATGTTAAAATGTTAAAATTGTTATAACTTTGGTATGCTTGGACATAGAGTCTTCAAACTTGACATGAAGGTTTGCAAGCACACTTAGATGACCACTGGTCATTTCAAGGTCATTCATTCTAAGGTCAAGGTCACACAAGGTCACTGTGACCTTAAATGTTAAAATGTTAAAATTGTTATAACTTTGGTATGCTTGGACATAGAGTCTTCAAACTTGACATGAAGGTTTGCAAGCACACTTAGATGACCACTGGTCATTTCAAGGTCATTCATTCTAAGGTCAAGGTCACTGTGACCTTAAATGTTATTGTTGTTCATGTATCCTACCGTAGCTCAAATATCCCCCGATGGATTTTTTATACGCCCGTCTATGACGGGACGTATTATGGTATACCCCGCGTCCGTCTGTCCGTCCGTCCGTCCGTCTGTTAATGTCGTACGCTACGTCAAATATCCTTTGACAGATTTTCTTTAAATTTTAACACAATCTTAATATTGATAAACCCTGATCCCCTTTCGTTTTTGACGGAATTCTGAATTGTCGTTCCAGAGTTATGGGACTTTGTTCGTCAAAATTTCATTTGAAGGTCAAGGTCACTGTGACCTTGAATGTAAAAATGTTAAAGTTGTTATAACTTTGGTATGCTTGGACCTAGAGTCTTGAAACTTGACATGAAGGTTGGCCAGAACTAGTAAGTAACCCCTGGACATTTCAAGGTCATTCATTTGAAGGTCAAGGTCACTGTGACCTTGAATGTAAAAATTTTAAAGTTCTTATTTCATGTTATAACTTTGGTATGCTTGTACCTAGAGTCTTCAAACTTGAAATAAAGATTGGCCAGTACTAGAAGATGACCACTGGTCATTTCAATGTCATTCATTTGAAGGTCAAGGTCACTGTGACCTTAAATGTTAAAATGTTAAAATTGTTATAACTTTGGTATGCTTGGACATAGAGTCTTCAAACTTGACATGAAGGTTTGCAAGCACACTTAGATGACCACTGGTCATTTCAAGGTCATTCATTCTAAGGTCAAGGTCACACAAGGTCACTGTGACCTTAAATGTTAAAATGTTAAAATTGTTATAACTTTGGTATGCTTGGACATAGAGTCTTCAAACTTGACATGAAGGTTTGCAAGCACACTTAGATGACCACTGGTCATTTCAAGGTCATTCATTCTAAGGTCAAGGTCACTGTGACCTTAAATGTTATTGTTGTTCATGTATCCTACCGTAGCTCAAATATCCCCCGATGGATTTTTTATACGCCCGTCTATGACGGGACGTATTATGGTATACCCCGCGTCCGTCTGTCCGTCCGTCCGTCCGTCCGTCTGTTAATGTCGTACGCTACGTCAAATATCCTTTGACAGATTTTCTTTAAATTTTAACACAATCTTAATATTGATAAACCCTGATCCCCTTTCGTTTTTGACGGAATTCTGAATTGTCGTTCCAGAGTTATGGGACTTTGTTCGTCAAAATTTCGTGATTTCATTGAATGTCCTACTGTAGCTCAAATATCCTTCGATGGATTTTTTTCAAATTTCAACACAATCTTAATATTGATAAACCCTGATCCCCTTTCGTTTTTGACGGAATTCTGAATTGTTGTTCCAGAGTTATGGGACTTTGTTCGTCAAAATTTCGTGATTTCCATGCTCATGTACTTATAAAATAAACCATGTATTCAAATACAAATAAACTGAAGTAAAAAAATGATTCAAAGGGTTATTTATTACCTTACTACTTCATTGGCGAACGACGGGCGTATCATGCGCTCATGGCGCAGCTTTTATTAATATTAGTCGTTTTATTGATTGGTCAGATTGACATCAAGAAATTGTATTCTGCCTTTACATTATTTTGAATTAACGGATTTTTTTTAAAAATGTAAATACCAAATTAAACTTTTTTAAACTTTTGTCACAATATCATGCTTTTGGGACACAAAATAAAGTTTTTTTGGCACTACATAAATTGTTAGGTTGAACTGTTGTGTCTTTCAGATTGACATCAATCCAAGGCATCGACTCATCATGGAGCAGGAGTTTGACTTTGCAGTATCCCTCGCAGCTGATCAGGACAGGGTAAGACTTTCATAACTTTGAAGTTTACTGCACAACTTATACCAATTGCCATTAGGCAAATGCCAATTTTGGTGAAAAGCTCTAAAATCTGTACAATTATACTCCTGTCTGAATATTTCCAAAAATGTACCTATCAATGCTATATAATGATGAAAGAGGCATTTCTTCGCACTGGCATTTAGCATATACATCACAGAAAAACAGATAAACAAGTTAATCGCTACCTTTAGTATATATGCTGTTATCTCAAAATAGCAAAATCACAAGACTTACAGAATGATAGTTAAAAGATATTTCATAAGACATACTCCAGTTCAAGCCTCATGTTAATCTTATACAGACACAAAACATCACATGGTATAACTATCACAGAACAAGCTGAATTAAGTGTTACAATTTCTGATCTCACACACTCGAAACAGTGGATATTTATTGTTGTTTACAACAAGCAATATTGTTGTTCAATGAATGGACACATAACAGCTGATATTTTTGGAGCATTAATGGACACATATGGCCATTCTAATAAAATTTTTTGTTTCTCAAGCCCCGCCCACGTCACTGAAATCGTTGTGGGTCAAACTTTTTTTCACACTTCTCGGAAATGTTTTTTTATTTTGTTTCGTTTGAAAATCCGTAAATTTTACTTTGTTTTGTTTGAAAATCCGTAAAATTAAATTTTGAGTTATTTCCCTTTGATAATGAAAAAATGGCGGATCGTGTAATTTAAACGGTTCCTAATAGATTCTGGACATAGAAACCATGTAAACTAGACATATCTTTAGGTAGACAGAACAGGAAAAGTATCCACCTTCATGAAGGAATCACTTTCAAAACGATCTCTTGTGGAAACTTTACAATTTTGGTCCAGACGTAGCATGTGTTACTCACGGTTCCATTTCAGAAAAAATAAAAATTAAAAATAAAAATCACCCGCCCGCACCAATTTAAAAATAAAAAGGCTTGAGAAACAAACATTTTTGTTTTAATGGCCTATAAGTTAATATTTTTGTTCAAAATGCAAAATGAGTTGAGAATGCAGTTAGTGATTGATTTTTATAAATTTTAGGAAGCTGCACGCCAGACAGCTAGGGTACGTCGCAACCTTGCACGAACAGAACGCCAAAGGTTACGAGACCAACGTAAAGAGGAGCAGAAAACGGTAAAAATTTAATAGACTTTGCCAATAATATACAGAAGATCCCACACATTAAACTTAGATTATATTTGCTGGTATTTTTTGCTTCAAATGTGGTTTCCCAATACTAAATAAAGTTTCAAAAGAGAAACCATTTGCCTCAATATTGTTCATAATCATAAATTACTTTTTTAATCATGTAAGATTTCGTTAACATAAAGTAGGAAATGAAGAATGATTGCCATAGTCTGAATTCCATTAAATGCCAAGCAATGAATATCTTCTACAGGTCACCATAAGGTCTTCAATCGTGGAAGAACCATAATATCATATAGGAGGTTCCCACAATAATTTGCCATTAAACTATTCAAAGACGGAAATCATTTTAAAAAAATATCATCAAGCGAATAACAATTATAAAAAACTAACAACAGCACTTGTACTGATTTCTTACATCTTCATATTAAATAAACACATGAAAAATGTTTGCAAGATGTTTTTTTTTTGTTCATTATATATTTGCATAAATAGCATAAGGTGATCCAAGTTTTTTCAAGCTCTACTCAAGTTTCTGTATGTGGATGGTGCAGGGTCAACGACTTACATATTTCGATTGTGGGCAGAGAACATTTTGGTTGCATCGTGGAATTTGTGTCTGACCTTAAAATAATGAGACCTGATAAAAATTTGATATGTTATACAAATTTCTTTTTTGTGTTATTAGTAATAAGATGAATATATTATTGTTACAGATGCAGACAAATGCTGTAGAGGAGATAGCCAATTCCAGACATAACACAGCACCAGAAGACATGCTATCAGTAATTTTGGTTCTACCAGATCAACAAGAGCTTAACAAGACATTCTCCAAGGACACATTATCAGAGGTATAAAGCAAGGATTTATATTTCAAAAGCATTCATGTCAAATCTTTTTCAGTAAATTTTCAATATGTTTCTAAAACCAAACATAAATTGTTTTCTAATGACACTGAGGAATAACTTTTTGGATCATTTATGATTTAAACTGTATGGTTTTAATTTTGGTAAAGCTATAAAATAACTCTTAGTTACCAGATATTGTCTGTATTAATGAAGTAAATTCTGGTCTTTTGTACTTAAAAGATATACAAATTCATTTTTAAGATAATTTCCTAAAAGTATCTCAGAGTAAGAACATATGTAATTTGACTATGCAAACACACATATTCATTATTTTACTGTAGAAGAAATCTATTCTCACCCATGTAACATAGATTCATTGAGAACATTGTTAAACTGCGGTATCAATTGGTCTATTGAATTTTTTTTTTTGTAATCTCAAAGAAAATCTTCACATATGATTTTTACCTGAATGATTAATTTTCATTGATATTTTTAGAAGATTATATGGTCTTATTTCAACATAGAACTAAGACATCAACCAAATAATTTAAGATTAAATATATTAAAAACAAGGATAAAAGTTATTATAAAGATTCTGAAAAATACCAATATTTCTGATGAACAAAGAAAAATTTGTGTGATTGTCTTTTTTATTTATAAACCTAAGGGTTTCTATGATTGATGTCATATCTTTACAATGCATGAAACGAGATAAAAAGCATACATGTAAAAGCAACACTGGTAAAAAATGAATTGTGTTCTCCAAGGGACTATGAGAGTGTAAATTGACCAGTTCGTTTTTTGTATAATATACCTCCTAAACTCTTTTTTATCGTTAAATCAATATTCATGATTAACAAGAATAAGCTAGAAAACAGATTTCTTTCACCTCGAGAGCAAGGGATCAAGCGATTACTTATAGCCGTAAAATAACAAAGAATTACATTTAGAAAAACTTTATCAAATTTTAGATGGTTAATTCTGATATTTCTTTTTTCAGACTCTTCATTTGTATATTGAGGGAGTAACAGATGTGGTTATGGCTAAACTTGTATACTGTGGTCAAGTTATCCCAAGACGACGAGAGACCTTATCTGCTCTGGGCATCACAGGGAACTGTCGCATCATCATTGAAGAAGCAGACTTTGAGGTATATTAATATATATGGAAATTAATTGATTCTAACACACAGTAGGCTCATTAAGGGGATATCAATTGCGAAATTTTTATTTGTCAACCGATTTTGATGGGATTTTCTTCATTGGATTCCTCTCAACGAGAGCTTTCGGTAGTATGCCACAGACTTTTTCTATCTCTTACAGTTTTCAAGATAATTGGGGTCAACGATAAAAAATGCTATTTTGCCAAATATGTCAAGCACTTTACAGTGTCAAAAACAATTATGTGTCATACAGAATACAACAATCTTCCTTCCCATCATTCACTTTTTGACGTATCATGCCTGCTAAGCACAGTTCATTGATGTGGACAAATAAAAAAAAAAGTGGTGACCTACATCATATTATGATATCTTCAAAATTGTAAAAAAGCATTTTCTCCAAAGCGAGCCATTTTGAGCCATTTCTGACAGTGACATAAATGTTTTGATATATATACATTGAAGCACTTATTTTTCATCCAAGAGTATTAAACTATATAGATTTCTCCTGTTCAAGATGCAGTTCTATAAAATATATTCACAAATTTCATTTTGGCAGAACACAATTGTCACAAAATAATTGTTTGATGGTTGATGTCATCAGTTATGTTTATGACTTTTTTTCTGATTTTTTTTTTAACAACAAAACTGATAAAACCGATTTGATAGGTTACTATGCTTGATTCCATATCAGTAATCAGTTGATAGTTGTAATTTTTCTCAATGAAATTGTTCTAAATATTGTCTTTAATTTTTAGGATTCATCTGATGAAAGAGAGTCTGAAGAAGAGCAATCTCCAGAACCAAAGCAGTTACTTCACATTACAGGTAAATATTTAGGAATATGCATTGAGATGTTCATGTGCCCGTTTTTAAGATATAAGCTTTTGAAAATTTGGTGGGAAATGGATTGCTCTTGATTTTTCATAGGTTTTGTATTGATAGGTTTTTCCTGTTAACAACCCGGAAGAAATAAATAGAATTTCATAAAAACTTTTAAAATGACAATTTTACGTGTGTTTTATGAAATTATGAAAAGAAAAGTGGGGGTCAGGGGGGCAAAAAATATTAATGCTTTGAAATGGACAACAGTAGAGGAGTTCGAGAATCTGCCAAAAAATGGCTGACATGAGCAGCAAACATCCTTAATGCTTGAAGCCAAAATTGGCATTTATATGAACAATTTTCTTTGAAATTGATTGATATGGTGAAAATATTGACCTCAATTCCTTCTTGTTTTGATAAACTTTTACAAATTGCAGAGACAGATAATAATGCCAGTTACTGGTTGATAAGAAAATCTGGATAACTATATCAATACTTTTTGAATTTCTTTAATTTGCTCTTCGATATATCATTCTTTACGGTTAGATCTATAGAAAACACCGACTATGCAAGTACAATGAATTACTGAATTAGGTACAGGAAGAAAATACAAATTTAACCAAGTACATTCACCTTTGTCAAGACTGGAATAGGCATCTGGAATGACACCTTTTTTTTATATAATATATACACATAAAGCTACAAATATTTGTTATAATATATGAGGTTTTTATGTTTGGACCAGTATCTGTGTATTGTCTTAGAATTAAAACCCATATATAACAATTGCTTTGTTTTTCAGATATTTCAGACCTGGAGAGACGTCAGTCTAGAGTCTTTGACAGCCTATTACCAGCAGTTGACATCACAGTAGACAGAGACAACATAGTTGATGATGTTCTGACCCTCTACAGAAGCAAACCAGACATTATCCACCACAGGCTTAATGTAACATTCGAAGGGGAAGAAGCAGCTTTAGACGTTGATGGCTTGACTAGGGAGATGTTTTCCTGCTTTTTCCTAGCCATGTTTCTAAAGATGTTTTCTGGCCGTACACACAAGCTTCCGATGGTTGATACACGGACTTTGTTTAATGACACTTTGGTAATTGTTGGCAAAATCATCAGCCATGCTTATGTTTTGTGTAATTATTTACCGCCAGCTCTATCACCAGTTGTTTATGTATTGGCAAGTTCGGGGTGCTGTTCTGACGATCTGATACTGTCCTCGTTTATGTCCTACATTCCAGAAACAGACCAACAGTTAGTAAACTCCCTTCTTTCGCAGCATTTTGATGGCATTCATGAAGAGCTGGTAAATTTTATATCTACATATGGAGGTTACGAAGTGCCAAAACAATCTGTTATAAGACAATCTATTGTTGACATTGCCAAGTTAAACATGGTAGTTGTTCCTTTTGTGCCAATTGCTAGAATTAAAGTGGGATTGGACTGTTATCCGCTGTTGTGGAAAGGTGTTAGCGAATCACTTATTGTAAGTTTATTGGACAAATTCAAACCAACACCAGCAAAAGTTATTAACCTGATCAGTTACAAGTCTTCAGACAATGCAACAATGTCCATGTTAGAAGAGAGGATCAAATCCTACTTAGAAAGATTTATCCGTTCGCTTTCAAAGCCACAGCTCCTGGCATTTCTACGTTTCTGGACTTCGAGTGACACACTGTGTATCCGTAAACTTAATGTAGAGTTTAATTCTACCGAAGGAATTAACCGCAGACCAATTGCAAATACTTGTGATGCAGTGCTCCATGTGAGCCGTATGTATTTTTCCGCAGAGGAACTTGCTCAAGAGTTCAACCTCCACCTGAATGACACATCAGCAAGGGTTTTTGACTCAGTGTAGTTGTGTTTTTGACTATTATGTATTATAGTGCTTTAAACTAGACATTATAGTAGATTATGGTGCTTTCTTAGTGCTGTCATGTTTTGAAATATTGTGTTTGTATGTGTTTCTTTGTAAAAAGTGTGACTCTCCTGTATACATTCATAATGTTCATGTAACTAAAATTAAAATTAATTCATATAGACAAACTAGAATTGTTTGTGAATACATGTAATAAAATTCTTTGAAAAGATAATTCAGAGCAAATATTAAAAACACTTAATGAATAAGTTTGGCAAAGACTGATGTAAACCTGCAAAAAAAGTTTTTAAAAGTAATTTCTGTCAGTAGATTGTCATCTATTTTTGTAATTCCATCTGACAAGTTCAGTATTGACATTATTTATGTAAATAGACTTTTCTTGATATTGCAAAAGAGCTTGTGAGTTCTATGTGATTTTATGTTTTTAACTTATTAAATATTTACCTTATGTGTACTATAAAAAATAATTGTAATGTTTTTTTTGTGAAAGTATAACTTAGTTTTAAGTTCATTTACTAGTGATAGTGTGAATAATAAACTGATCATATTAGCTTAAAAAATATATGTGGACAAGCAAGTTTTTAGAAAAATTGTAATAGATGTTCACTTTTGAAAAAATACAATGAAAGCCAGTATGAAATTATGATCAGATGCTCAAATTCTAAAAAAATATAGTTTTTTAACAGAGATTTTGGTCAGTAGAAATCTTCTTCTATTTTTGATATTCTTACATTTTTAACGTAATTTTGTTATACTGTTGTATCTTTACCATGTCATTATGGTGTGTAATTTATTGAATGATATCTTTAGCATAGTTGTTGAATAAAAAAGAACAAAATTTAATGGTCCAATGTCCACTTTTTTATCAGTACACAGTATTCAAAAGTATTAACAGTTTGTTCACAATCTAACCATTAATTTCTTCTGTTTAACACAAAGAAATGTTGAATTCATTTCACAAACAATTTAATGCATAGTTTTATGAGGATGTGACTTCCTTCCTGACAAATTACCTATACACATGAACATTTACATTCCAAGTATCACTATGACATCACAATGAGGTATCAACAATTAACCTTGGTAACATGGACATAAATGTAAAATAATGTCAAAGTTTCATACTAAGTCATTGAATCATGAAAATGAGATGAAAGTTGCACGACCATCTGCCACTTTTGAGCATGTATATGCAGACTGGAGATCTGGTACTATATTTCCACTATTACCAACTGATGTAAAGTTGTGGAAACTAACATCTTTGTACACAGCTTTCTGTCAGAAGCACAAAGTTAAAAGTTAGAAAATGAAGTTTTATTTTCGGTGCATTTCAGATGTCAGTTGTGTTAAGGTATATCCATGTTTTCAAAGGATTTATTGTTGATCCAATCATTGTTATGTGTGCCTCAGTATAAACAGAGATGATTTTTTTGCTATGCAATGTAATCAATAGTGATTGAAAACTCATCTCAATAGAAAACAAGTTTAAATCTCCATACAGTGGTTTACACAGGTAAACAAATGGTATTGTGTTGATTAGTTAGATCAACTCACATTGGAGTCTGACAAATCTCTCAGGTAAATACATGTATATCTTCAAGAAGAGTTTGATTGGGTCAGCAATAATACTGCTTCATTTTTTATAGTGTAGGTAAGATATGCAGATATATATTGTACATGTATGGGTACTTTAGAGCTTTTCACAAGGAGTGGAATTCCACCCTTGTTGAAAGTACTGTGGAGACCTCTAGATTTTTTATATTCAATATGCTTTCCTTGTAGATGGAGTGTGGTCTCGCCAACACTTACCCCTTATTTTTTTTATTTTCACATGTATGTGTCTCAGCTGGCACAGTTTTGCATATGAAATACACATATTTTAAGACTTTAATAGAATTTGAACACATCTAGTAACAATACCGATCCTTTAATTCTGCATCGTCAAAAAGTTTCAGGCAGAGATTTTGTGTGAAATCATTAGAGATCTTTCATGAATTTAAGTTTGGCTGTGGCTTCCATATTATTATGATTGATGAGCTACATGTACATGTGTATTTCCAATACCTATATGAGGTATGTTATACCGAAAGACTTCCAGTATAACTGATCAATGTGATTATTTTCCCTTATTGACAAAAAAAATGTATGTTAGGAGTAGGCAACCATAGCTGTCTCATTTTTACGTATAATGGCTTCCAGTGGTATGAAGTAATCAACCTTTAACTTATAGAGTGGCATATCAAGAAGATTCTTTCAGCTCTCAATGACATTTAATTTTCTAAATTGTACATGTACACAGACAAACATTCATAAATGTTAATACATATTATGCAATACCTATATACTGTAAATAAATATATTTCCACATGGACATGATTAATAACAAATGGCATAAATTTGAAAACAAAAGAAAACACATGTACAAACGAGTATTTGCATTTCCATTCTTCAAGATAAATTGTTTCTTGTGCATATTAGATTTATCAGAGAAAATGTACTATGTTTTATACAAAAACATATATTTTGATTAAAACCTTAAAAACAAATGTGTTCACCTTGCTTAAAATAATGATTGCAAATTTACAAATAAGAGATGATGCCTATGCTTACAACTCAATTTCAAACTTTTAATTTAATAAAAAAGATCATCCTTATAATCTTTATTTTTTCATCACTGCACATACAAATATTTACATGTATAATAAATAATACATTAAAGAATTGGTATCTTACAACAAATACAACATGAACATGTCAGGCACTAACTGAAGTCACAAAAATGTCCTAGAAAAGCAACAATTTCAAAGTTCTGTTGGATGTGCTAAAACAAACTGCATCACATCACCAAATATGTCAAGTCCATGGCTCGTTGAATTTCTGTTGATGGCAATTGTTGTTTGCAGCTGTTGAAAGTTGTGCTGACTCAAAGGGCAGGGATCACGTGGAACAAGGTAGGTGGTGTCATCTTCACTCAATTGCAAATCTCTAATGGCATCTGAAACTGCTTCATTTGGAGGCTGCTCAATGTTCCGAACGCTTGTGTAACGCTGGCTATCACCCTGGACTAGTGACTGGAACCACATCATATTTGGTGTTCTATTGTTCTCTGTTCTAATCTTGTGTGTGTTGTGGGTCTCCATCCACTGTCTCAGAGCTCTGTCAATTATCGGCACGAACACATACTGCAAAACCCATCTATGTGTTTTATCATTAACATTGAGCAGCTGTCTTTCCTCCATGTAGTGGAACAGCTTGTAAAACGTATCTAATACCTTGGTGAAAACATCCCGCCAAAGTCTCTCTATGCGTTGATTGTGTACTGATGGGCCTGTCAGGAATGACCCTCTGCCATCGCCATTTACTGATATCATTAACCGACCAATGTCCCCATATTCTGTACCGTTGTCAACTCTGACTCTACTCGGAAAACCGTACGCTTTCACTGACTGGAGGAAGAACGACGCAGCTGCCTTAGAGGTGTTACAAGTGGCGGCCCTAAGGAAAGACACCAGTCTGGAATGTCCATCGATTCCACCATGGACAACTATTCCCCATCTGAAAAAGATCAAAGAAAAGTTTGATAAGTTTCTGTTTTCAGATTAATATTCATTACCTAAACATGCCATGAGAAATTTCTTTATACCTAGTTGATGCATTTGTATAAGACTGAAAGCTACTTCTACAAAATAATCTCACTTTAAATATGCATGAGCTCAATGTGTACAAGTTTTCTGACGTTATGCAAGATATGCATTTGTCAGTAAACAACTAAAATGTAAGAGGGAAGAAATTTTTGAAGTACAAACAATGTACATGTACATTCGTAACCGATGCAAAAAGCTTTCCTTGTTTCTGTTTGTCATAATTGCTTTACAAGTTCCGCAATATAAGATACTATACACTGCCGTCAAAATATGTGATCTTCATTGTTTGACAAGAATTAGAGGAATAGACTTACTATTAATATTAACTGTTGGCCAAGAAAAACACGACATAAATGGCAAATGTTATCAAAAGCAATGCAGATTTGACAAAGCTATTTAAGTTTGAAAAAACTTTAACCTAAGTAACCATAAAATGAAAAAAGTCAAATTTGGCAGTTATTCATGAAAATAAAGAAAATGAACATTATTTTTTTTCTCTCAAAATTTAAAATTTACTTTGAATGAAATATAATGAACACAACGAAGGTTTTGTGCAAGTTTCATCAAAATCCATAATGATCTGCTAAAGGTATCTGCCTGTTTGAAAAAGTTTGGACGACTGCAACAATGAGGACAGAATTTTGAAGGTTTTTTTAATTTGTGAAAAAATCATATTTTTGTGATATATCCCCCATTGTTCATATTTAGGTATATACTGATACCAACCTTATCAAGGAGTGATGTGTATCTAGATGCCACACAGAATTTGCTGTTGGTACACTGTACTTCCTTCTTTGTATAGTAGCTGACCACCTCAAGGCTGTACCAGAAGCATCTACATTTCTCAGCATCTCTCTGCATCTTTCTCTTTTAATGGAAATGCCTCTTGTCTTAAGATAAGCATGCACCTCAGCTGAACCTTTATAAAGAAATTAATATGCAAATTACATACAGGTATATATACATATGTACTGTACATATGAAAATGAAACCAGACACTCCATGGACCCTGTAATCGCTCACCTGGATTACAGTTACATTAAGACAAATGTACATGTAACTTTAAACAGTAATATTTTCTACTCTATATTTCACATAGAATCCCATATGCATGATATTTAACTATGTTTGGTTGTGGTGCCCATCTTGGATGTCAGACCAGGTCGTCTGATGCAATTCTGAAAAGCAAACCATTTAGTGACTGTTCAACCAAATTTTGATTTCAGTTGAACAAGTAGTTCCAGAAAAGAGGATTTTTAATTAGTTTCCTATGTGGCCCTACAAATGTATGTGTTATGTAGAACTTTTTTTTCTTGTTGCCATTTCCTTCAAAAATTGATTCCAGCTGAGTAACTGGTTTCAGACCAGTAACCTTTTTAATGAAACACCCATACATTGTACATATTGAAGTCCTTTGTCAAGCAGTTTCAGAGAAGATTACTAAAGGCCTTAATCGCTCATCTGTAAACCATGAAAAAAGGCAATAAAATCCTGTTAGGCGTGTACTTATTGATAACTTTTTTCCAGTTAACTAGGTGTGCTTATCGGTTGCTTTTTTACTTTGAACTAGCTGACAGAAACAGCAATACTCTTTCAATGTCGATATAGGTTGTTGTCTTGTGTCTTATTTGTTAAAGTGTTTGTCTTCTATATCAATCTCAAGAGTTAAGTTCAAATTCAACTGATTTTTACAGTTTGTTTTTCTGTTGTACTGTCCCACATCTGTCCCAGGTTAGAGGGAGGGTTGAGCGCTCACTAACCGGTTTAACCCCGCCACATACTTTATGTGTCTGTCCCAAGCCAGGAACCTGTAGTCCAGTGGGTATAGTTGTTTTTTATGTTCACTGTTATTCGTTTTACGTTTTTTTCAATAGATTAGGTTGATTTTTGTCCTTTATGAATTAATTTCACATCTTTTATTTCGGGGCCTTTTACAGCTTACTTCATGGTATGGGCTATATATATATATATATATATATATATATATATATATATATATATATATATATATATATATGCCTATCATTGAAGACCTTGTGTTGACCTGTAGAAGTTTAATTGTTGGCTGCTTTAAATTTAGTGGATGGCTGTCTCATTGACAATCATACCACATCTCCTATTTTTATACTAACTCCAACATCAGTGAACGTTACATTGAAGAAGGATGATAATTTCCTAAAGGATATTTGTAAAACCAAGTACATGTACATTCGCAACTTAGTTCAGCATGAACAAGAAGTTCTGTAGACAAAACCATTTTTATACTGAATTTCTCGTAGGAACGTTAACCTTTGTTAAACTAAGTTCTGCTGTGGACACCTTTTTTGGTTGGTTTGTATGGTCATCAGATAAAATCCTAAAAGGCAACTACTACCTAATGATCATTTCACCAAAGTTTTTTTTAGCAAAAGAGTCCTTTAGATCTAATTTCCGTTTTGGCGGCCGTCTTGGTTGCATGGTGAGGCTATTGGATATAATTTTGTAAGCCGGCAACTCCAGGACTATTCCATCAAATTTTGGTCCAAATTGGGTGAGTGGTTCTAGACTACATGTATTTATACATGTAAATATTGTATTAATTTTGTTATCTGGATTTTCTTTTTGTAAACAAGTTTTGTTTTCTGGAATGTCTCTTGAATTTTAAGTCTCTCAAAACAAATTAGAAACAAAGGCAAAATGACACATATTTAATTCAATGTCAGATAATGTGAGTTCAAGCATAAATGAGCGGGCTAATTTCAGCACCAGTTTAATGTAGTCGATTCAAATCTACAAAGATTTTTTAACAGCAGTTCTTTTCATATGACTTTAAGTGTTGTAGATCTATGTGCATTGTATCTGGATCGATTGAGATTTAATTAAGGAAAATCTTCATTTTTATCAATACTTTGTTTAATTTGCAGAGATTCCTAGGTATGACCCAAATGACCCCTTTACTTCACAAGTTATCATTGCATTGTATACAGAGTATGCAATAACATTTTAAGCTCTGGAGATAACAAAGAGAATTTTCAATTTATCAGAAATACAGATATTTTGCAATGGAGATATGAATTAAACCTTAAATCTGTGTTTGAATTTACCTGAATTAGGGTGGTCTCTGTTGTATTCTGCAACAATAGAATGCAAGTCGTCGTCACTAATATCTGTGTATGATGATCTGATCTGCATGTTGTTGGATCTTAATCTGCTATATAGTGTGTTGGGATGAAGGACACCACCTAGTAAACCTTTCTCTGCTATCTCTTTCACTGTATATCCCATATCAATTAGCTGTTGTAGTTTGCTGATGTCAATGTCACATAGATCTCTGCCACGTCCGTGAGGGTTTGGTACTGTGTCCTCTACAAGAGAGAAAAGTTTAAAATAATATTATACAAATAGGCATGTAATTTTAAAGTTTACATATGTAGCTTTTGTAAACTACAGACTCATGCAGTCAGAGGGTTGAGTCACGAGAGGGAAGCAGGAAACCAGTCATAAATTGCAACTGAATCAATTTCATGATTTGCAACAGTGTGATTTTTCTTGTGATTCAATAGGAACAATCAACATTAATCAGTCTTAAATACACATAGAAATGTCAAAAACACAAACAAAGATGCTTTCTATCTGTTAGGTATGATGGTATAAAAAGCTGCACTATACATGTTTTTTGAACATGCAGAAAATGAAATTACTCTGACGCACATAAAGTTTGTTCAGTCTGCTCTGTAACTTTACCATGAACTATAGTACTACATGTATGTATTTATTTCCATGTTATCTGATGGTTCGGTTTCGTAAACAAATGAAATTATAGGTACTTTAATGCTATAATAAAACCAGAGGCTCCCCGGAGCATGTAATCACCCACCAGAATTTACTTACAAAATATATCTAAATGCATATGGCTGACAACAGATCTATTAGGCAAAAATTTCCCACAGGATCATAGGATTTTAACAAAGTTTCAAAGTCAAACAAATGCTGGCTGATTTTCCAATAACACATTTTTTTTAAACAACTTCTGAAGAGGACCATCAAATGATCATTCACACACACACATAAATTCAATTGGCCTTCAAGTATCTAACAAGATGAATTTTATTTCCCATAGGATTTAATGTTAAACTATGTCCAGCTATGGCAGCCATCTTGTTTTACCGATCATCATCAACACATGGCTTCTTTAGAGGTCCATCCGATGATCATTCATGCATTAAATCAATTCAATTGACCTTGTAGTTTCTGACAAGAAGAATGTTATAAAATTTCCCATAGTGTTCAATGTAAAACTATGTCCAACTGCAGAGGCAATTCTATTTTTCCAATCGCCAAAAAAAACCCATAACTTTTGGGGTTTTTTATGTAGTGCAATAGACACTTTACCAAATCATTTTTACTCGTCCTAGTATATGATTATTATTATCCATCTACATTTGTAGTATGGTTTGGTTTCATTAACTAATTTTGGTAGGAATAAAAGAAGAAATTTGGGATGCCGATAACTCCCACTGTCATAAGCATATCTTAATGCATTGATTTTCTGTCATTGTGGCCTAAGCAACTATATTGTCCAAAAAACAGAAAAAAGTAATTTATTATGTGTCTTTTATTGCACGAATCATAGTTGTATATGATAAGATGATATCATATAAAAAAAATCTGTAATTGATTTTAACATGCCGATAACTACTAATGTTGTTCTATTTAGCTTTTAAAACTTAAGTAATATAAACTTCCAGTGAGTCTAAACTGTGGCTGCAAACGATGAAAAACTTAGAGAAGAATGTGTCCATGGAACACAGATGCCCCCGCTAAATGTTAAATACCCCAAGTCCATCTGTAAACAGGAAGTGGTGACCCGATAAATCTGAAAATGCCATACACATTACAACTTGTCACGATAAAGCTGCATATTAAATTTCAAATGATTTCCTATTGTCACTGCAGAAATATGCTTGACGGAAATATAAGTGTTGTTATTGCTAAAAACAACTTAAGTCCATCGGTCAACAGGAAGTGGTAATCCGGTAAATCTGAAAATGCCTTACACCGTCCAACTCATCATGATGAAGCTGGATACTATATTTCAAATGATTCTCTTTAGCCATTGCAGAGTTATGCATGACGGAAATAGTTAGAGACGTACGGACGGACAGACATCAGTGAAACTTAATGCCCCCGTCGTTTTGACGACGGGGGCATAAAAATCCGTAATTTACCAGCGAGTTGAAAAAAAATAGCAAAATGATACAGGTTTATTTGGTCCACATTGAGAAAGCTATTCTGGCTCTATTCTGTTTTACAATTTTTAACAATAAGGCCAAAAAAAAAAATATGTGTGTTTCCGGTTTCATGCCTGAAAAAAATAGGTTAGGTAGGTCGGAAAAGTTTTTTTTTTTTTTTTTTTTTTGAAAATCGGTAAAATCCGGAAATTTTTCGGGGTTTCTCCGAGTCCGGTCCGGTATTACATACTCTCCAAACCGGAAGTTGTGAAATTTTTCATGTTGGTTTGCAAAACGTGGTTTTAACTCAAGTTTACCGCGATTCAGACAGATTTTTATCGTGAAACATGCTTAGTAAAAGACAAATCTCGATGTTTGACAACTTTTGGCGCTAAAATAAGGTAGGGTCGGACATGAACACAATTTTTTTTTTGACAAGCTGAAAAAAATGTTAGGGTCGGGGCCAAAAAATAGGGTCGGTCGGGAAACCGGAAACACACATATTTTTTTTTTTGGCCTAAGAATAATCTGCCAATATTTATCCAATGATGTTTTATCAGTGACAAACAATATCAGAACAAAGAGCCTGTCAGAGGGGTACTATTTGTATGGTAATCTAGACGATTTTATAGAAACATTTTTTTTACAATAAAAAAAATAGTTAAATGATACATTTGGCACTTAATTTGTTTTCAATAAACAAACAGAAGTGGTAAATGAAATAAGAAATGATACCTTTGGCCAACTCTCTAATTTGAAAACAAATTTCCATTTGACATTTTGTTTAACAAACAAACTCCTGATTAGTAAATCATATTTCAATTGACAAAGAAAATTTATTAACATCAAAAGATTATACAATTAAGGAATGAATCCCAATTGTTTTTAAACAATAATCAACACCTTGAATGGAACTCTTTATAAATTTGTTAATTGTCACTGATTAAACATTTGATACTCTTTGCTTGTTGTTGTGAAAACAAAACTTACATGATCATAATTATATTGAGATGTGATTGTTGTGTTAAACATTAACAGAAAATAAAATTCATGTCAATTTTTTTTACATAAATGATAATATAGTAGATATTTTATTAGGCCAAAAAAAATGATTGTTGGTTTCCCCTAACCCGGACGGGTCAATTTTTAGGTGCCTGGTCATAACTTTTTTTTTGCTATTTGAAAAAAATAAAAATAAAAGTTTACCTGCCTGGTCTTTTCTACACATTGAGGTTGTAATTTATGTTGTTTTCATAAACAAAATTGTGTCATATTAGTTTTAAACTAAGCTTTAAGGGCAAACTGACACTTCAATTCAATATCTTTCACATGTTTAATTTGCATCTTTAGAAAAAAATAAAGCATTACACATTCCATTTAAGAATTAAAAAAAAAAAAAAAAAATTCCTGCCTGCCGGGTCTGATTTTTTTGTCCATGTTAGGGGAAACCAACAATCATTTTTCTTTGGCCTTAGATAAGACAGGAAATGGGGAGGTATAATATTGTGAAATATAGTGGTGCCAGAATAACATTTCAAGTCAGGCTTCATCCGTGACGGGCCACACGTGAATGGGAGTGGATCAACCTGTTTGTACTGATTAAAATACGGGGTTTCTGAGAAACACCTGGTTAAAAATTGTTTTTTTTTCCAGCTTTAATATATAATACAAGAGGACCCCATGTATTCCTACCTGGACAGCCTTTGAAAACAGACTATACATGAACATGCACGAAAATATCATAAACAGTATATCCATGGCGAGGGGAAGGCTTTTCATGGGGACTCAAGGATGAAGCAATTTTTACTCCGGGATATTGGGAATGTCGTTAAATTTCTTAAGGAATTAAGGAAAAATGTTATCAAGAATCTGGATTCCTATCCAGAATTTGGAAATTTTTTCAAATTTTACATCAGAATTATAAAATAAACACACAAGTTTCTTGTGAGAATTTAAAAACAGAAAATTTGATGTGAATAAAAACTTAAGATCAGTCCCAGCCAAACTCAATTTATTTTTACTGGACAGGAGGTCCTGTAATATCAAAACTTTTACAGGACCTTAAAAAATTTTACTGGACGGTCCTTTATTTATGTTTTGCATCAGAAAATATTATACTGGTCAGGAGGTCCTGTAAGTGTGGTCACCTTACTGGACCTCCAATTTTTTTACCAGTCATGTCCTGAGGTCCTGTGAGTTTGGCTGGGACTGTAAGATATGCATTGCGGTTTAGATCTATTTAAAACAATTTGCCTAACATTTTTTATACCTTTATCTGGAATTTGGGAATGAATTTAATTTAATCCAGGAAATCGGGAAAGGACTCAAAGGAGCAAAATAATAGGTACAGGATTTCGGGATGGGACTCCCTCCTTACCCCCTTTATGCATGACAGGCCAAAAAGTTTGTTATATTTAGCATTCTACTCACCATAACGATCAACTGAATGACTGCTGTGTTGAGCATGTTGAGTCAAATCAGGGAGACTATCTCTGACTAACACTACTGACTGGATGGTGCTCTTCAGTAAATCATCTGGGACGGTGTGGTCATTCTCAAGTCTCTGCAAGTTTGTAAGAAGACTGGCGATCTGGGTGCGAGCTGCAGAAACGTCAAGGTTGCCGTTCTGTTTGCCTCTCTGTACATCTCTGAGTGTTATTGAAACTCTTTCAAGAACACTGTCAGCTGTAGGTAAATGCGTGCGTTGTAACCGATCCATTGCAAAATTGTAAATGGCGGTAGAAGATAATCCTTTCCTGTTTACGTTTGTTACGACGTTTCTGATTGGCTTAGGTCTTCCGGATCATTAACTGACCAATCAAAACAATTCGACTTTACAACTTAAGTAAAATTCCTTACTAAAGTTGAATTCGTGTAACTAAAAACATATTTTAAGTAGAAAAACCTATTTTAACGCAACTTAATTGAAAATAGTACAATTGATAGAGAAAATCCTTGTTAAGTTGAATTAATTCAACTTAAGTAAGAAAATTACCATTAAGCACCGTTAATGCATTTTCGGTGTTTTAATTAGCGTTAACGCCGCGGGAACCACAAAAACTACTTAAATTCATTTTAAGCAGCGTTAATTCGAATTAAGTAACTTAAATTGAATTTAAGTAGAGAAAAACCTAGTTTAAGTAACTTAAATTAGTTTTTCTCATTTTTGTGGTTCAGGCGTGCCATATTAAGGGCAAGATCAAAAAATAATTCTCTCATGATCAAAATGCATTATATTTCCACTCTTGGCTCGGCACTCGTTAAAATATTACATATTGTGTTCACTAGGTGAATTACATTCGTACATTCGATTTTTAGCTGGTCCACAAAGAAAGTAAACTTGCTCATTCAAATGGAATGCAGGATTGGTGGTTGGTCCTATGTATCTGAAGAATATTTCAATCTTCTGTTTCTTCATGAATATTTTCTATTTCTATGTCTGTAATTAGCTGAACATGCAAAAATGATTCTTCTGTTTCAGCACTTCCAACAAAGCCAAAAGTGGTTGAAGTTCAGTCACCTGTTGAGCAAAGTCCATCATCCAGCTCCTCATCACTAATTCCATGTGAGTGAGATTACTTGTGACTCTTTATTTCTCAGATTTCGATTGATTTTAACAAGTCCATAAAGTAAGGAGAGAAATTCCAGTTATTATGAGGAGTATGGGATTGGTGATTGATCCTGTGAATCCGACAAGTCCTTTCAGTTTCAGTCATAACTTTTTTTTGGCAGTCAGCCCATCTTTACGTAATCGTGGTTCTTCATGATAAAGACGTTGGATTAGAACCTGGACATTCCAAGTTGATTCCCCCACTTGTGTTAGTAAAATAACTAAAATACTCTTAACATGCCCCATCAAATCGAAATTTTGGTGGACTGTATCAAGAATCGAATTGAGGCAAAAAAATAGAATCGAACTTCGGTGAATCGTTACAGCCCTAGCAAACATAAATATGTTTTCTGGTCTTCCATCAAACATAAAATTATACTGTTTTTTTTCTTTCAGTTGTTACAATAGGAAATACCTCTCCTGTTAGCATCTTGAGGGAGACCAAGAGGTATTATTTTTTATTATTAATAATATGAACTAGCCAAAAGGGGTCTTATAGCCTCTTCATTTTAAGTTGTCACTGATCAAACTGTGTAGTCAACACAGGCTTTTCTAAGAAAACATTTTCCGCGCCAAATGGATTTATACATCTACTTAGTGTAGACCTTATTGAGCAGAAAATCACACGGAGGTGAAATTAGTGTCTTTCCCAATTGGCCTGTGCGGACTGTACAGGCTGATCGGGATGAAACTTTATGCAGATGCATTAAGATACCTTTTGGCTCAATGCAGCTGTTGCAGATTTGCAAACAATAAGATATCAAAACGCAAAGGAAAAGTGACTATAGTACTGTAGCTTTATGTTAGAAATATTAGAACAAGTCAACTGTTTTAAACAGTATTAATTTCTGCTAAGTAACTGAACTCAAAAAGAAACCACACTTTTTGAAATTTTATTTTTTATTGTTATTTTTTGTCCTGATGTCTTGCACCAATAATATTGCCTCCATCTTGGTACATAATTTACACCATAAATCTTCCTTGACAGTGTGACGAATGTTGCAAGTTTAAATTTACATAATAAAACATGGGAAAGGAAAAAACTTAGCTTAATCCCCAAGTATGAACTTCAGTGAAAAGAGTGTGATTCAGTTCCTCATGGACCCAAAAAATCTTGTTTGTATATAATGCTCATGTGAACATTAACACGACTTCCATATCTTTTAATGTGTTGAGAAACGTTAGCCTTAGAAAAAATGAATAACAGTTTGGGATACCCTACCTGCAAAACAAGTGTTTCTGACATGGAACGCATATTATAATGCACACTTGTTAGAGTTTATGCTTTAGTAACATACTTCTTTAGGATTTACAAATAATTCATTCTGAGCTGAGTGCAATTGTTTTTCAGTGAAAGAAGAATACGGAAACTGGAAGATGAGGTAAAATACATGAGAAGAAAAATATGTAAACTTGAAGAGAAAGACCAAGACACAATAGTCATCAAGAAATTTGACCTGGACACAGGAAAGAAAGTGGACCTGATCACATGAAAGAAAGTGGACCTGGACACAGGAAAGAAAGTGGACCTGGACACAGAAAAGAATGTAGATACTGCAGTAATTGACACATTTGATGAAACAAAAAGTGAAATAAAAAAATCCATTGATTTGGTTGAGGGAAAATATGATGAACTGAAAGTTAACGGTATGAAAACTGATAAAGAAAAGCTAAAATACCTTGTTGGAAGCTTCTTTACGAATGAGGAGTTAAAAAATAATTCCAGAACAGGAAAAAAAAGTCCAACAAGTGTTGGTTCTGGAGCAAGACCACCACTGAATGGAGAGACTTTCCAACAACTTACTGACGCTGTTGTTCAGCATACAAACCTTGATGTTTGCACCTTCATAAAAAAATTTGAAAATATGCAAAAAGTTCTTAGACGTTAAAAACCCATGGGAAAGGCTATATAAATATGTTCATTGTTGTGTTTTTTCAACTTTCAGCATGTTTTATATGTAAAAAAGCATTTTTTTGTTACTATCATCATCAGAGTTCAGATTTAAAAAAATCTTTGTTATTTATGTTATTTATCTTGTTCATGCACTTATGTCAGAAAATTCATGAACTTTTTATGAATATTCATAAAATGCAAGTTCATGAACTTCACTTTAAGTTATTGAACTTAAAAATTCATGAACTTTGGTTCATGAACAATCAAATTCGTGAAAGGCAAAATTTGCGTTTCATGAATATTCATAAAAAGTTCATGAACTGCTTCAAAATTCATGCACTTATGTCAGAAAATTCATAAACGTTTGATGAATATTCATTAAATGCAAGTTCATGAACTTCACCTAAAGTAATTGAACTTTTATTTGTGAAGTTCATGAACTTCAAATTTGTGAAATTCATGAACTTCACAAAAATTCATGAACTTTAGTTCATGAACAATCAAATTCATGAAAGACAAAATTTGCGTTTCATGAACATTCATCAAAAGTTCATGAACTGCTTCGCAGGGGTACTGTGGCACTTCAGCAAATGCTTAAATCACCAACAAAGAGTCATTATTGACATGAAAGAAAATTAATTTTGAACAAGATGTGTTTGTGAAACACAATGTCCCCCTATATGATGTTTGACCTTGTAGGATGACCTTGACATTGTGAAGGATGACCTTGACCTTTCACCACTCAAAATGTGCAGCTCCATGAGATACACATGCATGCCAAATATCAAGTTGCTATCTTCAATATTGCAAAAGTATTCATAAAATATGCGATTTGGGCCAATATATTTGATCTCTGACCTTGAAGGATGACCTTGACCTTTCACCACTCAAAATGTGCAGCTCCATGACATGCACATGCATGCCAAATATCAAGTTGCTATCTTCAATATTGCAAAAGTATTTATAAAATAAGCGATTAGGGCCACATTTATTTGACCTCTGACCTTGAAGGATGACCTTGACCTTGACCTTTCACCACTCAAAATGTGCAGCTCCATGAGATACACATGCATGCCAAATATCAAGTTGCTATCATCAATATTGCAAAAGTATTCATAAAATGAGCGATTTTGGCCACATATATTTGACCTCTGACCTTGAAGGATGACCTTGACCTTGACCTTTCACCACTCAAAATGTGCAGCTTCATAAGATACACATGCATGCCAAATATGAAGTTGCTATCTTCAATATAGCAAAAGTTATTGCAAAATGTTAAAGTTGGCGCAAACAGACAGACCAACAGACCAACAGACAGACCAACAGACAGGGCAAAAACAATATGTCCCCCACTACTATAGTGGGGGACATAAAAATGTAGAAATTAAGAATGTAAGTTCAAAACAATAAATACCTTTGCCATTAAAATCACATGCTGTCCATGTACAATCCCGACTTTATCATGGACCCATCCGCACACAAACTGGTTGTAAGCCTCTAAAGACTTGTAAGCTTTTAAATCATCCTTGGTGTATGGACTTGGTGTGAATAATAAATAATTCACTATGTCTGGATACGTGATTGTCGGCAACACATTAACATCTTGTGTCCAACTCAATTTCTCTTCTTACGGATCAAGTCCACCGACAATCGATAATTTCCCTTCATATCGCTGTTTTTCATCATTAGTCAGTCCATCTTTGTATGCAATCGATTTCTGCACATTTTCTTTCCATTTTGCCATCATTTACATGTTTAACGCAACATAACCCTCTATATTTGTTATTTGTTTATCGACAACAAAAGAACGCTTTGAAAATTTCAAGACTGTCTCCAATATGGCGGACGTGACGGTGTCAGGGTAAAAATCTCCCTTTCCTGAAATCCCTCTATACCTAAAAACACCCCTTTTCACACCACTAACAATAAACAGATAACAATCTGTCAGGCATTCAGAGCTAAACAGGGTACTGATTATCTAGGGGTAGATAAGGCTACTGATAGGGTTTGCCCAGACATAAGGCTGGAATGAGGTATAAGACTTTTGATTGGTTCAAATTTTTGCACAGGAAATTATTTGAAAAG
The DNA here is from genome assembly GCF_020536995.1 of Dreissena polymorpha. NCBI lineage: Eukaryota > Metazoa > Mollusca > Bivalvia > Myida > Dreissenidae > Dreissena > Dreissena polymorpha. Next base: position 8,423,338 of record NC_068369.1, read on the forward strand.
TACAACTTTTGAAAAACAAGCTGGTTTCAGCAATTGAATATTGAGCTAAATTAAATTAGCATTAAGACTTGTAATTGTTCTGTAAAATGTATTGAAATACTGTCAGCATGAAGTATTGTGTGATGAAAGCAATGTGTTTTTTACTACAATTTGGAAATCAACAATAAGTTTGTTGGAAAAGAGGTTCAACTGTTTTTTTTTTGGAATACTGAAGAACAGTTTTAACAGGTTTGTATTGTCATTTCTTCATCCTTTTTTTATTTAGTTGATTGAATTAATTATGATCATTATTATATTTATGTATTGTCACTGGGAAATGTAAATTAATAAGTTAATGTATTGCAATTTAAAGGAAAAGCAACACAATTTGAAGCAAAAATAGATAAACATACACATGACAAAGTGTAAATGTTGTGTACAGTGAATTATTGTGGTTGTGTTTTATGATTATTGTCATCTTTATTGTTATTTATAGATATTTCTGGTTATTACTGAACAGATTTCTTTCCCTCATATTTTAATTTTGAAGGTTAAACTCTTGCCACAAGAGCAAAAGGGGTAATCATACTACCTGATGTATGGACTTTTACACCAGGCTTTTACCCTGCACGAGCGATTTCCAGTCGTTACACCCCCTGGACGTTACACCCCTAGTCATTACACCCACTAAGCCTGGACACTACACCCACCAACATGTAAACATAATTGATTAGGTTACTAAGGTGTGATCATACCTACCATGGGGCACACTTCACTTGATTAATGATGTTTCTGCTTTAATGTGTGTCCAATGGGGGTCTGTCCAAGTGTTTTTTATTGTTTGTTTGTCTGTATGTCTGTCTTATTGATGTGCAGTGTTAATTGGGAAATAACAATTTTTTGGTGTGAAAAACATTTTTCTTTGGTCTTTTCAAATAATTTGTTAATTATCAAAGTGTAATAATAACACCTGAAATTAAAGGAGTTTGTTCACACCATTATTATTAAAATTCATAAGAAGATGTTGTAGTTTGATTTTATTAATTCTAAAGAATATTGCATCTTTATGTCGTGGCAAAAGAATATCAAAACATCAAAGGTAACAAAGTTAATAAGACAAATACTCAATGCAAATTGTTTTTACTCATTGTCCCCGTATATACCGGAACAATTTTAGAGAATATCATACTATAGGTATACATTGTTACTCTTTCAAAATGCCCCCAAAACAAATATTTTGGTGTATTGATTCAAATTGTAAAAAAAGCGTGTTATTAGTTCTGATTTTGCTGTTTCATGTGATAATTGTGGATTATGGCAGCATATTAGATGTGGTGATACCGGTAAGTCATTTTCTTCCTATTATAAACATTGTAGATCCATATAATTTGAGCTCCATGACATCATGCGATTTTGGACCTTAGGGCATTTTCCGTTGTTATCAAATGGCCTTGTAACTGATAAATAATTTAAAACACCAACTTGGTTTAAGCGTATTAGCTGCTCCATTCTTGACCAATTTATTTTTGTAAATACTCATTTATAAACTTTAACCTACACAATTGTATAACTTATATAATTATTAGTCTCTATAAAAACATATCCATTAATTATTAATAATTAGAAACAATTTGTTACATTTTAACCAACTACATCATGTGGAAAGTTTGGAATCCTAATAATACTTTCTTATTTTTACATAAATGAAATTCAATATAATGGTCTTATGATTTACATTTTATTAACAAAAATATTATTTTTCTATAAATATGAAATGATATGTAACAGAATGGTATTTATGCAGGAAAAGGGAAATGGGTGGAGACATGAGGGATTATACATGTAATATATATTTTTGTTATCATTCAAATAATTAAGTTGATTTATGTTGCATTAAGACTCATGCCCTAATTTAGTGTTTTAAATCATTGACACAGTTTTGTGTCATCATTTATGAAACACAGTCTGTTAAACTAACAGTAACACTGGGCCACTTAGATAAACATTGGACCTATTTGGGCCACATTAGGGCCAGACAAAGACCCTCTAACTGTTTATTAGGGGCCATAAAAGATACACAGACTTAGTGCCAATTGGGGCCCCCCCATAAACTGTGAAAACATGCTTTGATTGCTACAGTAAGTGACAGATTCCTGTTAATTGTGTTTCAATATAAAAAAGTACATTGGGACTCTTGAGATTAGTGAGTAGGTTGTACGTGCGGCTGAATATAAAGTATAGAAATTGTCTAGAATTGTGAAAACTCACTAGCATGAAGTGTATATACTGTTCAAAGTGAAATGGGATTTCTTGGCAATATTATTTTAGTTGTTTTTAATCAATCATAATTTGTATTTTATTTTCAAGTTATTTCTGTCTGTATATTTCTGAAAAAAGTATTAATGATTTAGATGCATATTATTACATTTTGGTGAAATAAAAAGAAATGTTTAAATTTAAGATTGTGTTTTGTTTATTCTAAATAATTTTTTTTATTTATCATTATTTTTATTTTATTTTCAAAGTTTTTTCTGTCTGTATATTCTTAAAAAAAGTATTTATAATTTATATGCATATAATAACATTATGGTGCAATAAAAATAAATCTATATGAATTAAGATTGTGTTTTGTTCATTCTAAATATTTTTTTTATTTATCATTATTTTATTTTGTTTTCAAAGTTTTTTCTGTCTGTATTATTTATGACTTAGATGCATATTATTACATTATGGTGAAATAAAAATAAATGTAAATGAATTAAGATTGTGTTTTGTTTATTCTAAATATTTATTTTATTTATCTTTATTTTTATTTCTTCAAGTTTTTTCTGTCTGTATATTGAAAAAAAGTATTTATTATTTAGATGCATATTGTTACAGTCATTCTGGTGAAATAAAAATTAATGTTTTAAATGATGGCTGCTCAATTAAATAATTTGAGCAACCATTCATCTCATCAGTGTCATCTTTCATGACAAATCCAATTAGTGGTTCATAAGTTGATTACACCTTTCTAATCTAATCAATATCTTGGTGGGTGTAATGTCCAGGCTTAGAGGGTGTAATGACCAGGGGTGTAACGTCCAGGGGGTGTAATGACTGGACACCGCACGAGCTGGCCAACTTGAGGGGAACTGAAGTGGGCAAACCTCACCTTGTCCTTGAACAAGAAAGCTGGATTTGTTGAGAGGTAAAACTATACAGGTTATTGCATTTTAAAAGCGTCACAATTCTGACCAATGTGACAAATATTTTTACAGTTTGAAATATGAGGAAAGTAAATAACAAGCTTTAGAAAATTACCAATTGTAAATATTTTGTCAAAACTCCTTTTCTTTTTTTGGTTCCAGAGTATCATTAAAGCTGAAATCCAGCATGAAACCAGGGAGGTGAAGGCCATCGCACAGGCCATGTGCCGACTATTCACTCCCCACCAGCTTGTGACTTGCTCCATGAAGGGAGCAACAACTACAACGGGGTCACCAAGACCAAGCCTCCCCGCTGCTGAGAGAAATGCAATCATTGGTACTTTTTCTTCATCATAAAAATTTGAAGTACCAGTTATCCGTATAGAAATTCAATACACAACCTACAAATATTTTTCAGATCACTTACTGTTTACAGTCGCATAAATGATCATTATATTACATCATTTGTGAAAAGGGGGAGTTTTTACTATCCAAGTGACAGTTAACAATAGTTTTTTTTTTAATTCATGAAGACAGGGATTGAAAAACTTTGTCCGTGTCTCTAGTCACTGTCTGCAGGACAATCAGTTCTAAACTCATTTGTGTTGACTTCCTTAATACATGTATGCAAATATTTAACCTCTTTTTCTGGCTAGAGTATTTTCTATTTAAGAACAGATTGTGTTTTTTTTGGCATGTTTTTAAAATGAATAGTCTATTATAGTCTATTATATTTTTTCAGATGTCATAGCCAAAACCTTTGACAAGCCTCTGGTTGATGTTGAAGAAAAGATGAGAGGTTGTTTAAGGCGTCTAGGGCTGATGCACAAGTAGACTGAAGTCTTTGTAAATAAAATGTGCAGTTAAAATGATTATTTAACCATTGTTTTCACTTTGTTATATAGATTTGCACCTGTTGCAACAACATTAACTTATTTTTATGCTCTCGGTAGGGTCTCATATAGCAGTTGAACTGTCCGTTCGTCTGTCTATCCGTCCGAAAACTTAAGCACTGGTCATAACTTTTGCAATATTGAAGAAAGCAACTTGATATTTAGCATGCATGTGTATCTCATTGAGCTGCACATTTTGAGTGGTGCAAGGTCAAGGTCATCCTTCAAGGTCAGAGTTCAAAATCCAATGAAAGTAATAAGCTTTAAAGAGAGATAATTTCTATACCTGCCAAATGATAAATAGAAATTTTATTTCAAAGCGGCGCAGTAGGGGGCATAGTGTTTCTGACAAACACATCTTTTGTTTGTATTTATTCCATTCAATCTTACTTTTTTCAGTTCTTTCTTTGTGTTCAATGTTATGTTATAACACTATTATATTTTATTATAACAATGCCATGTCTGTCAAAATAGTTTTATCATGCTGTGTATATGGATATAAATGTAAAATTTTATGTTTTATCGTTTAAAAAAGTAATTAGAATTTAATTTATGATATTTTTGTTCTTATCATAATTTTTTTTTTCAGTTTTCAAGTGGGTGAAAATTGGGTTTTTATGCTCAGTTTTCAAGTGGGTGAAAAGTGGGTTTTTACTGAGCATTTAACAGGTTTTAAAGCTAGTTTTAACTGCGTTTAATCTTTGAAAAGCACACATTTAGCTCACTTAATGCTCAAACAAAAACTCACTTTTAACTCGTTTAAGAACAGGAAAAACCGACTTGATTTGTAGAAGCGGGTGTAAAAGCCAACATAAAGAAGGAAAACACACTTACTTTTAACCAACTTAAGTTGGTAAAACGCGGTTTTAACTGCGTTTAATCTGTGAAAAGCACACATTTAGCTCACTAAGCGCTCTAACAAAAACCCACTTTTAACTCGCTTAAGAACAAGAAAAACCGACTTGATGTGTAGAAGCGGGTTTAAAAGCCAACATAAAGAAGGAAAACACACTCACTTTTAACCCACTTAAGTTGGTTTAAGTTAGTTTTAGTTGGTTTAAGTTGGTATAAGAAGGTATAAGCGTGTTGGTTTATGTAAGTGAAATCCAGGTTTTACCTACAAAAAACCAAGTCAGTATGCAAGAAGTGTGTTTAAAAGACACGCTTTAACCCGGTGCCAAAACCGCAGGGTTTAAAACGGATTAAAACCGGGCTTTGCCCACTTTTTTGACAAGGGAATAAAGAGAGAAACAGAACTGAAAGACGATGCATGAGTAAACAATTATACTAGCGTTGCTAAAGTAATTTCTTTAGTTTAATAACGATATGAAATTAAATCAATCTATAAGATATTATTCTGTATTATTCAATGTGAGTAAATTATGATATTATGCTTAGTTAAAGGCAATGAGCATTTGTTTAACACTGTATGCAAACGACTGTGTGGGGTAACGACGTAGCAATACTACCAACTGACGAACCATCTTAAAATTGTGATCCGAATTCAACGGTCACCTGTGGACAACGGTCACTTTAGTCATTTCCCTTGACTGACCGCTGAATTCAGGTTTGACTGTAGTCACATAAGGAAAACTGCCCAACCCCCCTGGCAGCCATGTTTTTTGACCCATCGGGACCATTTGCAAACTCATCCAAGATATATATAAAACAAATCTATTCACCAAGTTGCATGATGATTGGGCAAAAAATGTGACTTCTAGTGTTCACAAGCTTTTTTTTTACTATAATAATATAAGAAAACTGCCCCCCCCCCCCCCCGGCAGCCATGTTATTCAACTGACTGGAACCATTTTCCAACTCAACTCTAGTATCAAGGAAACAAATGTTCTGACCACATTTCATGAAAATTGGGCAAAAAATGTGACTTCTAGTGTTCACATGTTTTCACTATATACATTTAGAGAAAAATGCCCCGCCCACTGGTGGCCATGTTTTTTTACTGATCTGGACCATTTTCAAACTCGTCCGAGAAATCAATAAAACCAATGTTTTGACCAACTTTCATGATGATTGGGCAAAAATTGTGACTTCCAGAGTGTTTACAAGGTTTCTCTATAGCCAAATAAGGAAAACTGCCCCACCCACTGGCGGCCATGTTTTTCAATGGACCGGAACCACTTTTGAACTCAACCAACATATCATTAAGACAAACATTTTGACAAAGTTACATGAAGATTGGGCATGAAATGTGACTTCTAGAGTGTTGACATGTTTTCACTATATACATATAGAAAAAAATGCCCCTCCCACTGGCGGCCATGTTTTTTCACCGATCTGGACCATTTTCGAACTCGTCCGACGTATCAATAAAACCAATGTTTTGATTAACTTTCATGATAAATGGGCAAAAAATGTGACTTCTAGAGTGTTCACAAGCTTTTTTTTAACTATAATAATATAAGAAAACTGCCCGGCCCTTGCAGCCATGTTATTCAACTGACTGGAACCATTTTCCAACTCAACTCTCGTATCAAGGAAACAAATGTTCTGACCACATTTTATGAAAATTGGGCAAAAAATGTGACTTCTAGAGTGTTCACATGTTTTCACTATATACATTTAGAGAAAAATGCCCCGCCCACTGGCGGCCATGTTTTTTCACTGATCTGGACCATTTTCAAACTCGAGAAATCAATAAAACCAATGTTTTGACCAACTTTCATGATGATTGGGCAAAAATTGTGACTTCCAGAGTGTTTACAAGGTTTCTCTATAGCCATATAAGGAAAACTGCCCCGGCCACTGGCGGCCTTGTTTTTCAATGGACCGGAACCACTTTTGAACTCAACCAACATATCATTAAGACAGACATATAGACAAAGTTACATGAAGATTGGACATTAGTGTTTTTTCTTTTTTTTGACCTAGTGACCTAGTTTTTGACCCAGCATGACCCAGTTTAAAACTCGGCCTAGATTTCATTGGGACAAAGCTTCTGACTAAGTTTCATGAAGATGGGACAAAAAATGTGGCCTCTAGAGTGTTAACGAGCAAATGTTTACAGACGGACAGACAGACATACATCGGACAAAGATTGGTCACAAAAGCTCACCTGAGAAATCAGGTGAGCTAAAAAAAAAATTGGGGGGGGGGGGGGGAGGTTGGGGGGGGGAGGGATTCTGGGTAGGGGCGTGGGGTATTGTTTGGGTGGAATCCATTGTGGTATTCAGGTAAGTGTTGTTTTGTCAAAGTAATAATAAAGTGTGATCATAAATAAAGAAGTATTGGCAATTTAGCAAAATGTTCAATTATCTAAGTGTAAAAGGGGCCATAATTATGCCAAAATGCTTGATACAGTGGTCTGCTCTTGTCATCCCCAGCTTTTTCGGAGAAAAAGTGGGGATATTGTATTGATGTGCGTCTGTCCGTCCGTCCTGGCCACCTATTCCTCCTACACAGTAGCACTAGAACCTTGAAACTTACATACATGGTAGCTATGAGCATATGTGCGACGGTGACAGTGACGGAATTTTGATCTGACCCCTGGGTCAAAAGTTATGGTGGTTGGGGCGGGGCCGGGTCAGAGATTTTCACTTATTTTTATGCCCCCCAGTATGGTGCATTGGCCATAACTTTTGCAATATTGATGATAGCAACTTGATATTTGGCGTGCATGTGTATCTCATGGAGCAGCACATTTTGAATGGTTAAAGGTTAAGGTCAAGGTCATCCTTCAAGGTCAAAGGTAAACAAGGGACAAAATTGTCACAAAACCAGGTTTTCATTGTGAAAAAAAAATCTGATAAAGGGAGAAAACTCAAACTGAACTTTTGAAATGAACAAACAAAATTAACCCCCTTTGTAAGTTTGTTTTAAAAAAAAATCTATTTTTAGTCGTGGCGACCTTGACATTGGAGATATTGACGTGATTCTTTCGTGCGACACACCGTCCCATGATGGTGAACAAATGTGCCAAATGATTTTAAAATCTCACAATGAATGACATAGTTATGGCCAGGACAAGCTCATTTATGGCCATTTTTGACCTTTGAACTCAAAGTGTGACCTTGACCTTGGAGATATCGACGTAATTATTTAGGGCGACACACCGTCCAATGATGGTGAACAAATGTGCCAAATGATATAAAAATCTGACAATGAACGACATAGTTATGGCCCGGACAAGCTTGTTCCGCCCGCCCGCCAGCCAGCCAGCCAGCCCGCCCGCATTCGCCAATCTAATAACCAGTTTTTTCCTTCGGAAAACCTGGTTAAAAAAAAAATCCAAGGCAGTGTCCGACAAATTTCTTATTTTTCAGGTAGCCCACTGGGCTACCAATAAAAATATTTGGTAGCCCATAAAATTTTCCTACAAAATGATAAGAGGCAGGTTTTCATCTTTATTTTATTTCTTCATTTACATATCCATAATATGTATACATACATATACATTAAACAGCAAGTAGTCTGATGTACACAGTCAATATCGTAAATTAATGTTACAGTACAGGCACCGTGTACTTAAATGTAAATGTACCAAAGAAAATCATATACTACATGTAGATATTACATGTATGTGCACATGTATGTGTACTTAAATTCGGACAGCACGTTAAGTCGTAAACGTAAATAAAGCGTTTAGATGATCAATACGATTGACTCGTATGGTGTTAATCAATGCAATTGCCCTTTTTAACAACAGATACCGAGTTTCAAGAAATCAAGAGTATTAAATCATTTATTTACTTGTGTCCAACTTTAAGTACTGTCCGAATTTACGTATTGCATCCGTATGTTACGACACTTGTGTGCAGTCAGTATACAATAAATAATTGTTTCAATATTGAAGGAACTGATACAGCGTAACGGTAACGATACAGCGTGTTTACATGATATTTTATTAAGAGAAAATGTCAATGCCAAATAATTCGCGAGATACCCCGGTACTTTAGTTGAAATTCACAACGAAACTTTTAATGGAAATTAAATGATCTCAATGTTGTACCCGCTACGAAATTTTTATTTACAAATAAATACACCCACGCCAATTTTCGCGCGCTTTTTATCAGGACAAAGAAATTCATTTCTTAAATGTAGAATTTTGTAACCTAAAATAGCTGTACATAACGCGTGTAAACCGTGGCAGGTTATTTACGCATGTTGCAATACAACGGTCCTGATTGGGAGCTTATTTCATCATATCTTTAAATAGAACCATATGCCGAAATTCATTTGACACTTTAGAAAATTTCAAACGTTTGTGTTTATGACTCTTATCGTCTATATTACCCATCCATAATTTGGTTTTAAAAATATAAATAGGGCAAATATGCCTATGGGATTATTGATTAACAGTCGATTAATCCAATTATTAATTGACAATGCAAACTAATTAGCAGGTGTTAACCGCGTTCACAAAGTTGTCATTAATATTCATTTTCGGTTTCGTTACCGTTTTGAAGAATCCGCTATTGTTTTGATTTATTTAATGTTTGGCGTCCTTGGATATTTAACGACATCAAAAACGTTGTCGCCATTACTCATTGTTGCGGTGAACAAAGAATATCAAACTGCGAAATGATGTTGCATCATGTGCGCCAACTATCCAACTGGCTCCATTATATTATTAGCAGACGACAAATGTTGATTCTGATTGGATGATTAAAATACACTGTTACTGTTTAAGACGTTACCGCAAGAGATCGGTGACTGATTAGATAATTGATTGCACTTTGTTATCGGATTATAAGCAATACACAGTGTACAAACACATGGTCAGCGTGTTTATTCTACGTATGTCTGTCAATAAACCGGGCTACCGCTCTTATAGATTTATAGTAGCCCGGCGGGCGTCAGCTGGAAAATTTCAGTAGCCCGATGAAAAATTTCGGTAGCCCCCGGGCTCCGGGCAATGGATTTGTCGGACACTGCAAGGGAAGTAATAATCTTTAAAGGGAGGTAAGTAAATAACCTGCCAAATGATATTTAAAAAAATTCAAAGTAGCGCATAGAGTTACAAAGTAGTGGCACAGAGATGTATTTAGTATTCAATTGTTTGTGTTAACTCATCTGTGAAATGGTTTAGCTCAATCTAATGTTTATACAAGGGATTATAAAATATTGGCGCAAAGGGACACCTGTATATGAGAGAAGAGATAGAATGCAGTCAAACATAAAAAGCATGAGAAACTCATGGAATATAGCTTCAAGAATCTATAAAAGGGCTGAAACTTTCAATTTGTGCAATTACAATTTTAGACTCATTACTGAAAATCTGTCAAAGTGTGTTGGAAAAATGTGAGAAACAATTTAAAGCAAGATGGACTTTGAACAGGCACATCAAAGACAGACATGAAATTCAACATATTCATTGATGTGTACAAGATTGCGATAGAAAATTTCTGAGACGCTACTATTTAGTCAACCATTTAACCTCAAAACATAACTTTTCGAAAACAGAAGCAAGAAGATTGGCTATAAGAGAGCATGTTCAGTCATCTCATAAGTCATTCCAATTAGGATGACATGTACATAATTGACTACAGTGAAGTTGATTCATTATTAGATTTGTTAGGAGAGCAGGATGAGGAGGAGAAATTAGGGTATAGATTTCACTCATTTTTTAGTTTATTTTACATTAACTTCTTCCTTTGTACATTGAATTACTTCAAATTTATACTGAACAACATCTCTAATGACAATACCGTCAATCTCAACTATGCATGGCCCCATTACCAGCCCTGGGGCACCCCTGTGTCAAACATGCGGCGTGGGGATACGCGTCGGCCTCTGCCCCGCCATTTCTAGTTTATAGGTTGGGGTCATGTTGGTAAATAAGTATGCAACATATAAAAGCAATATGTTGAAGGATATAGGAAATATTTGGGGTAGTACGCAAACTTTAATATAGATTTAACAATAATATGTATATTCTAAGTATAAAAGGGGCCATAATTATGACAAAATGCTTGATAGAGTTGTCTGCTCTTGTTTATAGGTTGGGGTCATGATGGTTAACAAGTATGCAAAATATGAAAGCAATATGTCAAGGGACATTGAAAATATTTGGGGTAGTACGCAAACTTTAACATTTGCACGCAAACAGACACGGGAACGGCAACGCCGATGCCAGGGTGAGTAGGATAGCTCCACTATATATTTTTCATATATAATAGTCGAGCTAAAAAAGGAAGTTAGTGTATATAAAAATCATAGGCAGTTGATGGGGAGCTTTTGACGAGAATAATGTTGACCGACATTGATGTTAGCTTTTATTTATTTATTTGTGTGAAGGGAGGGGGGGAGGGTAATAATCCATAAGTGGTGAGAAAGGTATTTAAGAAATAATTCAATAAAAGTCTACAATGACTGACAATCTTCCATGTTCCTTAAAATAACAGCAGATGCTTTTAAGGCAGTTTTTCTCATTTCCTTGTGTCGGTTAAATAGCCATTTATTTTTACCACATGTGTCATTATGAATATATATTATCATTATGCTTTCTGAAACTCCAGTTAGCAAGACATGTAGCATGTCAATAAACTTAACTGAGTTATGAATGTATACAGCACATGTGCAGCATCAATGTATAGGTATTTTACAATTTAAATGAATTATGGGTAATTCATTCATTTGAACGGTAATATTGTTTGCCAAATGCACTACATCACAATTAATACAGAACTATTTTAACGATAGGTGGACTTCACAATGTATGACCTGATTTTGGTGCCCAGGTGCCATAACAACAATTGGGTTTTGCTGGTGGCCAGGCCAAAAACCAAATGAATGTGTATGACTCGCTGGGTGGAGAAGACCAGGGTTTCTACGACCTTTTCAGGTAAGAGAAAAAGATGTTGAAAAAAAATTAAAAAATTCAGAAACAGGATTGGACATTACTTTCATGGGGATAAGCCATAAAATCCTTTTCAACTTCAAAATCAACTTAAAATTTTCTTACTAAAAGTGAGTCAGAAAATAATTGTTGTAATACAACTTGATACTGTTGAAAACAGGAGAAATCCAATCAAACACATGAAACAATTTATCAAATAAATGAAACAATATAAATAAATACAAATTGAGAAACCTCTTCCTTGCATGGGAAGTTCACACAGTTAGAGAGGTATCTGTTTGAAAATTTAAAGTTAACATGCAGACTTATGTACAATCAATATTTAGAAGTAATTATTCAATTAATTTAAATGTTATGTGAAATAAATTGGCACTTATGAATTTGATTAACAATAATTATTTTGAATAACTGGATTATAAATTGTACAGGATATTTATCAAAGACAACCAATGATTCTCTTTAAGAACATGCTGACAGAAAAATCTTTAATCTCTAATATTTATTTTGCAGACAGCTGAATGTCTTGTGAAAAATTAAACAGCCCTGACACTGCTACAGTCACATGTAGATTTTTTCTGCAACTATGTAAGGAGACATCTATTGTCCTCATTACACATATTTATGTAATGCCCTGGAATGTATTGACTCCAGACGAAAACTTAAGTGACTCAACTGCGATGTTTGTGGGCATTTGGTTCATGAAAAGTGCAGTGGACCTGGTGTGGTCATGAAAAGATTTTGGTGTGACATTTGCAATGCCCAGTATAGTTGAAAGGATTCTGATTTAAAGAGTATATACGTATATTTTATGTACAATTGTTGCTTAATGTGGTCTTTGAAAGAGGCATTTATAAATGATGATGTGAACATAGAGGCATAATTAAGTGTTATCTTCCTGAGTCATGTACAAGCTGTTATTAGATTAACTAAAAGAGCACTTATACATAAGCGTATAAAACCTCTTATTTGTAATTGATTGTTTATTAGATTGCACTTTAAAAAATTTGATTTGTTTTACTTATACAGATAAGGGAGATGTCAGCAGCATTCACTCGTACCGTACGAAGAATGAACGTGGATTAAAGGTTATATCCTAAAGTGGTCAATCAATGCGCGCACCACAATGCCCAACTGACTTAAAGTGTTACCATTTCGTACCGCTTGTGTCCGTAGCGCATTGTTGCATTATATCAGGACTTGCTGATTGTGATCCAATGGGCATTCCGTTCAATGTAAGTGACTTGGCGACCGATAACGTTAAAGAGTGTGTACTAGACAAATTAACTAACGCTAAGCTGCATTAAAGTCATGCAGTGACATGCCAACATCGTCAGAACTTAGTGCTTCGACGGATTGCGATGAAGATCAAAACAAATCAATGGACAGTAACATGGCAGTGAATGCAAATGTCTGTAGCAAAAGTGTTCCAAGTCAACAGTCGGTATCTTAAACGTCGGGTGCATTGAATGCTGAATTTATGGAAATTAATTCTGCTATTTAATTGCTTACCAAGGATGTCGCTGGAAAGGACCGCATACAAAGCAGGATAAAGGAAAACGTTTACTTTCTAGTGGACAATTCTCAAAACGTTGAAAAAAGACTTTAAAAAAAAGGAGTAACTTTGCAGACGACTGTGGTGTGTGGGATGCAAGTAGTGGTGCTTCATCAAAATCCTACTTTTTGCAAAATGACCTGAAAGTGTAAAAAAATATCTGAAAAATGGACTGTATTCCATCAAAAAAAGAAACAAAGGTCAAACCAAATACACCCCTCTAAGCCCACAGCCACAACCAAGCCAATTATTGGTTGTACATATCGGTGACAGATACATCCGCATATCAGACCAAGTGCAAGGCGACATCAAGTCAGTGATCGGAAAACATGAGCCACATCAAATTTTTAACAAACTCAGTAACATTTAAGATGAATTATTGCAGCCGCGAAGAGTACAGCAGATCCAAGACATAATATATCGACAGAAGCAAAAAGAACATCTGTTGATGGACACAGAGACAATTATGCTGACTAAATACGTCACTTCTAAACATTAGTAGCACAATATGACCCATTCATCTGAACAGTCATTCACACAAACGGGAAATCAACGTGCATCATACTGTACACTGATGAACAAACAAGCATTTGGTGTGAAGTCCCAGACGCTGGAAGAAAACCTACACCATACACATTTGGTAGGAGTGAATGCAGCCTCGATATAAACCATGTCGAGTGGAGAACAATCTAAACCTTTGGAATGGATATAGTTTTATGGAATAACAAACAATTTTAAACTATTTGTCACATGTTCCAAGTAAAACAAGAGGGCCATGATGGCCCTGAATCGCTCACCTGACTAACCTTGCTTCATGAACTTAAATTTTATTAGACCCATATACAATCCCAAGCCAAATTTCATTAATTAATACATTCTGACAAAATTTCATTAAGACGTGATGAAAACTGTGACCTCTTTCATCTACACAAGGTTTTACTAGAATTTGCCCGGTGACCTAATTTTTGACCCCAGATGACCCATATACGATCCAAAATCAGATATTATCAAGATAAACATTCTGACCATATTTCATTAAGATCATATGAAAACTATGACCTCTATTGTCTTCACAAAGTTTTTCTATGATTTGACCTAGTTTTTGACCCCAGATGACCCTAATACAATCCCAACCCAGATTTCATCAAGATTAATATTCTGGCCAAATTTCATAAAGATTTAATGAAAACTGTGACATCTACTGTCTACAAAAGTTTGTTTTTTTAATCTGACCTAGTTTTTGACCCTAGATGACCCAAAGTCAATCCCAATCCAGATTTTAACAAGACAAACATTCTGACTATATTTCAATAAAATCTGATGAAAACTGTGACCTCTATAGTCTACACAAGGTTTTTCTATTATTTGACCTAGTGCCTAGTTGCTGACCCCAGATGACCCAAATACAATCCAAACAGGGCTCCTCTTGCCCAAAAATTTCTGTGGCCAACATTTTATCCAAATGGAATTTTGTGTAGCCAAATTTTAGAAACTGTAGCCAAAGTTTTAAGAAAGCATTTGCAGGGGTCAAAGTTGGATATTTTGAAAATCCTAAACTTAAAGCTGGGGGCCAGGGGGCCGCAGGGCCCTCGGTGGGTCCAGGGGACAAGGGGGCCAGAGGCCCCCAGAAGCTCCTGGATTCGACACATTTAAAGGGTGCCTGTACCTGTTCTGGTGATTCTATTTTCTTAAAAAAACAACATACACATATATTTAAAAATCTTCATGTATTTGATAAAGAACACAAAGTTAGTCAAAAGGCAATTCATTCACATGCACCCTCTGTCTGGCATGGACTCGACTGCAGGTGTTGCTTTTGAAGAACCAGATAAAACCTGTAACAGTGGTTACAAATTATATTTTTCACACATACTTTAAAAAAGTCAATAATACATGTTCAATTAATGCAGAATCAAATGTCACCATTTATATTCACAGAATCATGCTGCCAGAAGCCTCCACATACACCTAAGAAAATTGGGTATGGTGGCTTCTGCTAAACAGTTAAAATTGAAAATTTCAGCATGGGTTCCCCTAGTTTTTATCCCAATCGTTGTTTGAATGCTAATTAATTGTATCCTGGTGTGACCCAAATTTGACGATGTAATGGTTACATGAAGCAATACTTAGCAAATAATTTAAGAAATAATGAATGTTTAATAGCACAAAATAATAATTTTAAACTTGGCTGTATTACTTTGAAATGATTCCAAGACAATAATCATCCATTTAATCGATAAAAATAGAACATCGTCGAATTAAGGTGTCGGCGAATTTGGATTACGGTAGGTTGCCCATATTTGTTTTACAAAAAGTAAAAAAAAAAACATTTCTTGCTGCTGGGCTCATATGTTGGGGACAATAAAACATTTTATTAAACTAAAAAAGACCTGTCCCAGTCAGCAAAAATGGCGTATTTGATCGTATTTTCAATTACTGTTAAAATTCTTTTCCTGATTTATGCTTTATTCAAAGGTCAAAATGTTTTAAAAGCTCACAATCAATGAATCATACGTTATTAATAAAAAAAAATTGGCAAATTTGCTAGATCTATCTTGCCGATTTTTGATGCAAAACAACCTAAACAGTAAACTTTAGCAACAGAAAATACGACCAAATTCGGGGTGTTAGTTTAAAAAAATAAAAACCCTACCTGGTTGGTCTTGATGGTTCTTATATTCTTTATGTGATAAGGGTCCTCTGCGTGGAGACGCAATGCCTTCTTCCCACAAGACTGATAATTCAGGGTTTTCTAACAAACTTCTCAAACCGCTTTTCCACAAGCTTCCACTTTTCTCAACCAGTTCACTACCCGCCGGTAGACTACAGCGGGGAATGGCCACCCATTATAAACTGTACGCTGAAGTTTCTTTAGCTACCAACAGGCAAGTATCTCGTTGCCATTTTTCTCAACTTAAGTCTAAACACAGCTTCCCATTCGGCATCAAATATACGCAAAAAGTACTCAAATTGATTTAAATCGGCAGCAATCTTTAATCTTAAATCAGATGTAATTGTTTATTTAATCCTCTACGATGTACGATTTGTTTTCACATCAGTAATTTGTCTCGATGACCGGTGTTAATGCCGACTGCGTATGAATTTTTCAGGTCAATAACACGGCGATGTATTGATGCACAGTCTACAGCTAAAAGCGGTTAATATCTGGGACGGCATGTCAGGAAAAAAATCAATACCGATAATTCGCATTGTTCATTAATTAAGCAACGTTTAATAACACTTATCCTTTATGGATTTTCATGAAAGAAAAACCATAATAAAGAAAATTTTATTCACTTTAATCTGATATATAAACAAGTTTGGAAAGAATTGGATGAAAAATTTGGACTTTATTGCATAAACACCATTTTCTCAATGCAAGGGGAGGTAATTCTGTACTTCATGGACCAATAATGCTCATTTTTTGTAGGGTTCGTGTCCTCATTGATATAAAGACACTGTGCAAATTTGGAAAGGATCGGACAAAAAATGTGGAAGATTTTTGAAAGTTTTCACAAAATAGGCAACAACGAATAAACATGCAAAGTTCAACGAGCTCCTGCGGCCATGTTTTTTGACGAATCAAATTTCTTTGAACAACTTTTTCAGGGGAGCCTTCAAAGGTCATCCCTGTGAAATGTTTTGAAAATCTGATGAGCGGTTTCTGACAAGAAGATTTTTTAAGGTTTTTACCATATATGGTCATGGCGGCCATCTTGGTTATGTGATCAAATTTTTTTTAACAATTCTTTTGTCCCATGACCTAGGGATGCTCCACATGAAATTTAGTTGAAATTGGCTCAATGGTTTAGTAGAAGAAGATGTTTACAAATTGTTTACAGACGGACGGACGGCCGGACGCCGGACGCTGAGTGATCACAATAGCTCACCCCGAGCTATCGCTCAGGTGAGCTAAAAAACGATAGTAAACATGTGCATATTCCTTCCCAATTCACTCGCTTATGAATTACTAAGATGACATTAATAGACAAATAACGCGTACTTGTTACACCGTAATGCCTTCTTCTGATTGGTTGATATTTAAATCTGTTTTAACTGTAAAACATTGCGAGAGGTCAGTGATTGTATTCCGATTTAAGCAGAATTTTAACTGAAGAATTTATGCATTTCTAACTTCAATTCCATGAGGTTAAAATGGACTTCTGAACTAAACTTTATGAGTTGGTAATGTTATTTTGCAATTTAAGCAAATTGATGAACATTTAAACTTTCTGGTTTCCACCACATAATTGGTCCTTGGCTGATATTTGTTTTATTAAATTTATTTAAATTTATTAAATTAAATACATGTTTTATTTCAGGGGACCTCTTTAGTTAAGTTGTTTCTTAGTTTTTACACTAATCTTTGTCTTAATTTTTTTGGTAATGTAACGACTCGCCCCCAGAAAAACTCGCCCCATGTTTTATAACGACTCGCCCCACATATATATTTAGATTTAGCACAATATGACCCATTCATCCGAACAGTCATTGGACAAACGGGAAATCAACAGCATCATACTGTACACTGATGAACAAATAAGTGATATAAAAACAATAAGTTATTCAGGACAGACAGTGCTTGGGGTAGATAAAACATTCAATTTATGCAAAAATGCACGTCACTGTAAAAAGCTTCAAGCAATTGTCGGCACAAAGAATCAGAACTGATCAGAATCACGTATTTCTCGGACCAATGTTCTTGCACAATAGTAGTGACTTAAGCATATTTAGTCACTTCTTCCATTATGTGAAAATAGCATTGTTTGGCATTCAAATGACAACAAAGCGATGGTGAAGTCTATTTAAAGTGTCATGCCTAAATGTATGCACTTTTTTCATGTAATTTTAATAAAATAATTAAAGGATAATTCATACATATGCTTCAAAACGACGCAGTGACAAAACAGGAAGTAGACAAAATAATTACCTACATCTTTGGACAGGATGGTCTGATCTCCGCTGATGACACCATAAGTTACAACGACAAATGTTCAACAATCAAATCGAATTAAGTGCTATATCGATGAATTTCAGGGACTACATGTATTTCACAACCAGACTGAGGAGAACTTAAAAGAAGAAGGTATGCGATCCAGTTTGTGAGAAAGTCATTAGAAAAGAATGGACGAACAAAAGACTGTAAAAGTATCAATAACCATCTCAAGCAAACTGTCCACTGGAATGCTAAACCGCTTCCAGAGTTCGTCAAACTAACCCACGAGTTTTAACTGGTAGTAATTCAATAAACACATTTTTGCATTTTTTCAAATTTTACTTCATCAAGACCATAATAAGACAAGTCAGAATCCATGTAAGAACAAGGGCTGTTTGTAAAACATGCATGCCCCCAATATAAGCTGTCAGTTGTAGTGGCAGCCATTGTGTGATTACGTTTTCTATCACTGTGATCTTGACCAAGTGACCTGAAAATTAACAGGAGTCATCTGTCAGTCATGATCAAAGTACCTATGAAGTTTCTTTATCCTAGGCGTAAGCATTCTTGAGTTATAATCCAGAAACCATTTTACTACTTAAGAGTCACTGTGACCTTGACCTTTGACCTAGTGACCTGAAAATCAATAGGGATCATCTGCCAGTCATTATCAGTGTACCTATGAAGTTTCATTATCCTAGGCATAAGCATTCTTGAGTTATCATCCGGAAACCATTTTACTGTTTCGAGTCACTGCGACCTTGACCTTTGACCTTGTGACATGAAAATCAATAGGGGTCAACTGCCAGTCATGATCAAGTTACCTATGAAGTTTCATGATCCTAGGTGTAAGCATTCTTGAGTTTTTATCCGGAAACCATTTTACTATTTTGAGTCAATAAGACCTTGACCTTTGACCTATTGACCTGAAAATCAATAGGGGTCATCTGCCAGTCATGATCAATTTACCCATGAAGTTTCATGATCATAGGCCTAAGCGTTCTTGAGTTCTTCAAAGGGGAGGCATAATAATCCAAATCGGCAACTAATCAAAAGTGTGTGTTTTTAAATGCAATTGTGATGATACATGGACAATCTCCGGAATCCTCCCCAACTAGATTTATGAAATAAGTTCCAGAGCTGTTTTTATGATCAACTTGTTTTAAGCATAAGTAAAATTCTACCTATAATAAACCAATTAAATTTGACATATCCAAAAACCAGGGCATTATGAATGCAGTTTTGTTCCGAGTTTACCTCTCACTGAAGTAAATAATGCCCTATTTATGTTATGTAAAGGATACTCTTTATCTGTAATGGACCTCTTTATCCGCGCCAATCATTTTGGTATCCCTCAGTGGTCTATTCGAAAGTAGTGCCTATTTTTAAAGAAAACTTTCTCTTTGGGTTCAAAAGTTAGCAATCACACCCCTGCTTTTTGTGATAATTTCATGCATCCTATGGGGGTGTTTTCACGTGTATAGGGATTTTGTGGAAATTTCACTTGGAAACTCTGGTTTGCGAGGTTGCTTGCCTTTGGGAGAAATTTACTTTTTTAGAAGGTGAGAAACCTTATATTCTTGACTGCATTTATTGATAGAGGACATATTTATCTTTAAAATTGTAACTGTCTTGCAAAATGTGATATATAGGAAATGCAAGAAAAATTCATTGTATTATTTTACAGAAGAGGATATGGATCTCTCGGAAGGAATGTCCCCACCATCACCACGAAGATCACTGCGCAGGATTGGGTATGTTTTGAGCCCAGACTATTGAACCAGACATTTCACAAGCCTGCCGTGCCCGAGAAAATCCGGGAACGGCCATTGGGCATGTCACTGCCTGTGACAACAGGTTCTCCATTGTTTTAATAATTGGAAACATAATTGGGTTTCTTCTACTCCTGTTCATATTTTATATTGTTAATGCAATTACAACAGATCCCCCTCCTTCCCACCAACACATAAAACCAGCCATTCATCATAAAAGAAATATAGAAGTCACACTCCGCTACAAATAGTTCTTGAGCTTTCATTTTTATTTTTATAACAAGTTCTTAGCCGGAGGGTTCAATTTTTAACAGAAACATAAATGAGTTATTCTCATTGGAAATTTATAGCAAGTGAATCATCTTTGACAAGAAATAAAATCATTTATTGCCTTTTTGCAATTATTGTGCAACTGTTTCATTTTTTTTTTGCCATGGATGACTCTGGTCAATAAATTCGTTGAAATGACCATCACCACGGTCGACATGGCCAACAAGGCGAAAGAGATCCTGGGGGGAGAGCCCTCGCAGGTAAACGTGAAGAACAAGTCGCCAGTGCTTCTCCCCAGGACTCCCATCCTGCTCAGTTCCAACAGCGTCATTTGGGACCACTTCCCGAATGAGGCTAATCCATTGCGAAATCGTATGTTCATGTTTTCAGGCCTCAAGGAGCTCAAATGGCTCCAGGACGTGACCAAGTTCCCAACCCCCGAGTACTGGCAGGGGATATTCGCGAAAATAAGGACCTTCGAGAAGGAGATGAACATGACGATCGACGACATACGGGAAACGGACCTCGAACCGTCTTTAGACGCACTGCTCAACGACGCGTTCAAATTAGCAGACACAATTATCGAGAGGTCGTGCGACGAGGACTCGGACAACTACCAGTGCGGGCAACGCCAATACGATTCAGACAAAGACAGCAGCAATACAATGCCTCTTTTGACCATGGAAGACATTCGCAGTATGTCGGATATGGATACTGGCGACCAGTCTCCCGAGCCCTCCGACCCAGCACACTCCCCAACCAGACCCGGATGCGGATTTCCTCATGGGAACAATTTCTGTGACTCGCATCGGAGACAATACGAGTACGAGAAGGCCAAGCAGGAACGAGCCAGGGCCAAGCTTACTGCCCGCAATCGATACCTCAGACGGACTCTGCGTAGCGAGTAAAATCTCTAACATCTCTAACGTGAAAAACGAAAGCATAGTAATCAACTCAGACTCTGACCATACTCCGCCAAAGACGGTTAAGAAGAGAAGGATAAACCAGTACTTCTCTAACAACAAGAAGCACTGAATGTAGTGTTGTGCTCTGAGTATTCACAGAAATGACTGTACTGTAAATAATATACTTACCTTTGCTGAACTGTTGTTGCTAACTGCCTGAATGATGGACTGTCGCCTATATTAATGCAAGATAGCATTATTGTATATGTTACTTGTTCAAAAATAAAGTTATTTGTTGCAACAATTTAAATCTTGTCAAATCAATCTGCTAGAGCAGACACGCTAATCACTTATAAGGCAGCAAGGGGTAGAACATTGCTGTTACACACAACAACAACATAGCATTACGCGTAGACGATGGTAGAAGCTCTTCGAGCTTCCACCATCTTAACCGTAACACCTTTATACCTCACCTTGTCTGGTGTTGCACGGAAAGTCCCATGAGAGGACAATCTCTAAGTGGGTGAGGTGCGTAAGCACACACCCAATCCGCTTGTGTAATTAATAATGTGTAAACGATGTGTGAGGTGTCAGTCTGTGCCGGTGCCCCCCGTGCGCCATATGGCCGAAGGCGCGCACCTTAAGGGCACGCCCTCCGCCTAGTCAGGCACGCCCACTATGGCTTCCACCACGCCAGCCAGGCCAGGCATGCCCACTATGGCTGCCACCACGCCAGCCAGGCCAGGCACGCCGACTACCTGCCACGTCAGCCCGGCCTGGCATGCCCACTATGGCTGCCACCACACCAGTCAGGCCAGGCACGCTCACTATGGCTGCCACCATGCCAGCCAGGCCAGGCACGCCCACTATGGCTGCCACCAAGTCAGCCAGGCCAGGCATGCCAACTATGGCTGCCACCACGCCAAGCACGCCCACAATGGCTTCCACCACGCCAGCCAGGCAAGGCACACCAGGCACATCCACTCAGGCTGCAACCAGGCCCACTCAGGCCGCTGACACGCCATCCACAGCAACGCCAGCTAACCAAGCACAGGGCCCCTCCTGCCCCTCCAGCACCTCCAGCCAGAATAGCCTCAGAGGTACCAAACAAAAATTGAATGTTCTTTCATGAAGCTCAGACACATTTTTAAAATGTATTTTATATAGGTAGTTTCATGGGGTTTTCAAGCTCATCAAGAAATCTGTTAATAATGAGGGATGCGCTTCTCAAACTTTCATTCAAACCTATCTTTTACAGCATCCAAGTCTATGGTAAAGAGAATGTTGGTATGCATAAATTTATGTGGCTTGTAATATTGGTGAATAGGAGTTATTGTTTATCTAACAATTTTTGTGTATGAACTTACTACACTCTGTTATTTACACACTACAATTTTAATTTTCTATCTTCCTAAAGCATGCATTCATAAGAGTTTGTGTTGTTCCTCAAATAAGCAAATGAGTGAATAAATGTGGCCAAATCACTAATTTGTGCGTATTAAGCTTAACGGTAAATTCATGGTAGTAATGGTTTTATGTCCTCGTTCATTTCTGTACAAATAACTTATTACAAATTGTTTTTTTATTTTCAATAACAAGGCTCTTAAACAGGTCAATATGCATCAGGGAATGTTTGATGTTTTTAAGAGAAAAAGGTTGATCGTACATATAGTACAAGTAAAAACATGCAATATTTTAAAGCAGATAAAGGCAATTTGGTATTTTAAACACACCTACAAAAATTGTGTTCACCTCATTTAGAATGGTCCAAGCCATCACAAACATGAAAATATGTTATGGAATTAGTTTGTTGGAGTCTTGGATATTCAGTTTTCTCGATAGATGTATATTATTCTGAAGAGTAAGCACTGTATAGCCCTAATAATTATAATATTTTTTACAGGGCCAAGGTCCACCCCACGCCAAGATAACCAACTGTCTCCTTCAATCTCTGGGGAGGCACAGGGCACTGGTCAAGTTGCCCGATTGGTGAGAGACGTTGAGGAAGCGAGGACCAGTGCCCAAACCAAGGCCAAAGAGGCTCAGAGATAGAAGGAGAATTTTGAAAGGATTCAAGGACTGGTATGTTTATTGTGGGCTTAATTATAATAATAAGTAGATTCCACTTAAATAATTTCATAAAATGATAAATTGTATCAATAATTAGCTGTGCATGACTTGTAAATTTTTGTTCTAGTCTTTCACTATTTCCTTCAGGTATGAATGACCTAATATTGATGAAGTAAGAACCAATACAAGAGAACAACTTTGGCCCTCAAGACTTCATAATGTGGGGGGGGGGGACAACCTTCATTGTAACTCATTATGCCTGTTAAGTTTGCATCATCGTTTTAAGCTGTGAGACTTCTGTCATCCATGGTTACATTAATTTGTTCAAAATGTGGAGAAAATTGAATTTAATATTCCGCTTTCATAATATATTTTTATTTAAAGAAAGTCTATTCTAAGCAAAAATCCAGTTTAGGTTGAAATGCCGACCTGCACAGGCTAATCTGGGATGAAACTGTACGCACATGCATTGAACCCCCTGTTCACAGAGCATGGTCCATTTAAAAACAAACATAATTTGGAAGATTTGACAAACAAACGAGATACAATTACCTAAGCTCACCATTTAGACTTTCTGCTCAGGTGAGCTAAAGGCATTATTAGAGTTTGTTATTACATTGACCACTCTGTCAGAGATGTTTAATATGAATTTTCCCTTGTCTGGCTGTCTCTTTGTTAAATTTATGTGTCATGCGCCACTCAAAAAGTATTGCTGCAAGAATGATGGAACTTTGTATGAGGAGAAATGGCCCTTTTAAGCAAAAATAAAAATTTAAATATAACGAAAGTTCTTTTGTGTAAGCCACGATACTTAACAGACAAATTAACCAGCATTTGATTTTTTAATTTCTGGCTTTTAAGTCTTTTTTAATGAAAGGTGTCTTAGACAGATGTGGAATATAGGGGCATCAATGTCCTTAAGACAATTGTGTAATTTGTTGTAATTTCAGTTTCAGACTACTATGAAAAAAATGGATGGCTTTGTGGTGGAAGTGAAACAAAGGGCGTTACAGGTTGAGGTATGAAAATTGTTTATATTGTTTAATATAGTAATATAGTAAGGAAAGAAGCTTGTACATATCTAGAAACACTTTATTTGAAAGGCCAGAATTGGCAAAAAAACATGCCTACATGTTTACATGACTGTAAATCTTTACAAGCACCCATGGTTTATGTATATCTTTTGTTAACTAAAGGATAATTTTATTTGCAAACAACGTTTCATTGTATTATTTTACAGAAGAGGACATGGATCTCGAAGAGAGTGATGCATCGCCTCCATCACCAAGAAGATCCCTGCGCAACAATGGGAATGTTTTGAGCCCAGACTATTGAACCAGACATTTCACAACAGCATGGTTTTATATACAATATTTTATTTTGAAAGTCCATTATAATATGGTGGTAAGCAACACGAAAACACGCTCAAAGGCACTTCTTATTAAACACACAAGTTTAATTTCTAAATACGTCTGAACTTGGACAAATGGCGAGCTTTAAAGTGGGTCATATTACATGTAAATGACAGCATTGTGTGCTTATACTTAATTTTGAGTTTTTCTTCTTTCAACAAAGTTCCTGAATATGCTGGGCTAGGTGTGATACTTTATTTTATTTTTGTTTAAGCATGTTAATGAGATGGACCAACAATTTATTAACTTTAAACCTATCTTTTTAACCTCGATTGCAAGAAAAGCCTAAGGTTTATTTGAAACACACTTGAGTCCATTAACTACTGGCACTGGGACCAGTAGTACTTTGCGTCTTTTCAAGAGATCTAAAGAACGCTTCAACAGTGCTGATTGAACCCTTGACCTCCTACATTTTCCCTTTGCATGCTGGGAATTTTGTCGCCTGCTAAAATGTCATCTGCTGATTTTCGAAAATTAGCATTTTCTTCTATTTTTTCAAAGAATACTATCAGAGTAGCAAACAGTTTGGATCCTGATGAGACGCCACGTTCTGTGGCGTCTCATATGGGTCCAAACTGTTTACAAAGGCCTTTAAAATTCGGTTCCAGCTCTGAAAGGGTTATTGTTGCTTGTGAAGATTTTGTATAATAAGTAAGAACAAGCAATATTTTCTGGATGAATCTCACAAAATAGTGTAGTTATCCCTTTGAAGTACAAACACCAGAAACAGTAAACTTGCAATCAATTTGGCTGTCTAAAATATTTAAATATTGACATCTTTCAAATTTACAAATTTGAAGAGTGAAAAACTAATATAAAAATTAGAAGAATGCACTTTGTGTTTTGGTTTCTATGTCCCTTTCCAGTGAATAAAGCTCATCTTAATTAACCAGCTAGGTAAATCAGATTAATAAAACCTGTTATAATTGTATTATGTTAATAAAGGTCCTATAACCTTCTTATTTTTCAAACCTAATTCAACTATAATTCAACCAGGCATAAACCCTTCTTTAACCGTAAAATATTAAACTACTTCTTTTATCTTTTTATGTTTTAAAAACTCACTGACTTTTTATGTTTTATTTACAGACGTGACCCATGGAAGGAGGAAGAGGGGCACCGGGGGTCCAAAGGGTGCCCGGGTACCTAAGAGAGCCCGCATCGGCGATGCACCTGCAGAACGAATGGGTATTTGTTTAGGTGTTGATAATTAAAACAAGGTTCAACAATTACATACATAGATTGTCTAGTAGCAAAATAGATCACTATACGGTCCCTACCATAAATACTCAGTCATACATACTTCCGTTTAAAACTAGGGTCGCAAATGGTACGCAATGATACTAATAATCCAACAAAATTGTCCTTCCATTATGGAAGATAATTACGTTTGAGATTTAAAAAAACATGTATATAATGTGTATGAAGTTGTTTTAGTCATAACTTCTTAGCGGTTCTTGAAAAAGGAGATCAAAAACAAACTTAACCCATTTAAGCCTAGTGGATTCTCTCATCCTTCATCCATCATGCGGCATCTGATCTTGGTCTAGCTGTTTGCAAAGGCCCGTTTTATAGACGCTAGGCTTAAATTGGTTAACTTAGTGTTTTCAAGAAAGACTAAGTAGTTAAATTATTCAATGATGGTTGAACATGCTTAAAATAGGTATTCAATATTTGTCAATTGGATTGTTCTTAACCATTTGCGTCACCTTTGTTTTCTGTAAAAGATTCCAAAAGCATAGCTTTGCAAATGCTGTTACATATTTTGATGCTTGCCACTGACAACAAACGCCATATGGTTAAGCATGTTCATCTCCAGACAACAGAAGCCAATTTTGTCAACAGAAAAGGTGTTCTATCTATGATGGCTTTTTAACGAGAAACTTAAATAACAAATAAGCCAAATATATGGTCTCCAAACGAGCGTTTACCTATATTAAGACAGAATTAGAAATTACCTGTCCATTGTAATTAGTCCCCTACGGGTTTCACCGGAGGGGACATATGGTTTTTCTCCGACTGTCAGTCAGTCCATCAGTCAGTCAGTCTGTCACACTTTTCTGGATCCTGTGATAACGTTAAAGTTCTTAATATTTTTTCATGAAACTTGAAACATGAATAGATGGCAATATGGACATTATGCACTTCATTTCATTTCGTTCCTACATAAAAAAAATTGGTTGTTATGGCAACAAATAGACTAGAAATACTGCTAAAAATGATGGTATTCTGGACCCTGCAATAACTTTTTAAGTTCTGATTATTTTTTCATGAAACTTGAAACATGGATACACATGTGTGAATCTAGCAAATTTATATTTATAGCATAAAGCCACAATTAAACGTAAAATTTCTTACAGCATATCCTCCATTCATGAAAACAGATCATAACGTCAGTTTGTCACAAGTTAATATAGTTATAATATTCCTGTTGGACGATTCAATCAGTTGCTGCCAAATGCCCATATCTTATAACCTGAAAAGATTCTGGAGTCCAGCTCATAAATGAGATTGTCATGCAAATATTGTCAGATATTTTTCATTAAAGGAAGGTATAAGTATTCGTCTAAAAGTCATAATTATGGCAATAGAGGTATTTGTATTTGTCTGATTGTAATAGTTGTGTCAAGAGAAAGTATGGGTATTTGTCTAACATTTATAGTTGTGGCAAGAAAGTTACATGTATGTGTGTTTTTTTACAATTACCGGTATTGTAGTGGCAAGAAAGATGTGTTTTTATGTCTAACATTCATAATTAGGGCAAAGAAAGATATGTGTATTTATCTAAATGTGATAGTTGTGGTAAGAAAGATATGTGTATTCATCTTATAGGCAAAGTTGTGGTAAGAAAGATATGTGTATTTGTCTTACAGTGATAGTTGTGGTAAGAAAGATGTGTGTATTCACCTAATAGTCTTAGTTGTGGTAAAAAAGAGGTATGTGTATTAATCTAATAGTAATAGTTGTGGTACGAAAGATATGTGTATTCATCTAACAGTGATAGTTGTGGTAAGAAAGATATGTGTATTTGTCTAATAGTAAAAGTTGTGGTAAGAAAGATATGTGTATTTGTCTAACAGTCATAGTTGTGGTAAGAAAGATATGTGTATTTATAATACTCATAGTTATGGTAAGAAAGATATGTGTATTCATCTAATAGTCATAGTTGTGGTAAGAAAGATATGTGTATTCATCTAATACTCATAGTTATGGTAAGAAAGATATGTGTATTCATCTAATAGTCATAGTTGTGGTATGAAAGATATGTGTATTCATCTAATAGTCATAGTTGTGGTAAGAAAGATGCATTTTCATCTAATAGTCATAGTTGTTGTAAGAAAGATACAAAATGTATGTGCATTTAATCATAGTTGTTGTAAGAAATGTGTATTCATCTTATAGTCATAGTTGTGGTAAGAAAGATATGTGTATTCATTTAACAGTGATAGTTTTGGTAAGAAAGATGTGTGTATTTATCTAATTGTCATTGTTGTGGTAAGAAAGATATTATGGCAGGATATGAATGTGTATTTAACTTAATATTATAGTTGTGACAGGAAGATATGTTTATCCATCCAACATTCATAATTTGAAAAAGAAGAGAGGTATTTGCAATAGTCTCAACAGTTATAGATGATAGAAGGAACATGGTGTATTTGTATGACAGTTATAGTTGTTGAAAAAAAAGTATGTCTATTTGTCTGATAATTTTGTCTTACAGTCATAGTTGTGGCAAAGAAGGTATGTGTATTTATTTGTTTATCAAAGTATTCATACGTGAGGTACAAAGTTGTGTATGTGATGGCATTAAAAGTTATCAGAACATATAAACGTAATTGACAGGCAAAGTTGTAATAACTATGGTAAGAAGAATGTTGGTATGCATAAATTCATGTGGCTTGTAATACTGGTGAATAGGAGTTATTGTTTATCTAACAATTTTTGTGTATGAACTTACTACACTCTGTTATTTACACACTGCAATTTTCTATCTTACTAAAGCATGCATTCATAAGAGTTTGTGTTGTTCTTCAAATAAGCAAACAAGTGAATAAATGTGGCCAAATTTAAATATCACAAATTTGTGCGTATTAAGCTTATTGGTAAATTCATGGTAGTAATGGTTTTATGTCCTCGTTCATTTCTGTAAAAATAACTCTTATTACAAATTTTTTTATTTTATTTTCAATAACAATGCTCTTAAACAGGTCAATATGCAACAGGGAATTTTTGATGTTTTTTTGAAAAAGGTTGATCGTACATATAGTACAAGTCAAAACATGCAATATTTTAAAGCAGATGAAGGCAATTGGGTATTTTAAAAATTGTGTTCACCTCACATTTAGAATGGTCCAAGCAAACACAAACATGAAAATATGTTATGGAATTAGTTTGTTGTAGTCTTGGATATTCAGTTTTCTTGATAGATGTGTATTATTCTGAAGAGTAAGCACTGTATAGCCCTAATAATTATTAAATTTTTTACAGGGCCAAGGTCCACCCCAAGCAGAGTCCAACAGACGCCCCAGACGCCGGCAAACCAACTGTCTCCTTCCATCTCTGAGGAGTCCATCTATTGGACCCCCCAGCAGCCTGAGTTGGCACCTCAGGGCCTGTCTGGGGAGGCGCAGGGCACTGGTCAAGTTGCCCGATTGGTGAAAGATGTTGAGGAAGCGAGGCCAAAGAGGTTCAGAGATGGAAGAATCACTTTGAAAGGATTCAAGGACTGGTTTGTTTATTGAGGGCTTAATTATAATAATAAGGTAGTTTCCACTTAAATAATTTCATAAAATGATAAATTGTATCAATACTCTGTGCATGACTTGTAAATTTTTGTTCTAGTCTTTCACTATTTCCTACAGGTATGAATGATCTAATATTGATGAAGTAAGAACCAAAACAAGAGAACAACTTTGGCCCTCAAGACATCATAATGTGGGGGGAGGGGGGGACAACCTTCATGATAACTCATTATGCCTGTTAAGTTTGCATCATTGTCTTAAGCTGTGAGACTTCTGTCATCCATGGTTACATTAATTTGTTCAAAATGTGGAGAAAGTTAAATTTAATATTCTGCTTTCATGATATATTTTTATTTAAAGAAAGTCTATTCTTAGCAAAAATCCAGTGTAGGTCGAAATGTCAACCTGCACAGGCTAATCTGGGATGAAACTGTACGCACATGCATTGAACCCCCTGATCACAGAGCACAGAGCATGGTCCATTTAAAAACAAACATAATTTGGAAGATTTGAATGAGAAACAATAACCTAAGCTCACCATTTAGAAATATGTAATGCACTACTTTCCTGTGTCGTCAATGGTGTATGTGTGTGATAAGGACGTCCACTGGTTGTGGGACGGTGTTCATCTGAGTTCTGCGGGACTGGATGAGTTTATGACTAGTCTTAGATTGAAGCTGGAGAAGATTATGCCGTCCAAGGACTAATCATTGTGTAGAGGAATGAGTGTGTGTTGGTTGATGTTGAATAAAAAGAGTGAGGAGTCCGTCTATTGGACCCCCCAGCAGCCTGAGTTGGCACCTCAGGGCCTGTCTAGGGAGGCACAGGGCACTGGTCAAGTGGCCCGATAATCCAGTGTAGGTCGAAATGTCGACCTGCACAGGCTAATCTGGGATGAAACTGTACGCACATGCATTGAACCCCCTGTTCACAGAGCATGGTCCATTTAAAAACAAACATAATTTGGAAGATTTGAATGAGAAACAATAACCTAAGCTCACCATTTAGAATTTCTGCTCAGGTGAGCTAAAGGCATTATTAGAGTTTGTTATTACATTGACCACTCAGTCAGAGATGTTTAATATGAATTTTCCCTTGTCTGGCTGTCCCTTTGTTAAATTTATGTGTCATGCGCCACTCAAAAAGTATTGCTGCAAGAATGATGGAACTTCGTATGAGGAGAAATGGCCCTTTTAAGCAAAAATAAAAATTTAAATATAACTAAAGTTCTTTTGTGTAAGCCACGATACTTAACAGACAAATTAATCAGCATTTGATTTTTTTATTTCTGGCTTTTAAGTCTTTTAATGAAAGGTGTCTTAGACAGATGTGGAATATAGGGGCATCAATGTCCTAAAGACAATTGTGTAATTTGTTGTAATTTCAGTTTCAGACTACTATGAAAAAAAATGGATGGCTTTGTGGTCGAAGTGAAACAAAGGGCGTTACAGGTTGAGGTATGAAAATTGTTTATATTGTTTAATATAGTAATATAGTAAGGAAAAAAGCTTGTACATATATTTTAGAAACACTTTATTTGAAAGGCCAGAATTGGCAAAAAAACATGCCTTCATGTTTAGATGACTTAAAATCTTTACAAGCACCCATGGTTTATGTATATCTTTTGTTAATTAAAGGATACTTTAATTTGCAAACAATGTTTCATTGTATTATTTTACAAATGAGGACATGGATCTCGAAGAGAGTGATGCATCGCCACCATCACCAAGAAGATCCCTGCGCAACAATGGTATGTTGAGCCCAGACTATTCAATCAGATATTTCACAACAGCAGGTTTTTATAAACAATATTTTATTTTGAGAGTCCATTATAATATGGTGGTAAGCAACACGAAAACACACTTAAAAGGCACTTCTTATTAAAAACACAAGTTTAATTTCTAAATACAGCTGAAGATATGAAGTTATATTTCACAATATAATTAAGAACATTTTTTACATGGTCATTAAATTATTTAAATTATTAATCAATGATGCTTGGACATTTTTGAACCTTTGATGATTACTGCTTTCTTTTTTCTTCACATGCAGATGAAGTATGCTAACCCCATTGACTTTCTTTCTCAAACTGTGAATTGGCTTTTGTACTGGGTTGGTTCAAATTTAACACAAGAGTGCCAAACTGTCACAAGATACGTCCGTTTGAAGGATTTGGACAACTTGATAACTTTACCATGACCCATATTTGAACTTGACCTACATGTAAAACATGCAAATTAAGTGAAGATCTGATGAAAACTACTTCAATTAGAGAGCGAACACCATGCTAAATGCTTGAAATGCACTAAGTGACCCTGTGACCTAGTTTTTGACCCTGCATGACCCATATTCGAACTTGACCTAGATAATGTCTAAATACAACTTCTGACCAAGTATGGCGATTTTCGGATCAAAAATACTTCTATAACAGAGC
Organism: Dreissena polymorpha; assembly: GCF_020536995.1. Lineage (NCBI taxonomy): Eukaryota > Metazoa > Mollusca > Bivalvia > Myida > Dreissenidae > Dreissena > Dreissena polymorpha. Next base: position 8,455,307 of record NC_068369.1, read on the forward strand.
GGACACCATGCGAAATGCTTGAAATGCACTAAGTGACCCCCTGACCTAGTTTTTGACCCAGCATGACCCATATTCGAACTTGACCTAGTTATTGTCAAGATACAACTTCTGACCAAGTTTGGTGAAGATCGGATAAAGGATCACACAAACGTTCATGGACTGACTTTATTTTCTGAGTAGCCTTACATTTTCGTTTATATTAATGTTGTTTTCTTTTGCTTATTAGGTGCCTGGGCGCTATCATGTTTTTGGCCAGGGCGGCATGAGGGTATCGAGACCAAATATGGACCTTTTTGAGGATATGTTACAGTGGGGCCCAGATGTTGTCATACTTTGCCTGGGGGGGAATGACATAACCGCCAGTTGCCAGCCACGAGACATCGGTTTGGGTATTGTTGAGTTGTGTCAGTTTGTGAGAGCAAGAGGTGTCGTCACCCTTGTGGTGGCTGACATTTGAAGGCGGTGGGTGTTCCGAAACCCCGCACTCACGACAGACAAATTTGCTAGGATTGGAAGTGCTATCGCGAAATATGTAATGCGCTACTTTCCTGTGTCGTCCATGGTGTATGTGTGTAAAAGGGACGTCCACTGGTTGTGGGACGGTGTTCATCTGAGTTCTGCGGGACTGGATGAGTTTATGACTAGTCTTTGATTGAAGCTGGAGAAGATTATGCCGTCCAAGGACTAATCATTGTGTAGAGGAATGAGTGTGTAATGGTTGAGGTTGAATAAAAGAGTGAAATAAGTGTGTTTATTTGAGTTTTGTGACAGGATATGTTTTACTTATGTGCAGTCCTTAGGTCCCTAAGCATCAGATTTTCATGTTGCCTAAGTTGGGTCTAATATTTAATGTTAACCTAGGGATTAGCTGCGGTTATCTGTCTTGTCAGGATATCAAATGTATCTGTGTGATTGGTGTATTTGTATTTTATCGACGTACCCCCTGTGTCTTCTCAAAGGTATCGTATTCGATCAGGTATCATTCGGATCGTTAATCTCGTGGCGTACGGATGTGTTTTTTGCGTTAATCGGATTATTGGATTAGCTTAACAAATTTTTATCTTACAACCGTGTTTTCCAACTTAGTATCTTAGCAAATCTCTCAACAAACTCAATCTTAAGTCAGGGTCTATCCTCTGAAGTCCTACTTCAGGGAAAGTGCTCTAACAGCAATAAGCTCTAAGTGGATCAGTGTAAGGAAATAAAGGGAAGAAAGGAATAATTTAAATCGAATAGGATCATACCTTTTTTTTTTACCTTTTTTACAGTGCCTTCCTTAGGAACGAATCTGACAGAAATTATTTAATCAGTGAACCAGTAAATCATAAGTAAATACAGGGATTAGTAGAGGATAATTAAATAAGGTAACCCAAGTCGGATCATTATCATTAGTGATTTAATCTCTCTTAAGTGTGATAAAGTGGGGTGGATTTGGAGAACAAAGAAGGGTCGCGGAAAATAGTAAGTCTTGCCAAGTGCTAAATCTAACATTATTTATCATCCCTAACCCATTGAACTTATCCTTTTTTCAACAGTTAAGGTAGTCTTAGGTAGTAGTACATTGACTGTACCTTCAAATTTCAGAAATTGACTTGGGTTATTACATTTCTTTAGTTACCTCACTAACAAGTCAGCTACAATACGCTCTAATACAACCGCGCACCTACCGGTAACTCCATCACGTCTGCGCGCTCTTAGTACCAATATAGGTGACCTACTTTAGACGTAAAGACTTAAGCCGCTGATAGGTAATAAAACGTAAATCGTGTTGTTAAACTCGTAGCGTGCTAAATCCTTTCCTAAGCGAATTGTTGAATTAATACAGGGGAACACCTTAAATAATCAAATAATCTTCAACTGTACTTTCAAGTTAAGACTAATAAGACCAACCCACAAGGGGAAAATGCAATGCGTAACAAAAACATTAAAAATGAAAACTTATGCAAACGTAACCGCTACGCTTATGGTGACACCGAAGATCCAAAGATCTTCTTTCCGCGTCGGAGACATTTCAAAGGATTCTGAAACGGATACACCGTATACCGTCACATTAACCCCAAAGGACCCCCTGACCCCAAATCAACATGTCAGGCATAACTCAGATCCAAGCCCGGATACTATCCCTGACTCAATCCCAAACTCTCAATCAACGGCCACTTTGATAAAAAATGACGCTTCGCATCTAACAATCTCTCCCCCCTCAAGGGAGAAACAAACCCGCGATGATAAGACGTTGACAATACCAAATGACCCTCCCAGGCCCCAGTCCGCTAGGCAATCTACCAACAATGGCCCTGGCCAGGCAATATGGCTCACCCTCTGTCTTGACACTGTCGCGGAGATTTTCCCGCATAACAAGGCCAAGGCAATTGGTGAAGCCTTTGTAAAGTTCGTTGGGTCTGATCAAGCCAAACTGCTCAAAGAAGTAAAGTCCGGACTACTATTTAAGATAAGAAAAGACGCGATCCATAAAGCACATCAATTCTCCTTTGGCAGTTACGACTTCAAACTGACTGAGCAACCCAAATTAGGCAAAGGTATAATTTATGTCCCCAAAAGTGCGAACATCAAGCAGCTAAAAAATGACCTAAAATCTAAGCCTAATGTAGAGGCCGTCCATAGTGGAGTACGAAAAAATTTTATAACGGTTACTTTTAAATCAGAAAACGCACCAACCAATATCCTAGGCCACAACGTTAAGCCCGCACTATTCGCTAGCCTACGGTGCTATAAATGCCAGATGTTCGGCCATGCATCGCACGCATGCAAAAACAACGCGAAATGCCCACACTGCGCGGGTAACCACTTGCACGCGTCGTGCACATCAAGGGGCGCTAAGAAGTGCGCAAACTGTGGTGGGAGCCACAGCGCGGCATATAAGGGGTGCCCAGTGTACCTCAAATACCAAACTACAATTAACAGCAAAAACCTGCGACTTACAAACAATTACCTAAATTACATGAATAAAACAAATCAGCGCCCTAACTTAAACCAAATTGCTAAACAGCTGGTAGGTAAATCCGAAGCTGAAATACTGGCTATACTCAAAAATAAATTCCCCGAAAGAGAGACGGAGCATCTCACCGTCAAAACAACACCGCCCGTGCAACCATCACCAACGCCCGTTCAATCCACAAAACCCAAACAGGTCATGAACCCTCTCCCCACACAACAACAACAATCCAAGCAAGCACAAACCCATAACCAATCCATTAACACAAACAACCCTGTAACTCCCAAACAACAACAACAACAAACACCACGACGTACACAACTCCAACGTCATTACTGGCAAACAAAAAACCATGAGGGCTCGCCTCTACACCTACATAGGAACAAACTTAGTCTGAACCGGTTCCGCCCAAATCCTCTCATCATGCGCCATAGCCATCACAGAAGGCAAGCGCTTGCGCCGCCGTTCCCGATATACTTCCGTCACGCGTACGGTTTATACTAATAGAACAACCTCTTAAGCTTGTACAATCTACCACTACATGCCCCTCAATGGCTACGACAGCACATAATATTACTTCAAATCTTACCGTAATGTCGTGGAACGCCCGAGGGGTAGGCTGTCATGAAACCAAAAACAAATTGTATGAGCTCAAAAATTATGTAAACAATAATGAGATACATGTTATATGCATCCAAGAAACCAACTTTAAAAGCAAAAATAAACAAGTTCAATTTAATGGATATCAAGAACCCGTGAGATCAATAGAAGGAAAAACGGCAACGGCCACGGGGGTAGCTATATATGTAAAATTGGGAATCCCATTTACCGAAATCAAGATTAATCAAGATTGCCCGATTGAGTCGTGTGCCATCACACTCTACCTCACTAAAAACCTGTCCTTTCGAGTTCAATGTGTATACGCTCAATCTGCAGAAAACACTCTAAAAAACTATTCAATTTTTTTTCAATCTTTAGACCATAGACAAAACAATATCATAGTTGGCGATTTTAACCTAAAGCACCCTTGCTGGAACCCAGAGGGCGATGCACGATGTGAGGATCATGCGGAAAATCTATTAAAATTATTAAATAACACAAGCCTCAATTTTCTAAACGACGGACAGGTCACGAGACTGTCCGACCGCGCCGACCATTCTGACAGCACGATCGATCTCGCCCTTACGTCAGCTAAATTACAAGCAATAAGCGACTTCAATGTACTCAACAATTCGTTTGGTAGCGACCATCTTTGTTGTGGTGGCTGACATTTGTAGGCGGTGGGTATTTCGGGACCCTGCACTGACGTCAGACCATTTAGCCAAGATTGGACGTGCTGTCGCGAGATATGTTCCTGTGTCGTCCATGGTATATGTGTGCAATAGGGACATGCACTGGTTGCGGGACGGTGTACATTTGAGTGTTGCTGGACTGGAGGAATTTCTGACAAGTATTCGATTGAAGTTGGTGAAGATTTTGCCGTCAAAGGATTAATAATTGTGTAGAATAATGTGTGTGTGTGTTGGTTAAGGTTAAAAAAGGAGTGAAATAAGTGTGTTTATTTGAGTTTTTTGACAGGATATGTTTTACTTATGTGCCGTCCTTAGGTCCTTAAGCATCAGATTTTCATGTTGCCTAAGTCAGGTCTAATATTTTAATGTTAACCTAGGGATTAGCTGCGGTGATCTGTCTTGTTAGGATATCAAATGAATCTGTGTGATTGGTGTATCTGTATTTTATCGACGTACCCCCGTGTTTTTTCAAAGATATGCCGCTAGTTTTAAACTGGTTTTTGTCTCAGGATATATTAAGTAAATATAACTATTCGGATTTTAATTGTTCGTATCATTGTGGGTTTCCTACATACTTTCTATTGTCGGGGGTTGCTTACACATCATAAACTGGCAGAATTTGTAGCAATAAAGTTTTAAGATTTCGAATGTTCGTTTAATGCGATCTTCCTTATAACTTGCTTTTGCAGGGGAGGTAATTGTAACACGCCAAAATCTCAAAAACAGTCTTTTCTACGCATATTTATGTTTATTTTGCAAGATATAAGGGAATTAAACCTTGAATTACTATTAGTATGAGGACAAAGAGAGATTGTTATGGATATATGATGTTTGTATAAATCTTGGGATGAAGCGATATATACTACTATATTATTTTCCTCCCCGCGGCGTCTCCCGCACCACCGCGGCTTCCCATACAGGATTATTGTTTTCAACAGTCTCAAGGGTCTACGGTTTATTAGTTAGATTGTTAAGGACACAATGTATCTTGTGTATTTATACTGTAGTATTTATTGTTCATTTGAATAAGGCATACGCAGTGGAAGCTCGCTATCGAAGTATTTAACTGTACGTTTCATGCGCGATGTTAAGTGTACTTATATTTTATTCAGATATCCCGTGTCTCGCAAAAAATTGAATACATGTTGCCTTACAAAGGATCCGATCTTGTTTGGAGGCATTAACAGTAGACGGCGATCAATTTTTACAGTGATATTGTTGTATGCTGCTATTATACCTGCACTTAGTTCTAGTCTTTGGGCGTATTTCATTCCATTCGGATCGTTACTCTCGTGGCGTACGGACGTGCTTCTTGCTAAATCAGATTACTGGAATATATTATATTTATTTCTAATCTTAACAGTCGTGTTTCTAATCTAAGTCATTTACCAATTCGTTCTGAATTCAGGGTCTATCCCTTGAAGTTGTACTTCGGGGAAAGAGCTCTTCCAGCAATAGGATTTAAGAGGATTTGGTTAAGTTGATTAGTTTAAGGAAGGAAAAGTTAATAAAGGTCCTATAACCGTCTTATTTTTCAAACCTAATTCAACTAATATTCAACCAGGCATAAACCCTTCTTTAACCGTAAAATATAAAACTACTTATTTTATCTTTTTTTGTTTTAAAAACTCACTGACTTTTTATGTTTTATTTACAGACGTGACCCATGGAAGGAGGAAGAGGGGTACCGGGGGTCCAAAGGGTGCCCGGGTACCTAAGAGAGCCCGCGTTGGCGATGCACCTGCAGAACGAATGGGTATTTGTTTTGATGTTGATAATGAAAACAAGGTTCAACAATTACATACATAGATTGTCTAGTAGCAGAATAGATCACTATACGGTCCCTACCATAAATACTCAGTCATACATACTTCCGTTTAAAACTAGGGTCGCAAATGGTACGCAATGATACTAATAATCCAACAAAATTTTCCTTCCAATATGGAAGATAATTGTGTTGGAGATTTAAAAAAAACATATATATAATGTGTATGAAGTTGGTTAAGTCATAACTTCTTAGCAGTTCTTGAAAAGGGAGATCAAACATAACCCATTTAAACCTAGTGGATTCTCTCATCCTTCATCTATCATGCGGCATCTGATCTTGGTCTAGCTGTTTGCAAAGGCCCGTTTTATAGACGCTAGGCTGAAATTGGTTAACTTAGTGTTTTCAAGAAAGACTAAGTAGTTAAGATAACCAATGGAGGCTGAACATGCTTAAAATAGGTATTCAATATGTGTCAATTGGGATTGTTCTTAACAATTTGCGTCACCTTTGTTTTCTGTAAAAGATTCCAAAAGCAGAGCTTTGCAAATGCTGTTACATATTTGGACGCTTGCCACTGACAACAAACACCATATGGTTAAGCATGTTCATCTCCAGACAACAGAAGCCAATTTTGTCAACAGTAAAGGTGTTCTTTTATGGCTTTTAATGGCCATTCATCATAAAAGAAATATGGAAGTCACACTCCGCTACCAATAGTTCTTGAGCTTTCAAATTTTTATTTTCATAATAAGAGCTTAGCCAGATTGTTCAATTTTTAACAAAAACATAGATTAGTTATTTTCAGTGGTAATTAATAGCTAGTGAAGCATATTTGGCATGAAATAAAAACATGTATTGCCTTTTTGCAATTATCGTGCATTGTGCAAGTGTTTCATTTTTTGTGTGCCATGCCAGGCACGCAAGGCATGCCCACACAGGCTGCCACCTCGCCAGCCAGGCCAGCCATGCCAGCTGTGCCACAAGCTAACCAAGCTAAGGCCCCCCCCCCTGCCCCTCCAGCCAGGATAGCCTCAGAGGTACCAAACACAAATTGAATGTTCTTTCATGGTGCTCAGACACATTTTGAAAAAAAAGAGATCAAATTTAACCAATTTAATCCTAGTGGATTCTCCCATCCTTCTAAATTGGATCAATAATTTCCGGAGAAGGGATATCTAGTATATTTATTTCTATATTTAGAATATTTCTTGCAGAAATTCCTTTAAGCAAACAGCACAGACCCAGATGAGATGCTGCATTATGCGGCATCTTATATGCATCTAGCTGTTTGCAAAGGCCCTTTTTTCTAGAGGCTAGGCATAAATGGGTTAACTAAGTGTTTTCAAGAAAGACTAAGTAATTAAAATATTCAATGAAGGTTGAACATGCAATAAATATTCAATATGTGTCAATTGGATTGTTCTTAACCATTTGCGTCACCTTTGTTTTCCGTAAAAGATTTGCAAATGCTGTTACATATTTGGACGCTTGCCACTGACAACAAACACCATATGGTTAAGCATGTTCATCTCCAGACAACAGAAGCCAATTTTGTCAACAGAAAAGGTGTTCCACCCCCCTACCCCCCCCCCCCCCATTAAAAAAATAAATAATTTTTTTTCCCTATTTTTATTTTTGAAAGATCGTCTTATAAATTATTGAATATGAACAATTTCCCCATGACGGCTTACGTTATACTGTCAAGCACTCAAATAGTCGAGCGGGCTGTCCTCTGACAGCTCTTGTTGCAATTATTGTGCATTGTACAACTGTTTCATTTGTTTGTGCCAGGCACACCCAATCAGGCTGCCACCTCGCAAGCCAGGCCGGTAACGCATGGCACGCCCTCACAGGCTGCTACCTCGCCAGAAAGGCCAGGATCGCCAAGCACACCAACTCGAGCTTCCACAACGCCAGCCAGGCCAGGCAGGCCAGCTCCAGCAGCTGACATGGCATCCACGCCAGCCCCCGCACCCATGCCATCTACGCCACACATGCCTGCCAACCAAGATCAGGGCCCCTCCAGCCCCTCCAGCTCATGCAGCCAGGATAGCCTCAGAGGTACCAAACATAAATTGAATGTTCTTTCATGGTGTTCAGACGCATTTTAACATGTATTTTATTAAGGTAGTTTGATGGGGGTTTCAAGCTCATCAAGAAATCTGTTAATAATGAGGGAAGCCCTTCTCAAACTTTCATTCAAACCTATCTTTTACAGCATCATAGGCTTGAGCAGAATGGCTTAAATTATCAATAGCCTTTACAGCACTTCCTCTTACAGTGTTTTTTTTCGTTCAAATTTTGGTCAGGTAAGGGGACCCATTCCCAATTGAAAAAAAGTATACACTGTTCCCAAATGGGACCTAAAAAATCCCAATTGAAGGTTTCCACAGACAAAAAGTTGATAAGTATAAACATGTTAATTGTCTCAAAGTCAAGCTCTAGAAGTAGAACCTCAAAATATAATATATTGAAATCACTATTATTATAAATTTCAAAGTATTTGTAAACATAAAAGCAACAACATTTATTTCCCAAATCTACTCAAAAGAAAACAATATTTCCCAATTTAAAGCGACCCGATCCCATTCCCAAAATGGTGAAAAAAAACTGCCTTTAGGGCTGACATAATTGGAGAAGCATATATGTTGATATGGCATACTTTCTCAGTCTCAAGGTTATTGCCAACATTATCAGTTTTTCCTTAATACAATTTTACAGAGCCCTCTGTACAACGAGTGTCTATCAAAGTTGAATATAATTATGTATGTGCTTAAAACTTTTTATCTTTTTATCGATCCGGGGGCATAAAAACTAAATGTGCCATCACTAGAGCACAGATCAAGCAGCAAATAGATAATAACCATCAATTCCAGATGATGGAAAGAACCTACTACTATGGAAAAAAAAGGAAAAGCAGATTGGAGCCTATGGCCTATGATAATAGATGGGATGGATCAGTCAAAAACAAATCTTCCACATTTTATTTGAAGACTACCTAAGTACATGATGATGGCGCTGAAAACCCATGTTACTGAAGTCATTAACCATGGACACGGCGGTTTCCACACCTTTATTGACCTCAACTAATACCCTCACGATCCGAACCTCACCATAAATGTCCTTTTTAAGATGCTGAAAATGACTGCTGACAGTCATGACAACACCTTCCCGCCTACATTTTTCACACAGACTGACAATTGTGGACGTGAAAACAAAAATCATTTTGTATTGGCCGTCTGTGAGCTTCTGGTAGCGAACTTTCTTCAGGTAGGACATGCACATGAAGATGTGGATGCAAGTTTAAAACAAATTGCAGACAAACTTTGAAAGACTAATGCTGAAATATTTGACAACTTATTAACAATATACCTTAAGTCACAAATGCTCACGAACATTTTCAATGTCAAGGACTTGTTGAGCATTGCTCTACAGGTTAAAATTTAAGGGATAAGTGAACCATTGCACTACAGATTTCTGCGAGTTGACTATTGTATTAAAGTTTCATAAAATTTTAAAATGTATGCCACCTGGGAGACCTAACATTGTTAAACCAAATTATGAAAACATTGAATTTGACAAAAAAAAATAAACATATAAGAGAACTTAGTTTTATTTAAAAATCCATTGACGGTTGAAAACTGGGATTCATTTGTATTAAGAATAAAAAAAAATAAGGAACAAAGAAATCCAATATGGATATTTGATACTTTACCCAGACAAACGCCAAATAAAAACAAATATTTGTGCTGCAACAGTGAGCAGCGTCTTCCAGAGGAAATTGAAAAGAGATCCAAAGGTAAAGCTGGTAAAAAGAAAACAACCATTAGATCAACCGTCTACCAAGAGCAAGCAGTCCGCTCTAAATAATGACAAACGCAAGCGGGGTAAGAAAAGGTTGAACAGAACTGACCTCAAGGCAGCCAGTGGTTTATTTTTATACAAACTATAGGAAAAGGAAATCTACTGAAATTAGACAAATTATTTTCATTTTGTGTTTTGTTGGTGTTTTTGCTTTCTATGGCTGTCTTTTGTTCTGTCTGTTTTGCATTTTCTTTATTGCCTACCAGAGCATAATCGTTATCTTTTTTTTCAAAACAGGTACATGATAAACAGGCTGCTGAAGGCCAACATGTACGACACTTTGAGAAGGCATCTTCTTTATTATGCCACTATTTCTAAAAGTTTGTCATGTGAACATTTTATGTTACCCTGTCAAGTTTGACAATGAAACAGTCTTGTTTTGATCAGTAATTCTCATTTGCCAGGAGTCTGAGTGTTTTACAACAATACTTTGCTAATGCATGCAAAACTCGCTCACAAGTAGTCACTTCCCACAAGGATTATCTAGATTTTCGTTTTTGACTAATTGATTTCACTTAAAATGTGGGTTAAATCTTGTCTCTAGACTTGTTTGATGAACAATCCAAAATAACAACTTTTTATGCCCCCAAATAGAGGAATATTCTTCTGTCCGTCTGTACTGTCATGTTTCCAAACCATATAAGAGTGACAAAATAAAGCACAGTTTCAAAATGTTAACAAAGAATAAGGTGGGCAGTATTTTTTATGCATTGCACAAACAGACACAAATTATGCAAGAGCCAAATGTCAGACACAAGCGGAAAGTAAATTCCTAATCAAAACAGTCTCGTAATACTTCTTGGGTAGCATAAAATAGTGTGAACATTATGTGCCCAAATTTGGCTGGTCACAAAAATGCCACACAATTGCTCCAACTGAACTGTGGACATAATGTACCCATACTCTCGTTGGTTACACAATGGCCGCAATTCTTATCAACTTGCCTTTTGTACCAATTGGTAAGAGATGTTTCTGCCTAATAAGCCAGTATCAAGTGTAATCCAGTCCATTTAGGATTGACTCATCATCTAGTTGATGGCCTTATCATCTATTGCAGGATACAGTTCAGTCCAATGTCCAGACATCCTACTGAACCTTAAGTCTATGCTTTTATATGACATGTTCCCGGCCAATCTTGTGGGAAATGTAAAGGACTGCCTGAAACATCACCTGACTTATCAGGCGGTTATTTCAACAGGGTGCACCTCTCTCTTTCATGCCCTGGATAATCATCTGAATAAACCTTTCAACGAGAACAACAGGGCCTAGTCGAATCAATGGATGGTTTCTGGCACATAGCACTTGACTAAAGCTGGGAACTTGAACTGTGAAGACATTGACACAGAGTAGGTGGTTGATATATGAAATGAGGTACTTGCATGATGGTAATGGAGTCCTTCCTCAAATGCCAAATTTGTACAGCATTGATGGCATAGAAGATGATGAACTGTACAGTACAGACGGAAAGTGAAGATGATGATGATATCGAGAGTTAGTTTGATCACTATTTGGACTGTGATGTATGATGACTGTGTGAACAAGTGAGAGTTTCTAGAGTGGATCAGGGACGACACCAACAAGGCTCAGTATGTGATAATAAATAATATAATTATTCTTTCGAAAGTCTTAATAGGTGTTTTATATATATTTCAATGGGTACCAGTGAAAAGAATTACTATATTAATATACGTATAAACTCAGTATTGAACAAGGGCTGTTTGTAAAACATGCATGCCCCCCATATGGGCTGTCCGTTGTAGTGGCAGCCATTGTGTGAATACGATTTTTGTCACCGTGACCTTGACCTTTGACCTAGTGACCTGAAAATCAATAGGGGTCATCTGCGGGTCACGATCAATGTACCTATGAAGTGTCATGATCCTAGGCAAAAGCGTTCTTGAGTTATCATCCGAAAATCATTTTACTATTTCGGGTCACCGTGACCTTGACCTTTCACCTTGTGACCTCAAAATCAATAGGGGTAATCTGCAAGTCATGATCAATCTACCTATGAAGTTTCATGATCCTAGGCGTATGCGTTCTTGAGTTATCATCCGAAAACCATTTTACTATTTCGGGTCACCGTGACCTTGACCTTTGACCTAGTGACCTCAAAATCAATAGGGGTCATCTGCGAGTCATGATCAATCTACCCATGAAGTTTCATGATCCTAGGCGTATGTGTTCTTGAGTTATCATCCGGAAACCATTTTACTATTTCGGGTCACCGTGACCTTGACCTTTGACCTAGTGACCTCAAAATCAATAGGGGTCATCTGCAGGTCATGATCAATCTACCCATGAAGTTTCATGATCCTAGGCGTATGCGTTCTTGAGTTATCATTCAAAAACCATTTTACTATTTCTGGTCACAGTGACCTTGACCTTTGACCTAGTGACCTCAAAATCAATAGGGGTCATCTGCGAGTCATGATCAATGTACCTATGAAGTTTCATGATCCTAGGCCCAAGCGTTCTTGAGTTATCGTCTGACAACCACCTGGTGGACGGACCGACCGACAGACCGACATGAGCAAAGCAATATACCCCCTCTTCTTCGAAGGGGGGCATAAAAAAGTACATGTATCAGGGAGAAAATTTAATTTACAAGCTTCCTTGGTGTATAGTGCTTACTAACAAAATGGCTGACCAATGCATTTTGACAATTTTATTTTCACCACTTTTCTTCAGAGTTGATAAAAATAATTAGACTCTTCTTACATGCAAAATACTGCCAATCAGGGACTTTTATAATCAAGCTGTCTTATAATTGAAGCAATAACATAATTATTTGTGGATTAAATTATGACTTAAGATTATGGAAATAGTTGTTATCAGTTTAAAAACCGCTAACAAAATATACTCTGATGATAGTGTAAATTACAAACATTTAGCATTTTTGTAGAACTTAGAATTTGTCAATTTAAATGCTATTAAATTATATTGTTAAAACTGTATTCAGTGTTTCAGTTTATTTCCTTCAAGAAGTATCACAAAGGTCAGGAACTCCCTTTGTAAAGATTGATGGTGAATACTGGACAAAAGGCCAGAAATTACTTTAGTGAAGATAGATGGAGAATAGCGAACACAAGAACAAAACGCACTTCTTGCTTAAGGCCTGTATACTTTTCTGGACTCTCATAGACAGGAGTAATGCTTGAATTTACAGAAGAGGTCTTCAACAAATAGCTTTAAAATCTTATCTAAGAACATTTACTAAAGTGAGTGAACATTGGACATTTTATTAATTTTCAGAAGTAGTAGTAGTAGTAGTAGTAGTAGTAGTAGTAGTAGAAGTAGAAGTAGTAGTAGTAGTAGAAGTAGTAGTAGTAGTAGTAGTAGTAGTAGTAGTAGTAGTAGTAGTAGTAGCAGTAGCAGTAGCAGAAGCAGTAGCAGCATTACAAGACCAATACTTAAGAATGATCAAATGGGAAAAGGTAACCTAGCACTGGCAGTTAATATGGGGCTCATTTACAGGTCAGATTTGGAATCTCTGCTGTAAAATGAGATTTTGAATGAATTAAAGGGAGGCAAATCTGTAATAAAAAGAACATGCATAAACCGTAGTTGTTTCCCTTGTTTGAACCATGCTAAATCCTTACAAGTTTGGAAAGAATTGGATGAAAAATTTGGACTTTATTGCATAAACACCATTTTCTCAATTCAAGGGGAGGTAATTCTGTACTTCATGGACCAATAATGCTCATTTTTTGTAGGGTTCGTGTCCTCATTGATATAAAGACACTGTGCAAATTTGGAAAGGATCGGACAAAAAATGTGGAAGATTTTTTAAAGTTTTCACAAAATAGGCAAAAACGAATAAACATGCAAAGTTCAACGAGCTCCTGCGGCCATGTTTTTTGACGAATCAAATTTCTTTTAACAACTTTTTCAGGGTATCCTTCAAACGTCATCCCTGTGAAATTTTTTGAAAATCTGATGAGCGGTTTCTGACAAGAAGATTTTTTAAGGTTTTTACCATATATGGTCATGGTGGCCATCTTGGTTATGTGATAAAAATTTTTTTAACAATTCTTTTGTCCCATGACCTTGGGGTTGCTCCACATGAAATTTAGTTGAAATTGGCTCAATGGTTTAGTAGAAGAAGATGTTTACAAATTGTTTACAGACGGACGGACGGACGGACGCCGGACACTGAGTGATCACAATAGCTCACCCCGAGCTATCGCTCAGGTGAGCTAAAAAGCTGATGCGCGTTATACATTGATACAACGCTATCATGGCTGCTAAATTGGTAAAAATATGTTGTGTAATCGTAAATAATCAAAATGGCCGCCATGTTTTTTTTCCAGAAAACCACCACCCTATAATCGTACAGACTGAGGGGCCATTGTCGAAACAAAAAGAAGTCCCTACTGGTAGGTATGAACGCGATAGAAGAAGTTTTGTCAAAATAAATTTGTTTGAATAAACTTGCGGACATTTCTTTGTTTGTGTTTTTACACTTCTTTATCGATGAATTCCGATGGGGATTGTTGTTGAGAGCAGGCAAAGGTAGGTGCGAACGAGGTCTTTTTACGGGTAACGGTAGGTGTGAAAGGGGGTCATTTTGCCATTCATAATTGGCAGATGATATTAAGTAATATATGTGCCACGACTTGTGACAATATGCAATTGCATTTTGTGTGTATAAATATTCAATGTTCAACTGTGGTGTTTCAAACATTGGTTAGCAATCGCCTGAACTACAATACAGAGAGAAATTGACATCGTCATACAGAGCATCATCCAAATTGAAATTGAGATTTATCTTGAAATTGTCTTGAAATTGTCCATTAACACAAGATTTATCTTGATTGTCAAAATGGGTCGTGTACGTCAGTCGTATACCGCCAAAGAAAAGCTTGATGTTGTCAAGTACGCCGAGACCACAGGACAAGGGGTGGATGGACAACGATCTGGTTAAAGACTGGGTAAAAACAGTCTGGGGAAGACGACCAGGCGGTTTTTCCAAACGAAGCCTCCTTGTCCTCGACGCCTTCCGGTGCCATCGTGCCCCAGCTCTGCTGCGCCTACTCAAAGAGGACTACAAAACCACTCTTGCCATCATTCCGGGTGGTTTGACCAGCGTCCTGCAACCACTTGATGTATCCATCAATAAGCCAATGAAGGTCCTGTTGCAGAGACGCTGGAACCAGTGGTACAGCGAGGGCGACCACTCCTCCACAACCACCGGGCGCATGCGGAAGCCGGAGTTAGAGGAGATATGCAAATGGATAGTAGAAACATGGCAGCAATTGGATCCCAACATCATTGTGAAAGCCTTCAAGAAGTGCTGCATTTCTAACAACCTAGATGGGACTAAAGACGACTCTGTTTGGGACGACATGACAAAGAAGACATCCGACGACGACTGCTCTACAACTCCAGATGAAGAAGACCACCACGAACTACAAGACTACTACGAGGAAACACTGACAGGAATGACAGACAAACAGATAGAGAAGTTATTTGAGAGCGACAGCGACGAAGAAGAATTTGAAGGTTTCGACGCATATGACATCGACGGAAGACCACTCTAGACGACCGCGGAAGAACGACAAAGACAACAACGGCCCTTCTCAGGGCCACCCATATTCTCGAGAGAATAGTCTTAACAATTGTCAAAAATATAGTCCTACGCCCGCATACCTCAACAATTGTATCCCTGTCTCCTATGCAACATTCAAATTTACCGGTATTGTTACCGGTAATGCCCACGCTTTCCTCAAGGAAAAATCACACGATGTACACTAATTCTTATTTTCTCACGTTTTTCACGAAATGCACGTGGACTGTTAATCTTTTGCTAGAAAATTACAAAATTGTCAGAAAAGTATAGTGCTATGCAACCAATGCTCCTAATCATAATGACGCTTCCTATTTTGAATGCTTAATTAAGCTTTCCAATGCCCCGGATTATTGGACTGTGCAATAGTAAAATGGCGGCCATTTTCGGTCCGATTTGGTGGTTTTATTGTCTTGAAATATTTTTTTCTCCATTTTTGCATTTAAAAAACAGCCTGCGCGCTATACACAGGTGCGTGCTATACGTGGAAACCTATGGTAATTTAAATGTTTTATTTTTTTTTTTGTATTTCAGATCACCAGAAGGCTATTGAAGCATCGTCACTCCAGCGACATATCAGGCTGCCAAGGAAGTGTCCATCAAAAAGAGCTAGGCGGCTGTCAAGATGTGCCATTGCAAATGTTCTGTTCCTGGTCAAGGAAGATCTGCCGAGTAGCATGTTGCCAGAGATAAACAAGTTTGAGATTTACCAAGTAAATAAAGAAGTAAAACAAATACAATTATGTGTGGTTATTGAATATTTGATGTAAATGTATTAAGCATACACATAGCAACAAAACATAATTGGTAAAATATGTAAATGCACCAAAACTTGAATGGAGGTAAATTATGATGATTAACACAATTACCATTTTGATATACATTTATGTCAAAGACACTATGATGTGATGCTTCTTTTCCGGGTTTGTCCAAACTTGCACCTATGTTTAGATGAGTTTCAGGATGCTTTGTCAGAGGAAGACCTACTCCTGAAGATCAAGGAAAGTAGCAAGTTTAGTCTCATTATATATGAGAGCACCGATATTTCTTTCCATCAAAATTTGATTATGTATATCAGAATTCTTGAAAAGAACAATATTAATGTTGTATTGCCTCTAACATACTTCTTATCAATCAATTCTCTGTACAGGGCGGATGGGATAAAAGGGTATTAACAATTTACAAAACTAACAGGAATTAGTACAGACGGGGCATCAGTCATAGTTGGCAATAAGTGTGGGTAAGTTACCAGGCTAAAAGCAGACTATCCTAGCTTGATAGCTACACATTGCATGGCACACACTTGAGTTGCTGTTCAGGGGCAGATGCTATTCCCTTTTTGGTGAAGGTGCAGGAAATATTGAACAGTGTATATAAGTAGTTCAGCCTCCCCCCCCCCCCCCCCCAATCCAGAAGATGACAACAGGGCAGACAGGTAAATTTAAAGAGGTGATCCACACCTCAGTTTTCATGGTTCAGTGGAAGCCATGATCCAGAACTTCAGCAGCTTTAAGTGTCTGTTTTTCTACAGGAGAAGTCCCTTAAGGTACTCCGTCTGTACAAGCCAATCACAATCACAAGTTCTTGAATGTGGTACATTTTCTAGCTGATATCAATCAACTCCTGGCAGTGCTCTACAAGTCTTTTCAGACACAGGACATTGACTTTGCAGAAGTAAGTCCTCTTCTGACAACAACCATCGAGTTGATTGAGAAACTCACTGCACGTAAGTCTGGACATCGTCTCACACTATTTCTTCAGCAGGTACCAGCAAAGCCCACAACTGGGGATGATGACCTAGAAACGTTTTGAGTTTCAAGGACACACCATCAGGGACAGTTGCAAGCAAAGTCTGGACGCAGTAAGTATATGCCTGGCCGCTATAGGTTTTTGGCCAGGGCGGCATGAGGGTATAAAGGCCAAATATGGACCTATTGGAAGATATGTTACAGTAGGGCCCAGGTGTTGTCATACTCTGCCTGGGGGGACGATATAACCGCCAGTTGCCAGCCCCGAGACAGCGGTTTAGGTATTCTTGGATTGTGTTGGCTCGTGAGAGCTAGAGGTGTCGCCACTGTTGTGGTGGCTGACATTTGTTGGCGGTGGGTGTTCCGGGACCCCGCACTCACAACAGACCAGTTTGCTAGGATTGGAAGTGCTACTGCGCATTATGTAATGCACTACTTTCCTGTGTCATCCATGGTGTATGTGTGTGAAAGGGACGTCCACTGGATACAGGACGGTGTTCATCTGAGTGCTGCAGGACTGGGGAGTTTATGATTCTTTTTCAGCAGGTATCATCAGAAGCATGCATGACAGGTTTTCCGACAACTCACTCGTCCATTGGTTGTTACAATTAAATCCGAACTTTGCCCTATGAAACCGCTTTCCCATAATGCACTGTTAATTTTACACTTCCGAAAATTATTGTACTTAAAGTGATCAAATATTTACGATGCAAAACTCTTAAAACTTTATTGAAAACTGACCAAATAGTTTGCTAACACTAATTTTAACCAAAAATCTTCGCACCTTCTTTAATTTGCGCCGATAAAGGTAAGATTTTATTAGTTTGGCCATGATAATAAATGAATAAGACCAATTGGCAACTGGCTTCACTGTTTCAAACCCGGGTTTCAAACACTCGTTAACGGTTATTCGGTCCCACTAATCCGCTAATCATAATAATGATACACTAATGGGGGCAATTACTGATCACCTGATAACAAAAGACTAGTATATTGACATGTGACAAACAGGCCCCAACTCCTGCAAGTGACTCTCAAGTGTCCTCCCTCTTTCCCCACTACGATTTTTGCAACCGCGATATATTTTCGACAAACAAATCGGATATTGACAGCATTTTTTTTTTTCAAAGTCAGGAATTGGCGAATTTAAGTGCTGACGAAAACGTCATTTTTATAAAAATGACAACATTTCCTGCTGGCAAAAATAAATGATTTCACAGTATCATCAGAAGCATGCATGACAGGTTTTCCGACAACCATGATGCTGGAGTCCTAATATCGTTGAGCATTCTATTCAACCCAGCCTTTGCAAAGTCTAGCAAGGTAAAGCATGTAGATGTAGTGTCAGAGTACCTATGAAGTGTTGGTTTTGAGGGATGTCTGGAGAGTTTAGGCATGTTCCTGACTTTCATGCATTCCCTTGTAGACAGTGGCAGTACAATTGTGAGTAATTCTTGGGACTACTAGCCTAGCCATTAAGAATCAAAGCGCTGAAGGCACTGAAGATGTTTGCTATTGCATAATTTAACACGCAATTCATTTTTGAAAATCAATCGCAAGTTTGAAATGAACACACGCCATTCAACTTTATAAAGTGTGTGTCATAGCGCACGGGTCGAGTTTTGTGTGCATTTTTTATCATCCTTATTATTTCATAGAAATAACTAAGACAAAATAAAAACAACATGCTTTTTGGAAGTTCTGAAAGCATAGAAAGTATGATGAAAATGGTTATGATAACTTAATATAAAGAAAATTTGCAGTCACCATCATATTAAAGGAATATTTTTTTCTAATATCAAATGACTATCTCACCAAGAATATAAATTCATAATGAAAGTTCCGTGTACAAAACTTTTCATTTTTGACACCATATACAAATTCAAAATATACAACAATCTTCGTATCTTGTATATGGAGGAATAAAAGTATATAAACATTGCTGTTTATGCTTTACTTATTACCCGAGCAGTTCACACGGTGTCAACAACGCTAACATAAACATAGGTATAGAGCACTCATGCGCTTTTAGGCGTAGCTGTTTCAGTTTTCATCTTAGTGACTTTTACATAACGCCAACAGACACGCATGAATATTTTCGAATATTTAACCCTTTCCTTGACAGGTACGCGTTTCTACGACCCTATCGATTCCCTGTCAAATACGCTTATCTACGCCTGTATCGATTCCCTGTTATCTACGCATTTCTACTACCCAATCTATTACCTGATATATACGCGTTTTTACGCGTCACGATTTAATTTGCTATTTAAATGCTTAAAATGACGTTTTAAGTGTAACAGAAATGCATATACACCTGCGTTCATCATTTTTCTAAACTGTCGAGTAAACATCCGGTAATGTTGCTATTTAAAGTTATGATGCAATTGGCGACCAATCAAGACAAGGGTTTACCATTTGACATGCGTAAATCACGTTCCGGGATGTGCGCGCTTTGAACGCATTTTCAATAAGAAGAGGCCAATGGCATTTACAAAATAAAAAAAATATTATGTTTAAAAAATAAACGTTAAATGGTCATTTTGTTGTTTGAAATAGTGTATTGGAGTATGTTGCCAAGTATTTCCATCATGACGCTAGTGGTTATTGAGATATCGCTGTTGACAAAAAAGCCGTTCAGTCTGGCATGTAAGGTTCGTTTGTCGGGATATGCTAAACTTTAAATTGAAATAGAACCAACATATTATCAAATAAGATGAATAATATCATCAATAATGTTTATAAATATGTTTTCATAATTGATTTAGTTATTGTAAATATCGTACACTATGTTTAAACGCTACAGTAGCAATTGAAAAGTGTTGTTGTTTGTAACTTTTAGAAAATAAAACGGATTTATTTATTATGCATTATAAATGACGTTTGCATTTATATCTGTGACTCTTGTTTACTCTTTATTTATCATTGATTGGACCCATGAGGGGATTGATGGTTAAAAACAAAGTTCAAGTGCTTACTCAGGCACACAGGTAAACACACATAAGCTTGTCGAATACTGGGCTTCTTAAATAACGAACCTTACTAAATTTCATCAAGTTTGTGTAATAGACAATGAGAAATATAAAACGCAAATTAAACTGTCAAATGCTTTTATTAACATCAAGTAAACTCGAACACATATACGCACTTGATAATTTTTAACTAAGTAGTGCATTCAATTAATAATGTTACATGCAAGTTCGTAATGTCCTAAAATAACTGCTATTCTCGAACCATATTTAATTTGGACATTTTCCGAAAACGTATTAATAACTCGTTAAAAATGTCGCAAAAATAAACACGTCCCATAGGGATATAATATCATTTGGGTGTAAATCGATTTCATTCTTATTGTTGTTTGATTCCATTATATCGTAAATGTTTGTTTCCGAGATCATATACGACTATTACATCGATATGTTAAATGGCATGTACACTAAAATGTTTTTACAAACGACACGTGCTTATCTAAAGTTTGTGTTTCGTAATACACAGGATATTGGATTATCGGTGCTTGATTGGGCAATAAAACAAAGACGCAGTCGGCGGTCTTCAATATGCCTTTGAACTGACCAATAATAATTAATAGCGCACATGCTAATCTAACATTTAGGGATAAGAAACACGGGTTCTAGACACTTTGAATAAACATGTTTAACGGACGCAGCAGTAGTCTTCAGATGACATTGGCGCGCGTGCCATGTTACCTCGTTTTGTAATTTGGTACACAAATACACGGGTTTGTTGGCGACTTCTGGGTTATAAAGTTATATGTCGGCGATCAGATAAACTGGAGTATTTGATAATAAACTTGGAATTTTGCAAATAAATACACAAATTGAAGACTTATTGAAGACGCCGACATTGCCGGATTTCGATCGGTAATAAAATGCAAAATGCAAATTAATTATATGAATATTCATGGCACATTATGCAACATCCAATTAAATTGTTACCGGTATCTATAAATGTTTATAAATCATTAGGTGAATTAATGTAATAGAAATACCAAGTATCGTACGAATTTTATAAGAAATAATACAATTTATTTTGAAAATGCATGAAGTTGTTTGAGAAACTCTGTGTTTTTCTATAGTTATTTATAAGAATTTACATGAATTTTGAGGCTTGCAGAATGAATTTATAAAATAAAAAAATCTTCAAGAAAGAAGAATTGTAGTTTGGAAAGTAAGAACAAAAAATTAATATTCCAAAATATAATTATTTGTATTTGATTCAACACACCAACTTCGCAAAGTTTCTATATGAGCTGGAAAGAGATTTGCATTTAAATGCAGTAAAACACACAACGGTCAACTTTGCATGACTATAACTGACCAATAAATTAAGGTATAAACATACAGTTTACACCACAGTAAAAGGAAATTTTATTAGCTTAAACTTTCATATTGTCATTATTGTGTATTTTTCAATTATATTTCAATTTTTATGAGAATATCAGGTTTAAAAGTAATGAGGGTCATAAAACAGCGTTTTTCCAATAATGCCTGTAAAGATGGGGTACTGATATTGATAAGATGGCTATCAGCCACTGGTCAGCATGCAGCTAGGTCTTGTGGTAACTGGAGAGGCTTATATTGGCTAAATGGCTGTCAAGGAAAGGGTTAATAAGCTGATTCGAGATAAAAACCTCTGAATTTTTGCTACATCACTGCGTATGTGCTCAATTCAAAGGATGTAGCACTGTTCAGTGTAAGGAATTCCGGACTACTCTCTGTATGCTCAAACGACACAAATTGTGGCCCTGTTACAATTACGCGTTACAATCCATCTCGCAGAATTTCACTTTCGCCTCCAATATGAGAAAACAATCATTAGCGAAACAGTATAGTGTCACGATAAGAGAAAATCGTTTAATTATCATACCACAATGTTTGCCGTTCTTGGTCAGCACGTCTGGAAATCATTCCTTAATGTGTGGATAGGCTGCCATTATTAACAAGTTTGCTATTTTCAATTCAATTTTGTATCAAAAAGCATTGTTCTTAAATGTGGCATTTTCAATTCGCAATGAGATTTGTAATGACCCTCGTCATGCGAAAATGGGTCTTATTCCATATGCGCCCATCATATAAATAGCCCACTCAGCTATCCCTCCTTCTGGTAAGGAGAAACATAACATATTGAGTGATTTTAAAGCGAACAGCATCGCCTATGGCCTGACTGCGCAAAAGCACATGTTGGGTTTAACAAACGCTTGCCGAAACGCATAAGACCCATTTTCGCATGACGGCGCTATTGACGTGTGATTTAAATGTGTCGAAAGAAAACTGCGTTTAAATCAAATATAAACATACGATATATTTCGATAGTGAAAAAAGATACTCATAACAAGGCATATGAGGACACATATGAAGTGCTCTCCCGTAGTATATTTTTTATTTTACTCACACTAATGTGTGGTTTGACAATGCTAACACACATTTCATGCGGTGAATATGCAGCTTACAAGTGAAAAACACAACACAATAGTTAAACTTTTGTTTAATTGTATTTAATTATTTAGAAAAGTAAATTGCTAACTTTATTTCAAAGTCAGCGTATACGCCGACTACATTTTTAAAATACATTTATTGTTATAAATATATTTAATATAATATATTAGGTTGTTTTCGGTTTTAGCGATTAAAAAGCATTTTCGAGGTTGCCTATAGTATGCCTGTAGTAATTCATGAACTCATATCCAACTGTCTATGTATTGAGAACTGTGAATATAAACAAGCTTAACCTTCTACTAACCTTCTGCTATTGCATTCGTATTATTATTATAAATTGTTATATTCGGGTTTAGCAATTATGAAACTTTTTTTTGTCTATCGTATCGCTGAAGTTATTGTTGAACTTATGTTCAACGTTTTATAAATTGAGAATATAAACAAAGACCTATAGATAATATGGGTCTTTGATATAAATAAGCGTCAACTTTTTCCCGAATCTCTCATTTTACGACCTGTACTACGTCATTGAGTTGTATGCGAGAGCGTAACCTATTGCGTTGTTATAACCCGTAAACTTTCCTTTGTTTATCGACAGACGCATCTATTAATAGCCTCATATATCATGAATGCCAAAACAACCGGGAAAAAGAACCACGTGACCAAATAGGACGCAAAACGCAAATACCATGCGACTACGACTTTTATTATGTAAGAAAGCTCCGCAATTCCTTTGAAGTCGGAGCCTTGTGATTGCTATTACTTAAATAATTGACCTCTAACTGAAGTAAGCAAAGGAAACGCAGCACCTAATTGACCCATTCCTTCTATGTGCGAAGGCAGATTGAATTTTACTAATGTATGGTTTGCCTATTATAACACACATTATAATGCGGTAAATATGCGACTAACAAGTAAAAAACACTATAATTAAACTTTTGTTTTGAATTGAGTTATTTAGAAAACAAAATTCCAAACCTTATTTCAAAACAGCAAGACTACATTTTTTAGAGAATATTATTGTTATATTTAAATGTTTTTTTAACAGTTTCAGCGATAATGAAACATTTTTTTATGCTGCTATCGTATCCCTGTAATAATTGTTGAACTCTAGGTAAACGTATTATTAATTGAGACCTGTGAATATAAACAAGCGTAACCTTATACTACTGCGCTATTCTCACACGGACTCCCCTTTGTTTATCGCCAGCCTCAGATTTATGAATGAGCTGAGCGAAAATACTACGTCACACACACGCAGCAAAAAGTGGACTATTTTAATCATTCATAAACAATCTCCTCCGCGACACGTGCAATACGATCATTGTTTATTGATTCTTTTTTATAAAACACCGTTCGAAAATATTGAATGTAACACGATATTAATATAATGTTGCCATTTGTGAATACACATAATTGGAGAACTCAAACCTCTTGCATAAATTATACAACTCTTTCTTGCGCGGATACGCAAGCGGGTATTGGTTTAATCATACCTAGTCGTATCGACCTGAATTTCACACCAAGCACTTTAGACTAGCGCCCATCTAAAAACAACATGTACCCTGCAGCTGCAGAGGCAGCAGAGAGGTTGTTGTTAGCACCAGTAAGTACAGTAGATTGTGAACGTGGGTTATGCAAACAGAACCTTATCAAAACCTGCCTTAGGAACAGGTTACAGAGAGGAAGGCTGGATAAGTTGTTAAGGATTTCACTAAATAGCAGGAAAGTAGAGGAGTTCCTGTTTGACAGAGCTTTCAGGAAATGGTCATCAGTGAAGATTTTTCGCATTTTTTTATTTTCTTGTAGTGCCATCCCATCTCGCGCAGCAGGGACTGTGAGCATCCTGATGTCCACTGTTGAAGAATTGAAGAACTTAATGTCCGTGTGTCAAGTTCCACTACTGAAGACAGAGGAAGGTGTTATAATAGAGGTAAAATTGCGAGATATATTCAACTGATAACAATTTGGGATGAAAATTAAACTCGGAATAATATTTGATAAATTTCAATTTTACTTTATGCCACTTTCTATCAAAAGTCCCATTCTTAAGATCTTAGCACATCTTTCAGTGCAAGTTTTGTTTGTCATTTATTGTTGCTGTGTTATATTTGTTAACATTTCCGTGTCGAAATTGTGAAATGGTTGTCCATGGCCGTTCTCTTGGAAGTTAAAAGAGCCTTGTGTAATTTAATTGCACAGAATGTACATGCATGAAGAACAAGAAATATCTTACGGCGTTGATTGTGGTTGGAGTTTATGAAAGGTAAAGAGTTCAATGAATGAGATCAAGGATAGCGAATGTCTTTTTCTGTGCAGTTCTTAGCTGCATCACACGCAGTACGGGATGTTACGCGGAGTTTTGCAGCATATTTTACATGATAACATATTGCTGGTCATAAACCTATAGATACAAAACAGAAAACCAAAAGAATAATGGAAGTTAAATTAAAACATACGAGTCAACGGGCCACACACGAAGTATCCGTACATATTTTTAATATTTATACGCGCGTTCTTCGAACAAACCTGTTTTAGTGGTTTGTGGGGCATTGCTATTTGATTCGAGTATTAACAGTATCGAGAATCATCGCACTCATGCTTAATACATTAGTCAATATGGTGGAATAATTCTTGTTAAATTAATTAAAAATAATATTTAATATGGTATTGTTGAAAACACATTAAGAATCTATTATTGACATACCATAATTAAATCGCTGGATATCTTCATTTAACATCTTTCTGGTCTAAAGAAAATTACAGTTCACCTAGTTCATGCTATAGCGTCTTTATTATATAACGCAGCTATGACCTGCATATACACTCTGACATTCACACACACTAACCGCAAACTGAAGAAGGTGTAGAATCTACGCACAAATTGTATTGATGTGAAGAGTTGAGTGTAAAACTGTTCCATCTATCATGCCTTTTCATAAGAGATAAAATTGTTTCATGCTGAACACGCAGTAAAACAGTGTTAAAAAGACGCGGCCATGTTTTCAATGTTCTGGTTGTATTCTCAAATCAGCCAATGGACTAAATAAGGTGTATTCATTCGTGGGTAGCCATGGGCATTTTTATTGACTGTAACCTAAAGGTCACCTAAGGTCAAAAGTGACGTTAAACAGCTACGCTAAACAATTCTAAGAAAATCAACAAAATATTTGTTCCAGAGATCATTGAAAGAAGACAGACTCCTTCTGAACGACGAGTACAGCAATTTGGTTTCATTAGTTCACACACGAGTGAATCCCAAGTAGATGCCATGGAATAGTCGGATCCTTTTGACAATTCTAAAACAAGTTCTAAAACAAGTTCTGGCAGTGGGGATCGGACTCCTCCGAAGAGGAAACGACTCAGTATGAAAGTTTAACATCAGTATTATATAGATATTTGTTGGTCTCTGTATATATCACGAGTTATCTGAGAAATTTATATTTTCAGCCATGATCACAAGTGAATAATAATAAACAGAAAAACAACCGATCTTATACCATTGTACAATCTAAGACTTAAAATGGAGAATTTAACTCGAATACTTATGTGGTGAAAAGTCATTTCATATCAAGTATGTTATTTTTCACTGTTTAAAACAGTATCACTGATGATCACTATACCTAGGCTATGTAACAGAGAACGCAAGATATTACAAGTTGATCCCTAACCTTGTCAGTCATTAAAGAATGCATTGAATCTGGACTACCGTAAAAAGTTGTGTATAAGGCGCACTTTTTTACCCCAAAATTTCATTTTAAAAACTTGATGCGCGGTATGCACAACTACAGCCATGCCAAGACATTTTTTCCCTGTCAGTTACCCAGTTGCAGTTATTCGCATCATTCTGTTCCCCTGTGTTTTAACTGTAACTATGTCAATAATAGTGTTATATTTACGATCTGAAAAAGATGGACAAACATTATAAAGTTAACATAAAAATCTTTTTCAGGTACATTACAGAGCATTTAAATCAAATAAATTTGAAGAAGAGAATGAAAAACAAGGAAGCCATTTTTATTTAAATGTTATTGTTTTCCCACAATATTATACCCCACTGTACTAGGGTTACAAAATTTATTTGGGGGCACTTGTCGATTTACAATAGTATGTCGGCAAGGTCTTTCCCGATATATTTATGATTATTTTTCTTGCTTTTCAAATGTGTTAATAAAATTGATTTTGTGTTTGTTTACACGTTTTCATACGTCTTGTCAAGTTTGAGGATGTGATTATCAAGCAATTTGCGTCACCTGTCAAGTTTTGTGTAGCTGGGCTATTATCAAAACATGCACACCTCCATTGTTTGTTTATCGCCGGTAATGTTGTAATGGTGTTGAAAACTTTGAGTCGTTAAAGTCTCCTGTTAATTATCGACACTCGAAAAGAACACATGATATAGGCATGTAAATAAAACGCGCAGTTGTGTATTAGTTATGCATGAATAACCACGTGACAATACCAATCGATAATGTCAGTTTCTTAGTTATAACTAAGCCATCCGTTATGTGTACTCCTCCACATTATCATGGACAGTTACTTCGGAGACATATGATGAAAACCTTGATGGTATCTTCATGGAAAGTGTGCATTTCACGCATAATTCATTTAAATCCAAACATTTATTTTTACGCATAATATGATTTAAAAAAAAACACACAAACTAGTTGTAGGGTTATCGTCTTTAAAATAATTAATAATTGAAGCAATAAAAGATCACGTAAGATCGGCAATGTAAATACATGTATAACGATCTTCAGTTAGCCTGCGGTAGGGAATTCCCCCGATTTTTTTGCTTCAAAAACTTTTTATCCAGATTGTTTAGCTTAAAAAGTAGATGCGCTTTATACATTAATGCGCGTTATACACAATGATTTACGGTAAATTTTAAATCTCAATTTCAACAAGAGATGTGCTTGTCAGAAACACAATGCCCCTTACTGCGCCGCTTTGAAGCCATATAATAAGTCTATCTCGGCCATAAGTCGAGGGGTATACTTGGGCAAGAAAAACATAGTTTTTTGCCTTGACTCTGCCTAAGTCGGGGGGTAAGTTTTCTCAATATCTGGGACACGTTTAAGTGATGTTAGTCATGGTTCTGAGTGCTTTTGTATGGACAGTTGACATTTATTTGGATACTAATAATAAGAATATAAAACAAAACATTTAACATTTCTATCATTTATTATCATGAAAAATATATTTTATTGTTCAAAATCATAATAACGCCTTAATCCTAATGGCATTTCTTGTAACCACAAGGCCACCTTCCCGCAACTCCAGTAACCATTTGAGAAGATCAGTCTCTAATTCATAATAATTATAGGATTAAACGAACAACCCGACGTTTCTGACCCTTAGGTCCATCTATAATTCTATCCTTCAACTTACGCCAGTCACGTACAAGTTTTTCACTGACCCCAAACTCACGTTCAGCAGCACAGTTATTTGATGTTTCAGCAAATTCAGTATCACCCGAATCTTGAAGGCATTATCGTAAGCAACACGCTTCAGTTTTGGCATCTTGATAATCCAAAGTAGATTGTGTATTTAATATGTCCAATTAAACTTTTTAATAATCCAGGGTGAGTGCGTAATTTTATTATAATAAAACAATGAATAAAAACTTCACTCCGATAAGATCTATTTATTTACGAAATGATTATGCGTTAATTCTGGGACAGTTGTGAATAAGTAAACGAAACCACACCTTCATCCAATCAAAAAATATACAGTGTGAAGTTGAAAAATAACGATTGGTTTAGGGCGTATCCAACGATTGAGTAATTATTTTTGATTGGTCAGAAGTAGTTTGTAACAGAACTGCTGTGCATATTATTAGCGGATAACTTTTTTAGGCGTGATGCAATAAAGACAAATGATCAAAAGGATGCCAACACTACACTTTAGACCGATAAGCGATAATTGGTGGCATAAAGACACCTGCTTCTGTTGACAGTTTGGTTTTAATGTCTGGTAAGAAAGATATGTGTATTCATCTAACAATGATAGTTGTGGTAAGAAAGATATGTGTTTCATCTTATAGTCATAGTTGTAGTAAGACAGATATGTGAATTAATCATGTAATAGTCATAGTTGTTGTAAGAAAGATATGTGTATTCATCTAACAGTGATAGTTGTGGTAAGAAAGATATATGTTTTCATCTTATAGTCATAGTTGTAAGAAAGATATGTGAATTCATCTAATAGTCATAGTTGTTGTAAGAAAGATATGTGTATTCATCTAATAGTCATAGTTGTGGTAAGAAAAATATGTGTATTCATCTAACAGTGATAGTTGTGGTAAAAAAGATATGTGTTTTCATCTAATAGTCATAGGGGTAGTAAGAAAGGTATTTGTATTCATCTAATAGTCATAGTTGTTATACAACAGATGCGTATTCATCTTACAGTGATAGTTGTGGTAAGAAAGAAAAGAAAGGTATTTGCTTTTGTGTGACAATAGCAGTTGTAGCAGGATATGAATGTGTATTTGACTTAATATTATAGTTGTGACAGGAAGATATGTTTATTCATCCAACATTCATAATTTAAAAAGAGGTTTTTGCGATAGTCTCACAGTTTAGATAATAAAAGGAAGGTAGTGTATTTTTATGACAGTTATAGTTGTTTGCAAAAAAGTATGTCTATTTGTTTGATAAGTTTGTGTATATGTTTGTTAATCAAAGTATAAATACTATTCATAATTGAGGTAGGAAGTATGTGTATGTGATAGCTATGAAAGTGATCAGAAGATATTTATGTAGTTCACAGGCATGCTTGTAATAAGTATTCTGTGTGTATGTGTCATAGCAGTAATAGAACGGTGGCGATACAGTTATGTGTCTGATAGTCAAAGTGGTAAGCAGATTGCTGGTATGCATAAATTCATGTGGCTTGTAATATTGGTGAAGAGGAGTATTTACCAGTATGTAACAAGTATGTGTATGAATTTACTACATTCTGTTATTTACACTCTATAATGCAACTATTGTGCAACTGTTTTAATTTGTTTGTGCCTTACCAGCCGCCCCAGACACGCCAGCCACCCCAGACACGCCAGCGGCCCCAGGCACTCCAGCCTCCCCAGACACGCCAGCCGCCCCAGACACGCCAGCCGCCCCAGACACGTCAGCCGCCCCAGACACGCCAGCTGCCCCAGGCACGCCAGCCGCCCCAGACACGCAAGCTGCCCCAGACACGCAAGCCGCCCCAGGCAATGCAGCCTCCCCAGGCACTACAGCCCCACCAGAAGTTACCCTGCCTACCCTGGAGGAAGCGCTGACCAGGGCCCAGGCGCAGGCAAAGGAAGCAAATAAGTGGAGGCAGAGTTACGACTCAATTCAAAGCCTGGTATGTTTATTGAGGGCTTAATTTTAATAATAATAAGGTAGTTTCCACTTTAATTGTCATATAAAATGATAAATTTTATCAATAGTTAGCTGTGCATGACTTATATATTCTTGTTCTAGTCTTTCACTATTTCCTACGGAAACCAGAAATTAGATTTTTATTTTTTAATTTAGTACCACACCCATAAGTCGAGTTGACTTTTAAGGTCAATTTTGTGAGCGTTTTTAGGTCGACTTATGGCCGCAGATATACGGTACACATGCATGCCAAATATCAAGTTGCTATCTTCAATATTGCAAAAGTTATGGCTAAGGTTAAAGTTTTGGGACAGAATGACAGACAGACAGACACATACAATGAGAGACAGGCAAAAAACAATATACCCCGATCATTCAATCCGGGGGCATAAAAACATTATGATTTGCTTGTACATATGTGCATTAATTCTATAATTAATATTTCAGTAATGAAACTCATCAAAAGCTCCAGGCTTTCACACATGAACCAGGACACGCTCGAAGCACTCGATGATGATCGAGGGTGCATGCAGACGGACCACCACTCCATGATTACAAGGCAGAAGGGGCTATCCACCACTGGATGGACTGTGGACCTGGGACATGCCACCTCGCAGGCAACAAGACTAAATTTCAAATCTCAGCTACCAGGGCCCTCACATTACTTTGGGGGAAGGGGTCTGCAGCCCTTAGGAGGTGGAATTTTCGCGGCGTTTCCCTTTTTGGGGGAATTTTTTACTTACTCTCTCATTATTTCATTTGTACAGGTTTGCACTATATTCATTGCATTTTTCATAATTTAGTATGTTTGAAAAGATTAAATTGAAATAGAATTGAGATATAATAATCACGAGACACATCTTTCTATAAAAAAAAAAAAAAAAATTTTTTTTTTTTTTTAGGGGGAATTTTTCCCCCCAAAAGGGGAAAAATGTATACTTTTCAGGTGGGGGACTGCCGCCGAAATTCGGCGGCGCAGATTTGATAGATTGAGGGCCCTGGCTACTGACTAGAAATGATATTGATATTACTATAAAAACAGTGTTTTTTTTCACTTATAAGTAGGAATGGCATCGAATACCTATATCGGTATTCGAATATTCGCAGATCCATTCAATCGAATATTCGAATATTCGCATAAAACGGCTGGCCGGATATAACTTCTATTACTCAGTTTCGTATCCAGTTGGGATATTTAATATAAATTGACAAAAAAATACAATTGAATATACAATTGTTGTGTTGAGAAATAGAAAAAAATGTAGCTTAATTGAAAAAAACAAACTTTGATAAAGCCTATTTAAGCTAAATATATCAAAAAAGAGTAAAACTTGTTCTGTGTTAACTTCCATTGCTTTTTAAGTTATATCTATATGCTGAATACGAGGCTGTTTGTTAACGTTGCTGTCAAATAATTGTTTCGCTGTCGGCTAATACTATGACCGATACTGTAATTGGGCACAAATAGAAGAGAAAATATCATGTTATATCATTTTATTTTTATTTGAAATTTGAAAGTAACGATTGCGTGTACATTTTTATAAAGAATCATATTATAAGGCATGCCAAGTACACAAAATATTCAAGAACAAATATAAGGAAAAAACATCATGTCATAGAATTTTATTTTGCTTTATAACCTACTTTAAAGCCAAAACGACACACTTTTGTCATTTTTCGCGCTGAACCATTGATGCACTTTCTTTGCAAAATCAACAAGCACAATACTAACACAAAGTCGTATTTTTCAAAACGAGAATAATGTCAGATGTCGTTGCCTAGCCGCCCGATGCAGGTTAGAAACCAAGAAGCTCGTCGTAGGTTACGTAAAGCGCGCCTCGATGTTTCATTCTAACACGGCACGTGCCAAATTTCATATAAACACAGAAGACAATCGTCAATGGGTTATTCTGTAATAATTATGGGCAGAGCTTATACACTGAAAGCACGCGCTGTAACTAAACAAAACATGCCGATACATTTTCCACAAGCGTAATAATCCGGTATTTAATGAATGAAAGTCGGAGATCTGTTTCAGCTAAAATATAAATAATGCGCAAATTGAGTAATTCACTCATTTTACTGGCTGTTCATACTATGATCACAGAAACTTAATTATTATTCGCCAGTCAAATGAAGCCGTTAATTGGCACACCATTGACAAACAACAGTTCGGAGCCTTTCTTAGAGTGTGTATATTGCATTGCGCAATCAACGCTGATACGGGCCGCGTTATCAGTTTGACCAGGTATGTGTATTAACGTTCTAATACACCTGGTTTGACATGGAGAACGTCACATCAGACATGTTAATCCCAAGTGATTTCGGTAGCCAATTAGTAAGCGGCTCGCAGGTCATTACATATTAAAGTAATTACTTTTGAAAAAAAATGCGAATATGCGAATATCAATTCTGTTATTCGAATACTGACCAATCAATCGAATATTCGAATATTCGAATAATTTTGCCATCCCGTCTTATAAGGGAATGGTGGCGGGCCCGTCCAAAGGGGAAAAATGCGTTGTTTTTTAGGAAAAGGGGAAAATAAAAAATTCACTTGTTTATATGTAATGATATTTATTATATTAATGCCAGTGTTTTTTTTTCATTCAAAATCGGGTCCGGTAACCGGACCCCTTCCAAATGGAAAAAAAGTATATATTTTTCCCAAATGGAAGCTAAAAATTCCCAATGGAACCAAAAAAAAAATTTTTTTTTAGATCAATATTTTGTTCATCTCCCATACATATAAGATCAACCTTAATAGTAAATATAATACTGGACACACTTGTACCCTCAATTTTGAAGCATTTGTTAGCAAAACAACAACAACACTAATTTCCCAATGTTAGTCAAAACGCCACGAATTTTCCCAATCCAAAGGGACCCGGCCCCAAATGGTGAGAAAAAAACACTGAATACACATGTTTGTATGAATATAATATTTACAGCTGAATGTCTTTGTCCTTTTTCTTAAAATTAAAATATATACATCAATGATATTTTCAACATTAGTTTCAGACAGTTCAGCTTTCATGCACAGTCTCAGTTTTCTTAGCCATTTTGAGTCTAATTGGGATCTTTTAGATCGATAATATGGCAAATTGGAGCATTTTTTATCAATAAAATGGACCAAATTGGAATGATTTTATCAACAAATATTGACACAATATAGATACATCAGGCCTTTTCTTGGCCATTTTGGGAGAAAAATGCAATTAATGTGAAAAGTCCACTAATTTGGGAAAAACTATTTAAAACAACTCTGTATAATAATTCAAAATAATATAAATTATAGTTCTATACTTTGTTAGTTGTTTATGAAATAAATTTGAGATATGTTTATCATGATTTTGAGACAGTTCTTTCTATAAAAAAAAAATAAAAAAATCTTGTTTAACTTCTGTAGGGGATTTTTTTTCACAAAATGGGGGAAAAATATATACTCTTTTTCAGGGGAATGGGGCCGAATATCGGCCCAGAAATTGCCATAAAAAAACACTGAAATATAACTGTGTACTGAGTGCACTTGAATGAGACTATTTGATATTGGACTGAATGAAATCATTGTGTCACTGTGTGATACTGTTGATAAGTGATTTGATATTGTTACGTCTACTGTATGTCACATAAGACTACTTGTTGTATTATGTGAATGTAAATGACTAAATAAAATAAAGATGAAAACTTTCCTCTTTTAATTTTGTAGGAAAATGTTATGGGCTACCAAATATTTTTACTAGTAGCCCAGTGGGCTACCTGAAAAATAAGAAATTTTTCGAACACTGAATCAACGCCTGAGAATCTTCAAAAAGACAAGGCCAAGGTCAAAAAGACATTGCTTGAGACATGTATGAACAACATCATTATGACGTTTTACACTATGAAATGATGCATCGGTTCATCTCATTGATGTGCTCATATAAAGCATCCGGATTTCAACCTTATAAATCTGGCGCCTTATGACCAGGGATCAAGCAACTGGGCAAAGTCACAGCGGCTTCCGTTTAATCACCCGGATCAAAAGCACCGGCAATAATAACTTTGCCCTAAAATCTGGCAATTATCATATCAGCAGCGCTATCAAAGTGGCTTCTGTTTATTACCAAATACAAGCCCATGTCAATCAACTGACAGAATCGACAAAACTCCGCCCCCTGGTGTAATAAATTACCTATTGAAAATTGAAACCATTCACAGCACTCGTCATATGGGTATTTGGCAGAAATCTCTCTTGACCAATAAGAGCGTGGGTTACACACTCCATTTCTGCTAATTGAAAACATGATGACACCGTGCAAGACATTTTGTTAATTGATGTCAATTATCGCATTCAGTGTCCCCGAAACAATGAGGATCAAAAGAATGTCAGTCTCTATGTATTAATTGGTCTCTGTTCTTGGTAGACATGCATGTATATTTTATGCACAACGCCTGTACTGTCCGTTTTTCAAATCGTGAAAACTTGCTTTTAGCAAGTAGAAGATGCCTTAAAATGATCACAGACGGGAAAGGACGAGTTGATGCCGACGAAAACTGCGAAAAATTAACGAATGTCCCCAATTATGATGATTCTTAAAGGGATCTTTTCATGGTTTGGTAAATTGACAAAATTGAAAAAAGTTGTTTCAGATTCGCACATTTTCGTTTTAGATATGCTATTTGTGAGGAAACAGTTTTATTGAACATTTACCATAGTCCAATATAGCCATTTAATGTATCTTTTGACGATTTGAAAACTTAAAAATTATAAAGCGTTGCAACGCGAAACGATTGAATAATTTGGAGAGTTCTGTTGTTGTCGTTTAAATTTACGAAACTACGAAGATTGCTTATATAAGGTATAAAATACTACACTGTGTATACCCGGCGGAATAGCCAAGAGGGCTAATGGGTTTTTACTTCAGACTTACTCCAGGACTCCGGGGGTCACTGGTTCGAGCCCTGGTACCGGCTACTTTTTTTTCCTTTTTTAAATTTTATTCTTGATTTTTTACTGGAGCTTTTAAGATCTAATGTTTACATTTATCAATATAAAGCATTTAATGACAAACTTCAAAATATGCCAAAATCTGTGAAAAGGCCCCTTTAATACTCATTATCTTGGTCATGATCATTCTGTATCGAGAACTCTGACTGGAAACACAAAATTGCATCTGCTTAATCTGAAATGTCTCTAACGAGTTGGTTACAGGGCGATTCGCCCAAACCAAGTCCTTGAAAGTCCCCAAGTTGTACTCTTAAGTGAAAAATAGCTTATTGTACTGAGCTGAAGTGCTCAAATTCAAACAGAGGATTAAAGTTAATCAAATAGTCAAATGTGCTCTGTGTTTTAAGATAAATGCCGTTTAGATCAATCAGCTAAAATCAAATGTGTTCTAGATTCAGGAGTTGAAATAATGTATTAAGCCAATCAATGTATTGAGTTTTATGCTTTGCTCATGTGTCATATGTCTCGTTCTTGTGTATTAGAAAATAAACTTTGCTGTAAAAATGAGCTGAACTTGTATTTATAATACTGTTTTTATATATATATTATTATGCTTCATCGTGTATTTGGATAGTGCTGACTGAGAAAGAACTAAAAAAATAGTGCTTATAGAACTTCTTTTTAAAAATTATTTTCTTATGATTTGATGCTCATATTTTTGTCAGTAATACATTTATTAAAAGGAATGACTTTATTACTTGAGTTCAAATACATTTGCAGATCATGGTTCACAATGGTGCATTCTAACACAGACAATATGCAAGCCAAATTACAAAAAAAAACTAAGGCCATCATTAAAAAAATTGTTTTCTGTAACCCTACTCAAGAATTTAAAGATGTGTAGGTAAGTTTATTCTAATTGCATGGACAGAGTTTCATTTTATGAGGAATTAAAAACAAATCAATAAACAATCCAGTTTTACAGTAAAATTAATTGAAACTAGAAATGGTGCGGCAGAGGCCGATGCGGTTCCCCACGCCGCATGTTTGACCCAGGGGCGCGCCATGGTTGGTAATGGGTCCATGCATAGTTGAGATTGACCGTATTGTCATAAGAGAAGTTCAGTATTAATTAGAAGTGAATCGGTGTAGAAATGAAGAAATTATAGTAATAGACAATTTTGGGTGGGCGTGGCCAGGGATCATATTTTTTTCGGTTTTGTCGGTCCTAGACCGATTGGGGTCATGAAAGACTGATTGAAAATCCGCAACAGTCGGTCCGATTCTGTGTGCTAAAATTCCCATGTCATGAAATCGATTACACAGTGCACATGCTAACATACCCTAATTACATTCTTATCTCGATTAGGTGTGATAAACCATTCTCTGCAGTCTCTAAACCGATCAGGACCAGTTTCTTGCGTGTCAGCCGACTAGTATCAGAGTATGACCCCAAGCAGCGAAAATTCGCGCGGTTGTGTATAAGTCATGCGTGAATAACCCCGTGTCAATATCAATCTATAATTTCACTGGCTTATACCTAGCACACTAATCGGTCCGTAATGCGTACTTGTCCACGATATAATCGTTGACAGTTACTTCGGAGATGAAAACTTCAATGTTCATAATCCTCGTGGAAAGTGTGCATTTCATGAATGATACAGTAAACTTTCATATAAACAAAGAAGAAAATCGGATATTCTGCAATAATTCATATTATTGTGGGCGGACCTTATACACTGAAAACACGCGCTGTAACTAAACAAAACATGTCGATACATTTTCCACCAGCGCAATAATCCAGCAATAAATAAATAAAAGTTGCGGATCTGATTGACAGAACAGCCGAAAGTTATTTTTATGGGCGGAACTTCAAATAAAATAGTACACAAGAACATTAATATACATTGTATAAATCTTTAGTAAAAATCGTGTTAGAATCAAAATAATTCGTATACTTTATTGTTTGTTGTTGAATAACTCACGACCGGAAGTTTAGATGCGTGGTTTCAAATCACTCGTGCTTCGCACTCGTGATTTAATCCCTACACATCTTGACTATCGGCCGTGGGTTATTTGAACACAAACTATAACGTACACGAATTATTTCTCAACTATTTGGTTTTGTTGTTGCCAGTATCCAACCTACACACAGACATTTGTTAGGTTCAGTGCATGTATGCAAGCTATTATCGAGTCGACAACGATTTAAAACATCGGTATAGACTTACACAGATAAATAATATTGACAACGATGAAAAAAGTCAGATACAACAGCACACGAAACAACAATAAAAGAGAACAAAAATCATAAAACCAATTGAGAAAACTTGTATGTTCCGTTTAAAAAAAAATGCCAAAGGCAATTAAACTTGTACATTTATTATACCACCTTCATGAATGGCAAAATCAATGGTATATATGTTAACGTAATTTGTCATGATTTCGAATATAAATTTTCTGACACTTTTTCCCTATTTAAATCTAGACCGATTGATGTTGCGGGAAAATATAATCCCTGGGCGTGGCCTATTATGGGCGAGGCGCCCCGGGGTTGGTAAAGGGGCCATACATTGTTGAGATTGACCTTATTGTCATAAGAGAGGTTCAGTATCAATTTGAAGTACATCGGTGTAGAAATGAAGAAATTATAGTAAAAGGCAATTTTTGGTGGGCGTGGCCTATGTGGGCAGAGCGCCCCAGGGATGGTAATGGCGCCATGCATAGTTGAGATTGACTGTATTGTCATAAAAGAGATTCAGTATCAATTTGAAGTGAATCGGTGTAGAAATGAAGATATTTTAGTAAAAGGCAATTTTGGGTGGGCGTGGCCATTTGGGCGGGGCACCCCAGGGTTGGTAATGGGGCCATGCATAGATGAGATTAACTGTATTGTCATAAGAGAGGTTCATTATCAATTTGAAGTGAATCGGTGTAGAAATGAAGAAATTATAGTAAAAGGCAATTTTGGGTGGGCGTGGCCTATGTGGGTGTGGCCTATTATGGGCGGGGCGCCCCAGGGTTGGTAATGGGGCCATACATTGCTGAGATTGACCGTATTGTCATAAGAGAAGTTCAGTATCAGTTAGAAGTGAATCGGTGTAGAAATGAAGAAATTATAGTAAAAGACAATTTTGGGTGGGTGTGGCCTATTATGGGCGGGGCGCCCCAGGGTTAGTAATGGGGCCTTACATAGTCGAGATTGACTGTATTGTCATAAGAGATGTTCAGTATCAATTTGAAGAAAATCAGTGTAGAAATGAAGATATTATAGTAAAAGGCAATTTTGGGTGGGTGTGGCCTGTGGTCCGGGCGCCCCAGGGTTGGTAATGGCGCCATGCATAGTTGAGATTGACCGTATTGTCATAAAAGAGGTTCAGTATCAATTTGAAGTAAATCGGTGTAGAAATGAAGAAATTATAGTAAAAGGCAATTTTAGGTGGGCGTGGCCTATGTGGGCGGGGCGCCCCAGGGTTGGTTATGGGGCCGTGCATAGCTGAGATTGACCGTATTGTCATAAGAGAGGTTCAGTATCAATTTGAAGTAAATCGGTGTAGAAATGAAGAAATTATAGTAAAAGGCAATTTTGGGTGGGCGTGGCCTATGTGGGAGGGATGCCCTAGGGTTGGTAATGGGGCCATGCGTAACTGAGATTGACCGTATTGTCATAAGAGAAGTTCAGTATCAATTTGAAGTGAATCGATGTAGAAATGAAGAAATTATAGTAAAAGGCAATTTTGGGTGGGCGTGGCCTACGTGGCCAGGGCGCCTCAGGGTTGGTAATGGGGCCATGCATAGTTGAAAATGACCTTAGTGTCATAAGAGAGGCTCAGTATCAATTTGAAGTAAATCGGTGCAGAAATGAAGAAGTTAATGTAAAATAACATAAAACAAGAGCACCGCCTTGCGGGTGCAGACCGCTCATCTATTTTCTTTTTAAAGGTGAAGGGACTCTCATTTTCAATCACAAAGGAGGGAGGAGTGGAGTGAAGAGGGGGTGTATAGTGTGGGGTTGTGGACATTTATTACATTATCTTCCAAAAAAGCAAAAAAAAAAAAAAAAAAAAAAAATCAGGGGGGGGGGGGGTGGTTGGGGGGGGATTTTGGGTGCGATGGTTGGACGGTATTTCAAACATAACCATTTTTAAAAAAAAATGGGGGGGGGGGGTATAGTGTGAGGGTGTGGTGGTAATTTGTGAGGTGATCTTAAAAAAAAAAAAAAAAAAAAAAAAAAAAAAAAAAAAAATTGGGGGGGGGGGGGGTGGGGTGGGGGGGGGGGGTGGGGGGGGGTATAGTGTGAGGGTTTGGTGGTCATTTGTGAGATGATCTTAAAAAAACAAAAAAAAACAAAAAAAAAAATAGGGGGGGGGGGGAGGGGGGGGGAGGGGGGAGGGGGGGAGGGGAGGGCACGGGGGATGGTTTGGGTGGAGTCTATTGTGGTATGTCAGGTAAGAGTAGTTTCATCAAAGTATCAATCAAATCTAATCATAAATAAAGAAGTTATGGCAATTTTAGCAAAATTTAATAATTTGACCTTGAGAGTCAAGGTCATTCAAAGGTCAAAGTAAAATTAAAGTTGCCAGGTACAGTAACCTCATGATAGCATGTAAGTATTTGAAGTTTGAAAGCAATAGCCTTGATACTTAAGAAGTAAAGTGGATCGAAACACAAAATTTAACCATATATTAAAAGTTACTAAGTAAAAAAAGGGCCATAATTCCGTAACAATGACAACCAGAGTTATGCAACTTGTCCTTTTACTGTACCCTTATGATAGTTTGTGAGTGTTCCAAGTATGAAAGCAATATCTATGATACTTTAGGGGTAAAGTGGACCAAAACATAAATCTTAACCAAATTTTCAATTTTCTAAGTATAAAGGGCCCATAATTCCGTTCAAATGCCAGTCAGAGTTACATAACTTTGCCTGCACGGTCCCCTTATGATAGTTCATAAATCTTGCAAGTATGAAAGCAATAGCTTTGATACTGTAGGAATAAAGTGGACCTAAACACAAAACTTAATCAAATTTTCAATTTTCTAAGTATAAAAAGGGCACATAATTCTGTCAAAATGCCAGTCAGAGTTACATTACTTTGCCTGCACAGTCCCCTTATGATAGTTAGTAAGTGTTGCAAGTATGAAAGCAATAGCTTTAATGCTTAAGGAATAAAATGGACCTAAACACAAAACTTAACCAAAATTGTCAATTTTCTAAGTATAAAAAGGGCACATAATTCTGTCAAAATGCATGCCAGAGTCATCTAAATTTGCCTGCCCAGTCCCCTCATGATAGTAAGTAAGTGTACCAAGTTTGAATGCAATAGCATTGATACTTACTGAGAAAAGTGGAACTAAACGCAAAACTTAACCAAAATTTTCAATTTTTTAAGTATAAAAAGGGCACATAATTCTGTCAAAATGCACGCCAGAGTTATCTAACTTTGTCTGCCCAGTCCCCTCATGATAGTAAGTAAGTGTACCAAGTTTGAATGCAATAGCATTGATACTTTCTGAGAAAAGTGGACCTAAACGCAAAACTTAACCGGACGCCGACGCCAACGCCAACGCCGACGCCAAGGTGATGACAATAGCTCATAATTTTTTTTCAAAAAATAGATGAGCTAAAAATGAGTTAAAATCTCTGACCTGGCCCCGCCCCAACCCCCATAACTTTTGACCCAGGGGTCAGATTCCCTCACTGTCACCGTCGCACATATGCTCATAGCTACCATGTATGTAAGTTTCAAGGTTCTAGTGCTAATAGTGTAGGAGGAGCAGGTGGCCAGGACGGACGGACAGACGCACATCAATACAATATCCCCACTTTTTTTCCTATTATACATCAGGGGTTGAAGAATCCACTTGACCACTCGCATATGCGAGTGAAGTTGACTGTCGGGCGAGTAAAATTTGTTAAATACTCGACCAACCGACTGAATGCTGTTTTTCAAGTTGAGAAATATAAATTCAGTTCCAGAACTCCTTCCACATCGATACAAAATTAATTGCGAACAATTTTTCGAACGAACAAAAATACGTTTAGTACACAAAGAAACTGCACTTTTGTTTTGACAATGAAAAATGACGTCATGGGCACAGTAAAAATAATTCTCTAACTTGGCTGCGCTCTTTTCGTCGTTGTCAGTGCTCTAAGCTAATCGATTAAAAGTGAATATAACTGTTGGTCATTCCGTGAATTTTAATGTAAATATCAATAAAACAATAATACATCACTGGTTAATTATAAAACTTCTTATATTTAATTAAAAATAAACAGAAAAAAATAATTATTAATAAACAGAATAATTCCGAATTTAGTGATCAGAAGCCGTATGCAAAATTTACCATATTGTAACCGCTTGGCAATCAAGCGTGTCTTTCAGTAAAAGTTCGTCTGAAATATTAAAATGGCAAAGGGTTCTATTTTTAAAATATATGCAAGGTGGTGGCGACAGGGAAAAGAAAGAATTAGAAAGGTCGTCAAAACGAGAAGCGGAAAGAATTGAGAAAAGGAAAGAGGTGCAGAAAACGTAAGGAAAACAAATATATTCCATCAGATAATGTAGATAATTCGATTGCAGTTTAGAGTCACTATGATAAATAGGTTTAGAAGGTTCTGGTTGATCATAACTATAAATATAGATATCTATTTTTTTAATGCAGGCCGAGTAGATTAAAGTGAAGGGCGAGTGGATTATCAGGCCTACTCGCCCTGCAGGGCGAGTGGCTCTGGAAAAATTCTTCAACCCCTGTACATGCAAGTATCTGTTTTAATTATAATTTGTCAAACTGAATAAATTCAACATATAAAACTGCACATTATGCACTTTTGAAAAAACAATTTATTCCCAAATTGATGTCTTATTCCAACTTCACATCATACTGTGTTTCTTCTTTACTATTAAGTAATAGCATTATAATGAGCGTATTGTTTAACTTTTTGTATTTCAAGTGTACATAAAAACGTAATGTAATTGTATTCTTTATTTCAATGGTGTGTTTTTGTTTACACAAAGTCACAGACATTTATTACGTGGTATTTAGTATTCACAGATGATTGACTCGTTACACCAGAAGCTGTTCACACTGGCGCGAAATTTCTAGTATATTTCCACAGTCGAGGTGTGCAAAACTTCAGACAAATACTAACTTTCAAAGCAAGAGCAAGTGCCACGATGGCCAACCCTAACAAAGCAAGTGTTTAATTATATTATTTAGTAATAAATAAACATACATTATAATACATTGATATGTATTTAGTTATTATTTAGTAAACTTATAATTGTGCATGCATTAATATTTATTTTTGTATTAATCAGTTATAGCATGAACATCAACATAAATTGTTATGCATAGACATTTAGTAAGCAATGATTAGGCAATAATTCTTGTATTATATACTATATCAGGGGTTTTTTTTACTAAGAAAGTGACGCCGATATTCGGCGTCTTCCCCTACCAGAATTTTTCCCCTAAAAATAACATTTCCCCCCAAAAAATATAATTTTTCACCCAAATATAATATTTTACCCTCAAAGACATGTTTTTTTTCTTTTGGGAAAGTCGGCACGTATCCAAATTGTACCATGTACAACGATCTCGCTCTCTCTCTCTCTCTCTCTCTCTCCCGACGAACACTCAAATCTGGGAATCCCAGTGATTCTATATATAGCTCTTAAAAGTACGTCATGGAAACCGGGTAACTAATCGTATTAATCATGTGACTATTTTACTGGATTCCGGTCTTGCGCGAGAAGGGTGTTTCGTCAATTAATTACCGGAAACCAGTCGAATTTTCATCCGGGTTATATGAAAGCCAAGATATAAACGTTAAAACAGAAAAAAAGTCTCACAATTGGCGTTCATACACGAACAAAATAAAACGATCGGACTCGGAAAATATTAATTGCGTTGACGCATTTTTTAAAAATGAATCATCAAAAACCGTTGAAACCCAGCAGGATTCGGAGGTACATGTTATCAACATCGATTAATACTGTCGGATTATTGTGAAAGTGAAAGTAGACAATCGGCAGCTGCCGCACCTTTCCCTTCCAATACTGTAGCAGATCTATATCGTCAACCCATTCATCATGAAATTGAAATCATAATATTGACATCGTTCCCCGGCCCCAGTTGAAAACATTTCTCATTATTAGATCTACACCTGCAACTATATTTAGGACTTTGACTTTAATATCATACTTGTTCATGTGTTTAAGAACAAAAAGGTCAGAGACATGCCTCTTTTTTTAAAACAAAACCTGAAGTCTGTAGGCGAGTTATAGACATTAAAATGAACAGTTTTTATTTTTTCCCCAAATATGTCTCTTTCGTGCTCGATTTTCCCCTTTTACCCAGCGTCCAGCGTCTTCCCCTTTTTCTAAAAAAAAACCTGTATATATTGACAGGCATCTGATGCACCTGAAAACTTCAGCACATGGGTATGGGTTCTCTGTGAACGGACTGGTGAGTGGTGGGTCAGGCCACGCCTCCATCAAGATAGTGCCCCTAGGTTGTTTGCCCAGGTAGCCCAGACAATGTCTGCAGAGCCGACGCCATTGACGTCTGCAGAGTGCCCAGGGTGGGGCCACCGGTGTTAAAACGGTAAGCTTTACAGTGATTCAAACACGATTAATATGCTCATAATGTCGTTAAATTGCACAAATACCTGTTGATTTCTGTATTATATAATCATTTTGAGTTTCAGCTTTTTTAACAAATATAAAATACATTTTCTTACACGTGTTTTATTTATTTTCAGGAAGAGGAAGTCAGACAGGTACCTTCACCAGCTGTCTGATGCATTAGACATCGCCATGGGAGTAGGGATTGGGAGCCTACTGCCCGAAGAACAACAGGCTGTTCGCACCAGTTTTGAGGAAGAGATTCAGGACACCTGTTAAACGGCCTTTTGTTGCATAGACATGAATGTGATTCCGAGGAAGCGAACGGCAGCCATGGCGAGGCAGACCGACCCGTAGGTTGGAACCGAACG
This sequence comes from Dreissena polymorpha, assembly GCF_020536995.1. Classification (NCBI taxonomy): domain Eukaryota; kingdom Metazoa; phylum Mollusca; class Bivalvia; order Myida; family Dreissenidae; genus Dreissena; species Dreissena polymorpha. The sequence continues at coordinate 8,499,257 of NC_068369.1, forward strand.
GCAGCCATGGCGAGGCAGACCGACCCGTAGATCAAACAGTTTATTAGTAAAGAGACTGAGACTTATTGACCGACAGACCAACAGAACGATTGACGGACTGGCTGTGTAGCGGGCGGGTTCCACAACCCCGGAGTAGACGCACCTGACTGACCGACAGACCAACAGACCGACCGACGGACTGGCTGTGTAGGGGAATTAACAGCCTGAATTGTGCTGACATCTTAAACTCTACAGTATGAACTAATATAAATAAGAACAGACGATCTGACTGGCAGAATATTTTTCTACAATGGCTATAGTAGTATTGTTCGGTGATAGCAATATCAAACGTCTACCTTTCTTTTGCAAAGATAGAAAAGGTCTACTTGTGCCCTATAATTTACGATGGTTTGGACAAGGTGGATTGAGAATGGACAGAATGGACAACAATCTGTATGGCATGATGCTACGGGAAAAAGCGGACATCATTATCGTAGCTGTCGGGGGTAATGACATTACCCCTACATCACAACCCAAAGAGATTGTGGAAAGAATTACAGAAATCGTAAATGAAATGCATCGAAATGGATGTGAGCACGTCTATGTATTAGAAATAATGACACGTGGAGATTTCTCGAAATGTAAGAGAGTCAAAATAAATAAGTGCCTAGCTAAAACATATAAGAACAATTTTATAAGATTTCCTGACATTAAATTCCCTGCTGACTACTCCAAAGATCTAGTTCATCTTGAGAGCCTTTGCCCTGGGAACAACGGCATGCACAAATATCAGTGCAGAATACAAAGACTAATATGTTCAGTCAAAAGATGAAGTCCATTACAATTTTTTTATGTAATGTTGTTGATGTATGTATTGTTATCATAGGTCTATTATATTATAAATAATTTAATGAAAAAAATGTTTTATCTATATAATTAAATGTAATTTATTAGTATGTATTATTAGCCATAAAATTAATGCACCTCTTACAAGTAACACGGATTTTGTATAATTAAGTATTTAAGTATAACTATGAATTGGCCTTTATTTCCATGATATGTAATAAATCTTTAATATTGTCAACAAATTGTCTTATTTTATTTTTGTTTTTTTTTGTAAACAGTAATAGTAATTTTAAACTCATCGTTCTTATGCACTTACCTTTTCAGCGACCCTTCTGCATCATAATCCTTTCCTCTGAATGCACAACATTTACACAAATATTTCACATTTTTATCCGACCAAGATTTAAATTCTGCAGTATTTAAATAAGTACACTGGCGATTAAGCCGATTTTTGCAATTACTACACTGAATACTTTCATAATTGCACTCTAAAAGTGCATTCAATGCACGGAAATTCTGACATTATTTTGTAAGCTCTCTTGAACGGATAATCACAATTTTCAATATCAAGTTGTGAGGACATGTTTAAATATGGGTATATATATACATTGCGTACTCAATAGGGTCTGGCCCCATACTCAGGCACCGACCAGATGTGAACGCGTTGACACATTGGTTTTGCTGCAATAATTCGGGGAACTTATGTGTTACACGCTGACAAGTTGATTTTGCTGCATATCTGCGGGAAAAGGGGGCCATAACCCGGTAACCATGTGGGTTTTTGGGGCACATGTTGACATGTGTTTTTATTGCATTAATTGGGGGAGGAGGGTCATACGAGAAGCAATGCTGACACGTTGTTTTTTGCAACATTAATTCAGGTGGGTTGGCGAGGGGAAATACACGGTTTCACGTTGACACGTTTTTTTGTTCTTATTGGGAGGAATTATTGAATTTCAAGTGTACATGTTAATTTTTTGTATCTTCAAGAATCCATTGAACGTGACTTTAAGCACACGCGCATTTTTAAATTTGTGTTTGAGCTTTACAATAATATTCATAATAAAATGCATGTTAAGTAAGGTACCAGCGTACACTAGATGTTCGCGCAATAAATGGTTTTAATGGAACGATTAAAATCGCTATTATTAATATAAAGTAAATTAACTAAAATTGATGCAGCAATTTCTATTTTAGAGTTTCAAGTCAATTAGAAATACTTAAAACATATAGTACATCAATTAACATATAAGATGATAAACACCATGAAGTGCTTTTCAGTTGGTATATTGCCGATATATTTATAGCTAATTAAATCCGTTTACACACATTAGAAACGACATTTTTCATATACAGTCGAAACCCGATGGCTCGAACTCATAGATACCGGCAACAAAAGTTTGAGCCATCCGGAATTCGAGCCATCCGATTTCTATTAAACTTTTGCTTACATATATCTTCACATCCAGTTAAAGAGTAAACATATTGCTTAAACTCTGTACTACTTCGTGCTACTTTTTGCTTTTGTATTAATAAGAACCAAATATATACTTAAAACTCTAATACTTTATGTACCAATATTTTATATAATATAATATTTTACTCTAGTCAATAAACGATTGACTCGATAACATGTTTGCATCCAGTGTTATATCAATTATTGCGTGCCTTTAATCTAGCTGTCCTAATCGATTAACAGTTTGTGCGCCCGGAAGCGAGTTCGAGCCATCCTTACAAAGGAACATGTGAAAATTGTGACCGGGACTGTGAGAACAGTTCGAGCCATCTGATAATTTGAGCCTAGCGAATTCGAGCCATCCGACAAAATTTTATATGAATTTATAGCAATAAAAAATCGGTGCTTTGATGAGAGTTTGAGCCAACCGGAAATTCGAGCCAAGCGAGTTCGAGCCCTCGGGTTTCAACTGTATATATATAGAGAAATTGAGTGCTTTTCAGTGTTCACATGAAAGTGCTTTTCTGTTGGTGTATTGTCAATATATACAATTTTGGGCATTAATACCTCATAATTAACAAAACATAGTATACACATACAATCATATAACCATTTATAATTCATTAAACCTGTTTACACACACTAGAAACGATTTATTTCATATATATTATATATATAAATCAAGTGCTTTTCGATGATTGCATGGACCGTCATTTTGGGGGAAATTTAGGTAGAAAATGTTACTTTTTGCGATTGGGAAGCGGACATTAAGAGGCTGTAATTTTGGGCAAAAAGTTACCGGCACGGTCCCCCCCCCCCCCTCCCCCCTCTCCCCGAGATTGACGGCAAAACAAACGGTATTATAATTCAAAGAAAATGTCGGACAAAACGAGAGCAACCACAGCCCTGATTTATCAATTTATCGATCGATATTTAGATAAAAGTATGAATGGTAGGTGGGAAAATGTTACTTATCCGGTTTGGCGTGGACATCTCATCTAAGAGTGCACGTGGAAGTTCTCAACTTTGGCGCTAACAATCGGAACTTCTCTGTGCGTGTAGGTTACACACCAGTAAATGTTCGGTAAAACTCCGGAACTAATGTCGGCTTTTTCCAACACAATTAAATTGTTCGAAAAAGTACGTAAATTGCCAGTTTTATGGACATTTAAGTCACAAAAATGACTGTCCTTGTACCAGACAGAATACATCGGCACTAGTGCATTCAATCCTGCATCCAATCAACGAAGATTTATTAGTTTACGTATTCGCTCACGTATTCGTTCCCCCAATTTTAGTACTCCTTTGCGTATTCCTTCATTGAATAAACACACTTAACGAAAACCCTTCAAGAAATGCTGGAAATTTTTTTTTCAATCATTAAAAGTATAATTTATTTGATTGTTATCCATGACTAGTACGACGATCATTTTCACGATTTCCGGTTTTCATTGGAAAGTACCGTATGTCATGTTTAAGTTAAGGTCTAGCTAAGGTAGAGCTAAGTCTAAGTCTAGCCAGTATTTTCTCAAAACATTTCCGATTTAAATGCAGTGTTCGCTGTTATGTCCAAAAATACACATTCAACTATAGGTCAATTGACATACATCACATGCGTGCTTTGTATGTTTCCACTTCCAAAATTCGCATGTATTCATTTAGAGCGCCGATACTACGGATAAACATGCTAAGTACTGTGTAGTGTGTATGTGCATAGTATGACAACGAGAAACCTGCATTCGCCGCAGTTTGCTCTGCGATCTAAACTTTGACGACGGCAATCGTCGGAGCATAGTGGTACTGCACGCACTAACGTTTGTACAAGGTGTATGACAACAGAAACGCACGGCAAATAAATAAATGGATATCAGCGTACATTTTCACCAATATTGCTCACAATATCAAGACGATGCTAATGTATATAGCACAAGAAGCTAAATTTATGTCCGAATATACTTGAGGTGTGAGTTTATGGGAAATGAGATGACGGTGTTTGAAGCATGCAAAAATTCGTGATATAATAAGAATCAAAGCGCTGAAGGCATTAAAGATGTTCGCTATTGCATAATTTAACACGCAATTCATTTTTGAAAATCAATCGCAAGTTTGAAATGCACACACGCCATTCAACTTTATAAAGTGTGTGTCATAGCGCACGGGTCGAGTTTTTTGTGCACTTTTTATCATCCTTATTATTTCATAGAAATAACTAAGACAAAATAAAAACAACATGCTTTTTGGAAGTTCTGAAAGCATAGAAAGTATGATGAAAATGGTAATGATAACTTAATATAAAGAAAATTTGCAGTCACCATCATATTAAAGGAATATTTTTTTCTTATATCAAATGACTATCTCACCAAGAATATAAATTCATAATGAAAGTTCCGTGTACAAAACTTTTGACTTTTGACACCATATACAAATTCAAAATATGCAATAATCTTCGTATCTTGTATATGGAGGAATAAAAGTATACAAACATTGCTGTTTATGATTTACGTGTTACCCGAGCAGTTCACACGGTGTCAACAACGCTAACATAAACATAGGTATAGAGCACTAATGCGCTTTTAGGCGTAGCTGTTTCAGTTTTCATCTTAGTGACTTTTACATAACGCCAACAGACACGCATGAATATTTTCGAATATTTAATAAGCTGATTCGAGATACAACCTCTGATTTTTTGCTACATCATTGCGTATGTGCTCAATTCAAAGGATGTAGCACTGTTCAGTGTAAGGAATTCCGGACTACTCTCTGTATGCTCAAACGACACAAATTGTGGCCCTGTTACAATTACGCGTTACAAGCCATCTCGCAGAATTTCACGTTCGCCTCCATGATGAGAAAACAATCATTAGCGAAACAGTATAGTGTCACGATAAGAGAAAATCGTTTAATTATCATACCACAATGTTTGCCGTTCTTGGTCAGCACGTCTGGAAATCATTCCTTAATGTGTGGATAGGCTGCCATTATTAACAAGTTTGCTATTTTCAATTCAATTTTGTATCAAAAAGCATTGTTCTTAAATGTGGCATTTTCAATTCGCAATGAGATTTGTAATGACCCTCGTCATGCGAAAATGGGTCTTATTCCATATGCGCCCATCATATAAATAGCCCACTCAGCTATCCCTCCTTCTGGTAAGGAGAAACATAAAATATTGAGTGATTTTAAAGCGAACAGCATCGCCTATGGCCTGACTGCGCAAAAGCACATGTTGGGTTTAACAAACGCTTGTCGAAACGCATAAGACCCATTTTCGCATGACGGCGCTATTGACGTGTGATTTAAATGTGTCGAAAGAAAACTGCGTTTAAATCAAATATAAACATACGATATATTTCGATAGTGAAGAAAGATACTCATAACAAGGCATATGAGGACACATATGATGTGCTCTCCCGTAGTATATTTTTTATTTACTCACACTAATGTGTGGTTTGACAATGCTAACACACATTTCATGCGGTGAATATGCAGCTTACATGTGAAAAACACAACACAATAGTTTAACTTTTGTTTAATTGTATTTAATTATTTAGAAAAGTAAATTGCTAACTTTATTCCAAAGTCAGCGTATGCGCCGACTACAATTTTAAAAGACATTTATTGTTATAAATATATTTAATATACTATATTGAGTTGTTTTCGGTTTTAGCGATTTAAAAGCATTTTCGAGGTTGCCTATAGTATGCCTGTAGTAATTGATGAACTCATATCCAACTGTCTAAGTATTGAGAACTGTGAATATAAACAAGCTTAACCTTCTACTAACCTTCTACTATTGCATTCGTATTATTATTATAAATTGTTTGTTATATTTGGGTTTAGCAATTATGAAACATTTTTTTGTCTATCGTATCGCTGAAGTTATTGTTGAACTTATGTTCAACGTTTTATAAATTGAGAATATAAATAAGCGTCAGCTTTTTCCCGAATCTCTCAATTTACGACCTGTACTACGTCATTGAGTTGTATGCGAGAGCGTAACCTATTGCGTTGTTATAACCCGTAAACTTTCCTTTGTTTATCGACAGGCGCATCTATTAATAGCCTCATATCATGAATGCCATAACACCCGCGAAAAAGAAACACGTGACCAAATAGGACGCAAAACGCAAATACCATGCGACTACGACTTTTATTATGTAAGAACGCTCCGCAATTCCTTTGAAGCCGGAGCCTTGTGATTGCTATTACGTAAATAATTTACCTCTAACTGAAGTAAGCAAAGGAAACGCAGCACCTAATTGACCCATTCCTTCTATGTGCGAAGGCAGATTGAATTTTACTAATGTATGGTTTGCCTATTATAACACACATTATAATGCTGTAAATATGCGACTAACAAGTAAAAAACACTATAATTAAACTTTTGTTTTGAATTAAGTTATTTAGAAAACAAAATTCCAAACCTTATTTCAAAACAGCAAGACTACATTTTTTAGAGAATATTATTGTTACATTTAAATGTTTTTAACAGTTTCAGCGATAATGAAACATTTTTTTATGTTGGCTATCGTATTCCTGTAATAATTGTTGAACTCTAGGTCAACGTATTATTAATTGAGACATGTGAATATAAACAAGCGTAACCTTATGCTATTGCGTTATTCTCACACGGACTCCCCTTTGTTTATCGCCAGCCTCAGATTTATGAATGAGCTGAGCGAAAATACTACGTCACGCACACGCAGCAGATAGTGGACTATTTTAATCATTCATAAACAATCTCCTCCGCGACACGTACAATACGATCATTGTTTATTGATTCTTTTCTATAAAACACCGTTCGAAAATATTGAATGCAACACGATATTAATATAATGTTTCCATTTGTGAATACACATAATTGGAGAACTCAAACCTCTTGCATAAAATATACAAATCGTTCTTGCGCGGATACGCAAGCGGGTATTGGGTTAATCATACCTAGGCCGTATCGACCTGAATTTCACACTAAGCACTTTAGACGGTCGCTAAAGCGACCATCTAAAAACCTCGTGTGGTCACGGTGTGTTAAATCAAAGTCTCTTGCTATGGACGTGCGTTCGCCGTGAAAATATTTATGTTTGCATCACCGCAATTCTATCGCACTAAGGCCGTGTTCCAGGCACAAGAACACATGAATGCTCGCGCTAGTCAAATACAAGCTAGGCTTCAAACTTGGGTGTGATTTCGCCTCTTTCAGCTGATTTTCTCCCCATTCAACAAGACGTTGAATGGGGTTATTGTACAAATAGTTCTTAAATTAGTAAAGTCTATTAAAAGTGATGAGTAAGTGAACCTTATAAGGTAAGAGCACGATGAATAACTGGCACGTTATCACACAATCAATGGCGGCAAATAAATTGTCGGCTCGTATTGCTGATAATCTTTGTGAAGACCTATTTTAGTGTGTGTGTGTGTGTGTGGGGGGGGGGGGTATCATGCATAGTGACTGCAAGTCACGTTTTGTGCTTCATTGTTGGCACCATTTCAACTCACGAACATTTGTATTATTGTTTTGAGCCGCGCTATGAGAAACAACGGGTTAATGCATGTCCTTAAAGTGTCGTCCAAGATAAGCCTTTGCAATCCATACTGCCTACTCAGGGACGACACTTTCAGCCTTTATGTAATTTTACGTTTAAAGGAAGTCTGTAATACTAGTGAAATTATGTCTAGACTAGAAGTGTCGTCCCTGACTAACCTGTGCCGACTGCTAAGGCTAATCTGGGACGACATATTCAGTACATACATTAGCTCGATGGGTCATTGTCGGCTCGGATACTACTTATATGTTCGCCGGGTGCTCTAAAGTGTACTTAAATGTACACCGGGTACGGAAAATATACCGAATCGTACACATGAAGTCTAACGCTAAATTGGTCGGCTATTGTTTCTAAATGTATTATGTAATATTTAGGCCTATATTCTGTAAAATGGCCTCTATATTATCGAAACTCCTACTAAAAGGCATGTTGATGAAGGTTTTGTTCAAAAAGAATTTTTTCGTATTACTTTGTGCGTTTTCGGACATCGGATTTTTGGCGGGAATAAAATTCGGGTACGGTCTAAATTGGACGGGTACGTGTAAGTATATTTTCCGTGCCCGGGGTACAATTAAGTACACTTAAGAGTACCCGATGTACATATAAGTAGTACCCGAGCCGACAATGACCAATCGAGCCATACATTAAGCCCAGCATTCACAGAACGAGGCTCATTAATTTTTCTTATCGACGCATTTAAGTATGTTTTAGTGTTTTTGTATGGCTTAGTTGTTTGCGCTCTTCCAGCCTATCAACGTGCATGGACGACAAATCAATGGCGCCGACATTTCCAAAAATAGCCATAAGGATGAGCGATTTGTGACGTGCGGTCTTCCTGGTGGCTTCAAACTTTTAATCTGGGCTTTTTAACTGTGTCGTGTGTGTTGGCGGGTTTCAAAGTCGCCAAACGTAGATAAGCCCAAATTACACGACCATATCTTTTCGTCAGATTGGCTTGCTATCGTGTTGGCGCTCTTCAAATCCGCCTTCACGACAGACGCCACTGCAGCCACCATAGCCATGTACAGCATTTTATTTCAAACTAAGAATTTTGTACTTCTAGGCAAAGGGACGGTCCGGTTTTTAATGTTGCGTTGGGGTAGTTAAATATTTGTGTGAGAGCAGTTATAAAATCATTCAATATTTTAGAGTATCATCAAATTCAACTTGTATTATTGAAAAAACAACAACACTAATTGAATTCCTTGTTCCTTGTTTTGTAGCATAGATGTTGACCATACCAGGTCCGGTCGCATTCATCAACGTATTTATCGCAGTTTTAAGTGAGGACCGAAATATGAAGTGTATAATTAGTACTGGCTTGTGCTCAAGCTTTCAAGTTTCTGTATTTTGTTTTGGTGTACCGGATCATACTATTGGATTGAACGAGTGCTTATTTACTATTGTAGACATTAATTGTTGTGAAGAAAATGCATTTTTCATTGGTCTTAAATGTGACTTAACCAAATAATGAGAAAAAAGGCAGCTGATGACTTGATTGGCTAATTCGTGCTACCTGCTACGTTTACTTTGTAGCAGTGTAGTGAAATTATTTCGGCGCTGACCGCAATTTCTTTGCATGGAACTGGCGATTGTTCAGTTATGAAGGTCGTCTAATTGAAATCATCCCAAGACTTGCGCTGCTTGACCCTTCACTGGCACACAAATGGTTTGTTTGTATGTTAGGATTTTGTGTTTGTGAAATTAGGATTTTGTGTTTGTGAAAAAAAAAAACACATTTTCACCAAGGCTTTATGTTCTTTGTTTGCTACAATTCAATTCTGTTTTGTTTATGATCAATTTAAACACTCCATAAGTTAAGCAAATGCGTGTGCACATGGCGTGGTGCCAGAAAATCTCCCAAAGTAGCGTGTGTGATTCACTTTAGGGAAAAGTACTTCAAATATTCCGTACTTTTTCAGTATACAAATAGCAAGTTCATTGTACTCAGTAGCACGAGCATTCTTTTTTATGTTTATAACTTCTTATAATATATCATTTCAATATGGCATTTTTTGATTGTCCCAATTAGTTATGTAAAATATGTGCCAAACATCGTGTCAATTAGTTGTAAAATAACTACGTCAAATCTGCAATCAGCCCACATCTCGTTCATATTGTTCGGATGTCGTTTTTTCCATCATCTTATTGGCATGGACTGAAATTGTGAATGGGGAAATTTGTTCGACTACTTAAGACTTAAACTGTCAAAAAATATGTGCGTCAAATAATGAAGAAGCTATATACCGAATGGATGTTCATTAGGTGTAGTGAGTATTGATTTGTCAGTATTTTGATGTATTGGATATTGCACCTAACCTATGAGCCGTGCTCGTGAAAAGGGGATTTAATGCATGTGTGTCAGTGTCGTCCCTGATAAACCTGTGCAGTCCGCACAGGCTAATCAGGGACGACACTTTCCGCATTTATGAAATTTTCTGTTTACAGAAAGTCTCTAATTAACAAAAATTCAGTTTAGACGGAAAGCGTCGTCCATGATTAGCCTGTGCATACTGCACAGGCTAATCTGTGAGGACACTACGTACATCCATTAAACCCCATTTTCACAGTGCATGGCTTCTATATGTTGGCTCATACCACGTGAGTGTATGTGCATGTGTAATTATTGAAGACAAGTATATAAGTATATAGAATAATAACACTTAAATGAGCATGACTTTTGGTTTAAGTGCATTGCAATATTAACAAAATTAATATGAAACAACACTGTCAAGTCGGTTTTCTCCACAATCAAAGGGACCTCTTCCCAGATTTTGGCATGCATTGAAGTTTGTCATAAAATGATTTAAATTTGAGAAATATAAACAGGAAATCCAGTAAAAAAAAAACAAGAAAAAAATATAGTAAGGAAAAAAGTAATCCTCGACGGGACTCAAACCACTGACCCTTTGAGTAAAAGTTTATCACTCAAACCACTCTACCATCCGTGCTTATACATTGGTGTATTTGATACTTCATAGAAGCAATCCTCGTAGTGTTAAACCACTCTACCATCCGTGCTAATACATTGGTGTATTTTATACTTCATATAAGCAATCCTCGTAGTTTTAAACCACTCTACCATCCGTGCTAATACATTGGTGTATTTTATACTTCATATAAGCAATCCTCGTAGTGTTAAACCACTCTACCATCCGTGCTTATATATTGGTGTATTTGATACTTCATAGAAGCAATCCTCGTAGTGTTAAACCACTCTACCATCCGTGCTAATACATTGGTGTATTTTATACTTCATATAAGCAATCCTCGTAGTGTTAAACCACTCTACCATCCGTGCTAATACATTGGTGTATTTTATACTTCATATAAGCAATCCTCGTTGTGTTAAACCACTCTACCATCCGTGCTTATACATTGGTGTATTTTATACTTCATATAAGCAATCCTCGTAGTGTTAAACCACTCTACCATCCGTGCTTATACGTTGGTGTATTTTATACTTCATATAAGCAATCCTCGTAGTGTTAAACCACTCTACCATCCGTGCTTATACGTTGGTGTATTTTATACTTCATATGAGCAATCCTCGTAGTGCCCCACTCTACCATCCGTGCTTATACGTTGGTGTATTTTATACTTCATATAAGCAATCCTCGTAGTGTTAAACCACTCTACCATCCGTGCTTATACATTGCTGTATTTTATACTTCATATAAGCAATCCTCGTAGTGCCTTAAAAATATAACTATGACAACAGAACTCCCCACATTATGCAATCATTTCGCATTTGTAATGATTTGTTATTTTCAGGTTTTTGAATCGTCAAAAGATGCATATAATGGATATTTTAGTGCATGGTATATGTTCAGTACATTGTATTACTGTTTCTTCACAAATAGTATAGCTTCAATGACAATTTGCAAACCTGAAACAAGTTTGTCTATTTTAACAATTTACGAAAACATGAAAAGGTCCCTTTAAATAATAAAAACAATCAATTAATGACTAGTAATTGGAACAACAGCTTTAACAGGATACTTCATGTTATATTTGTATTGAAAAATCATTACGCTATCATTTAAAATGCAAATTTGACATTTCTTTTGAAGTATGGTTTTCAATGAGGTGGTATAAGGTAGATGGCGCTGTTTAATTAAAACTCCAAAGGGCAATACATGTATTTGAATTGCATTGTAGTAACCAGACAAAGAGGTAGGCTATGTATTGGTACTTTTGTATGCACAGCATTAAAGTATAATGGAAACAGTTTTTAGCATAGGTGCGTTTACGCACCTATGCTTATGGTATATACCACATTTCAAAAATCCACATCGAATGGTTACCCATTATGAAGCCTTACCTGATCAAAAATCAGACGAAATATCCATTTAATTTAGTATATGGTCATTCTTACAAAAAAAATTGGAAACGTTTTTCTAACGTTTTCTTCCAAGAATATTGCTGACACCGTTTTTAGTGAATTTTTCTAAGACCGTTTTATATTTATGGTATATACCACATTTCAAAAATCCACATCGAATGGTTACCCATTATGAAGCCATACCTGATCAAAAATCAGACGAAATATCTATTTAATTTAGTATATGGTCATTCTTACAAAAAAAAATTGGAAACGTTTTTCTAACGTTTTCTTCCAAGAATATTGCTGACACCGTTTTTAGTGAATTTTTCTAAGACCGTTTTATGTCAAAAAAATCTTCTTATAACCTAAAACAAATTTCGTTCGTAAAACAATTCTATCTGCACTATAAATCTCAATCTCCTACGCAGTGGCCTCCCTTATACTAGAAGTTACTGACCGGGCGAAGCAAGGGAAGTAACTGCTTTGAGGAGTTTCTATAAAAATCTGCATTCAGAAATCTGTATTCAGAACTCAATCTGTTGTGCACGTCTGCATCTAACGCTTACCACAAGTTTTACGACAAATTCTTGACGCAGACGAATAGGGTAGCGTCTATTTTCATTTGTGAAAAGATACAGATCTGTCCGTGCTTAAATTTTGAAAGGCTTGGGTAATTATTTTTCATAAGCGTTTCAAACACTGATGTAAATGGAAAGATTATCTATTTAAATAGTCGGTAATTGTTTGAAATTATTGATTTGAGAAATTGGCGATATCGAACTACATTATACCACGTGACGCCATTCTTCCCTGTATCTTGCACCTATGCTTTTAACGCCATCGGCGCTCTCGTTGGTATATGGTATTACAACATGCAATTAAAAGGTGGTTTCAAAAAGTTTTATATCTGCATGGCGGCAATACCTTTCTTAAAAAGGACTCTAACGTATATTATAGTTCAATTGGGTTATGGAGGTTTCGGTAAATGACAAGTTCGGTAAATTGATTTATAGAGTAAAAGTCGTGGAGGTTTCGGTAAATTGATTTTATATAGGAGGTATACCTACAACGAGGTGTTAATGACACCTATTATCGGCTTACAATAACATTAGGGGCATTTATTTGCAAACTGTGGATTAATTTTGATGTACATTAATTGAGTTGTTTGGTACTAATTAAATTATCTGTTTAAATGTACGATGTTTGCAAAGTGTTATTATTAATTATCCAGGCTTGCAACCTATTAAATTTCTAATCGATGGAGGTAAATTATATATTAAGGTCATGATCGTTTTGTATTTTATATATGTTTTTAAACATTTAGTTGATAAATACCTTAATTAAAGCGTATTAATTAAAAAAAATTTAATAATGTGGCTCTTACAAGAGGTGGCCTCCACGTGGCAAGAGCTGGGCAACATATTCATTATGTTGGCAAACTACCTCATGTTTATGTAATGGTTAATTTTCGGTGGTTTAAAATAATAAGATCAAATATGTTTGTTTCGTATGTAAATAAATTTCTCGCTTTTTTTTCCTACAAAAAGTTCTGCACATAAGGTATTATTCTTAAAATAATCTAGATATTTATGTTTAGATCGTGAACATGCTTTAACACTGGTGGCCGAGTTTTTACATACACGACCAGTAACTTTCAAACTGTGAAATAAACAAACGTTTTCCGTCTTTAATCATGTTTACCAAAAAATACTGGTGGTGACATCAAAGGATGTTTATTTGTGGTAAAAATAACATTATTATGTAATTAGGTAATTATAAAATTATCATGGTCATTGTCAAATAAGAAATCAATGAGAGGATGAAGAGAAAATTTTCGCGGGTTATCGAGTAATTATGGTAAGTGTTGTTGCTCAAATGTTAAAGTATGTATATAGGCAGATGATTTCTTTTACTGTATCATACAATCATGGCTGAACATCCATGTATTTACTGCAATATTGAGGTCACTTCTCGTGCGCACGCTATTGCATGTGATTCATGTGGAAGATGGAGTCACCGTAGACACACCGGTAAGTCTTAGTAATTTCTTAGTGATAATATAGATACATTAAAATTGTGAATTGTGTTGTCGCCTGTAATGTCGTGATTTAAAACTGATTATAAGTAATGCCTTAATTAACGTAAATTAACAGATAATGGTTGTAAATATAAAATCATATTATGTTATAACTTTGCTTTATTTATTTATTTTTTTTAGAAATTACCCATCAGCAGTACATGCAACTTCGCAGTGGTGAGTTACAGATAGGGTGGTTCTGTAATGGTTGCAGGAACGTCGACGAACCACCACCACCACTTGAAATCCCGGTATCGCCACTCAGAAATCTTGCACAAGAAGATCTAAGACATGGGGGTAACACTACCATACCAGATGTGTCATTCGACCTAGCCCAAGAGTACGAACGACCAACACCAGTGGTAGACACGTCTTTATCTGATGACCTTGAGCTGAACGACGCAATCCCCGCCGACGACGCCGTAATTACGTATGAGATTGTGGAGTCCGGGACTAAGCGAGGTGCGGCGAAACTGATCAGTTCGGATGGATATTCTTACACGAAGGGGGTATGTATTTTACGTTTCATTAAAATGAATTACATACATTGATAATACATAAGATGTCTGATAAATGCAGCTCACATGAACGTGTTTATAATAATATAAAATTCTGTGATTTTGCATGATAATTCGTTACACGCATGTTGAATTCACTGAAATAAATATTACACATGATTTGTTTTATCATTTCAGGTAACGTCCGGAGAGAGACAATTCTGGCGATGCTCGGTGCGAAACAAGACAGTAAAATGTCCGGCATCCGTGAAACAGTACCGCGACATGTTCACATCGGGTGTAGCAGGACACGTTCATCCACAAGATCCTGGTGCTACAAAAAAGATGAAAATAGCTAAGAAGGTACGATTGTTTGGATATTTCATTATTGAAGTGTAATTTATTTTGCACAATCTAACTTATAATCTTATATAGCTTATAATATGGATATTGTCTTATTACTTATTTTATTAAATCTATTTTACATTGAAGTGTATTTTATTTTGAACAATATAATTTATAATTATAGATAACTTACGTTATATTTGTTTCAGGTGAAGGAACTGGCGCGAGAACGTGTCTTTGAGCCAGCCGCCGTAATCGTGGAACGTGTCATGAAGGATATGGTGGCACCAAACGATGTCAGCCTACCCAAACCAGCAAATCTAGTTCGTGCTGTCAACCACCACAGACGTCTCCGTCCCGATGATCCTAAAGACTTAGCGTTTGAGGTAAGTAGGCGTCCGGTTATATCAACATTACTGTATTGCGCTACCTCTCCTTACATATCATTTAATAGTTAAATTATTTAATTATTAAACTTTTGTTGCAATAATAATGTAATTGAACCCAAAATAATTTTTTTTTTATTTCAGCTTGACAGAAACTTCATCGGAGAAGACTTCATGGTGGACGACCTTGTTCTGGACGGTGCTCGACACATCGTCTTCGGAACGCAGCGCCAGCTGGATCTACTACGACAGGCAAAGATGTGGTATATGGATGGCACCTTCAAGGTGGTAAAGCAGCCGTTTTACCAGCTACACTCTATCCACACATTTGTGAAGAAGGGGGAAGATGAGAAGCAGGTGCCACTGGCGTACGCTCTGATGTCGAGGCGAAGTAAAGATGATTACGTTCAGGTATTGTGTTATATTATAACCGAATGTATAACCGAATGTAGTAATATTATTTGTAATAATAATAATAATAAGAAGTATAATATAATGATGATGATGATTATTATTATTATACAACAACAACAACAATTCGCAAAAAATTAATGTAGTAATGTTTGTTAATAATATAAATTAAACTAAATAATATTTACGTTCTTATTTTTCAGGTTTTCAGGAGTCTACGTCGCAGACTGGGGGATCCCACTGTAGAGTGGATTATGTTAGACTTTGAAGTCTTTAAATCATAAAAAACTTTTTAAAATAGCATTAAACGTAATTGCAGAGCTTACATTTATTCCGCCATAAATCATTATTTCTTATTTTTACTATTATGTTATAATTTTGTTAATTAAATAAAAGCACCAATTTAAAAACCAAACAACAGTATTGCGTTATTTAAATCGTAAAATTAACTAAAAATTTCCTTAATTCTTTACCTTAGGCATGGCATTAATTACTCAACTCAAAAGTAATCCACAGTTTGCAAATAAATGCCCCCAATGTTATTGTAAGCCGATAATAGGTGTCATTAACACCTCGTTGTAGGTATACCTCCTATATAAAATCAATTTACCGAAACCTCCACGGCTTTTACTCTATAAATCAATTTACCGAACTTGTCATTTACCGAAACCTCCAGCACCCGTTCAATTTAGTCTTCAATCATCTAGGGACCTTGTAGTAGCATACAATATTAAGAAGGATTTTAACTAAACATGAGATAAACAATTAATTATTGCAAGCAGGTTTTCTATTAAATTCATTATGCAGAGCATGTGGCCATATACCGGTAGCTGAATTTGTTTATAACTATGCCAACATTGAATACATGCTTTTATATGCATCACAAAGCAAGTTCTAGTCCATTATTCATTTTAACTTTCTACCAAAAATGTTTGAGGGTTTGTTTTGTATAATATTAAAAACTCCAATATAGCATCAGAAATCACAAACACGACCTAAATATTAGCTTGAATAGTGTGTGCTTATATTCATGCTTATATGAACAACATAACAAAGCATTTTATAGAAATGTGTTTTTTAAAGGATCAAACATAACATTAAGTTTCATTACAAAAACTTGTTCAATAAATGGTAAATAAAAAGCAACAACAGTATTCTGACTAACTAAATGTTTTTCTATGTATGTTCCAATATACAGTAAACACAGCATTTTTGTATGAATGAAATTGTAATAACTTTACTGCAGTATGTACTTATACGAATACAAAGTAATGTAATACATAAACTAACACTTATAATTGAAAAAAGTATGACCTTAATTTGTATTTATTTCTATGCATTAAAACATGAAAGTAACATCTTTAAGAGTAAAACATATTAAATATATTTTTAATTGATTTATCATGAAATAACTTAAAAAAAGAGATGTGTTTGTCAGAAACACGATGCCCCCTATTGCACCGCTTTGAAGCCATATATTTGACCTTTGACTTTGAAGGATGACCTTGACCTTTCACCACTCAAAATGTGCAGCTCCATGAGATACACATGCATGCCAAATATCAAGTTGCTATCTTCAATAATGAAAAAGTTATTGCAAAACTTTAACCAAGGTTAAAGTTTTGGGACACACACAATGAATGAATGACAGACAGACAGGCCAAAAACAATATGCCCCTGATCTTTCGATCCAGGGGCATAAAAATACAATGATATTTGACCTTTGACCTTGAAGGATGACCTTGACTTTTCACCATTCAAAATATACAGCTCTGTGGGATACACATGCATGCCAAATATGAAGTTGCTATCTTCAATAATGCAAAAGTTATCAAACTTTAACCAAGGTTAAAGTTTTGGGACACACATACAATGAATGAATGACAGACAGACAGGCCAAAAACAATATAGGCATAAACAGATCTATGATTGTCAAGCATTTCAAAGACATGCATATACATACATTATATATCACAAAGGATGATAATTACATCCTGCATAATAAAAAAAGAAAGATAAAACATATCAATTTATAAATAAATCATACATACCGGGGTATATGCTTTTTTTCCCTTAGAAGATACATTGTACAATTAAAATCAATATACTTGTACATTTCTAACAACTGCGTAAGAAATTAAGTACTGAACAGAACAATTTTGTCTGCAGAAAAAACAAAAATCACAACAAAACATACTCCGATATGAACAAGGACAAAATCTTCAAGAATACGGAATATGTTTTAAATCTACCATGTGATTTAACACACTGATTTCAATTATAAACAAGCAAATTTATTGAATTGATATCCCCGCAAATTTCAAAATTTTGCAACAGAAGGACTGATTCTTTTGCGTAGATAATGAGCTGTTACCACGGAAAATTGGGTTTAATGCATGTGTGTAAAGTGTCAACCCAGATTAGCACAGGCTAATCAGGGACAACAATTTCTGCTTTTATGGTATTTTTTGTTAAGAGTAAGTCTCTTCACAGCCAAAATCCAGTTAAGGTGTTAAGTGTTGTCCCTGATAAGCCTATGCGGACTTCACAGGCTAATTAGGGTAAACACTTTACGCACTCATAAAGCCCCATTTTCCCGGAGCGAGACTCAACTGTTAAAATGCCAGCAGATCAAAGACTTCCTCCTCAATCACCTCTTCCTGGTTAACCATCACTATCATAGAAGTTGCCTCACTGGCCTCTGGTCTAGAAACACCCGTTACCTCTTTCTTCTTTCTACGCACTGGCTTATTCTTCTTTGCTGCAGTATTGGGATCGCTGTGACGTTTCTTAATATGCTCTAGCAAGTGATCAATTCGACAAAACGACTTCTCGCAATGCTCACACTGGTGTTGCGATACTCTCGTGTGGATGAATTCATGCCGGGTCAGGTCAGATTTAAGATGGAAGGATTTCGCGCAGTGCGCACATTTATGCTGTGCTTCCCTGTGCCTTTTCTTGTGTTCGTTGATGCTTGAAACACCCTTGAATACCTTTCCGCAGGTGTCACACATGTAGGGCATGTTATCGGGATAGTGTTCTCTGTAGTGGTGGCCCCGACTTCGTTTAGTGCTGAAAAAAAGTCCCAAGTAATATAACCAAGCTGTTGAAAAGAAATAAAATACAGTCAATGCCATTTATTTCCCGTTGTTTTGATCGTAAGGAGAACAAAATGTCCTATAACGGTGATTTTTATGAATTGTTTTTGTTTACCTGATTTTTTAAGAATAATTGGTTATGCCTGAAATTGCCCACTGCCCACCTCAAAGTAGAGTGAGAATGGTGGGTTACCAGTACTTAACCCTTTACCACTTAGATATGTAATTAATAGAACTTAATGTAGTTAAGGTTGTATGGTGTTTGCTGGTCATCATTACCTTAAGGTTGGAAATGAAGTCTTTAAAATTGATTCTATTAAAGAAATTTTAAATTTAATTAGATTGTCTAAGGGATTACAAACCAATCAAAGTCCATTTATAATGGGGTAAAGGGTTAAATGAAAACTTAAACCTAGATTTCAACAGAATTTTACAGTTGCTTGTCTTGACTGGGTGATTGATCTACACACTCAATAATATGGGCCATGCTTTGTGAAAAGGGGGTTTAATGCATGTGTGTAAAGTGTCGAACCAAATAAGCGTGTGCAGTCAACACAGGCTAACCAAGGACGAAACTGTCCGCAAAAATTCATAAATTTGAAATCAAATTCAAATTTTATGCATTTGTTAAACTTACCAGTCATACTTTGTTTACATATAAGATAATCACTTCCGTGTTTTGGTCAGACTCGCTAAAACGCTTGCAATTTACGACATAAATACTGTAGCAAGCGTCTGCTTGATCACGATCGGCGTGAATACCCCAGTGAAAACGCAAAATCTCTCTCAAACAGAAATTAGCAAAGGGAGGTGGAGGGTAATATTATGACTGGTTAGTTTAACTCATTTATAAAATTTAAATTTGATTTCAAATTTATGAATTTCATTTCATTCGTTAAACTTACCAGTCATACTTCGTTTACATATAGGATAGATTTCAAAGCAGTATACTCCCCCATTTGGAGGTGTCATTGCTAATTTCTGTGTAGTCATGTTTTCTAAACTTCCACAACTATCCATGAATGTCCTTGTTGGATATTCTGTATCAAACTATCCATAAAATATCCATTCAATAATATCCCTAAATATATACACTTTTTACACTCTTCACTACCTGTGAAAAATCATAACATGCGACTCGCTAAAAGTTTCTCCAAAAAATTTCACTTTCCAATGTCTTAAACGTTCACCTTTGACTACATTCTCTAAGGTAAAACTTAATGAAAGTGTTCTCTTTACTCCAGTCTGCAGACTGCATAATTGAATCTAAAGAGGCTCCCTTAAAAAGAGCAAAAGAGGAGCCAATGGCTCTGGTACTATAAGCATTTATCTTTACATCATTGTCCCCGAGAGCAAATCTCAAAGTTTGCACAATCCAACTGGCAATTGTCTGTGCTGATACTGGTTTATGCGGTTTATTCAAAGATAAAAAAGTCTGCTTTCATCCACTCCTGATACAGTTTTCCTAAACTGCTTAGTCGCTTTCAAATAATAGTAAACACACCTTTTTGGGTCAAGTTTCTTATCCTCACTCTTATTCTCACTCAAAGAAGGAATAAACACTGTGGCTCCATAATGTGACGGTCTATCCTGCTTGGCTAAACCATGACGAATGAAAGTAATACCTTTACTTTGAATATTTACAGAACCTTCGCCTATTCTGAGCGACTGTAGATCACTGCACCTCCTGAAAGATGTAATTGCAATCAAAAACACTGTTTTGAAAGAAAGAAACTTAAGTGGTATTGATGCAATAGGTTCAAAAGGTTTTCTCTGCAATGTGTCTAGAACCTTAATCAAATCCCATTCAGGCACTAGTCTAAGGAGGTCTAGAATTAAATATCCCCTTTAAAAACTTGATAATATGAGGATGTTGCCCTACTTTAAATTTATCTACAGGAGGAAGAACTGCTGATAACATTGACCTGTAGCCATTTATGGTGCTATATTGTAAACCTTTTTCATACAAATCAGTCAAAAACTGGGCAATTTGTACTAAAGAGGCAGAATAGGTATTAAATTTCCTTGAACTACACCAGATATTGTACATTCTGAACTTACTGGAATAGTCCTTTTGTGTACCCATTCTCCATGCAGCTGTGAGAAGGGTTCTAGAGTTTTTAGAAAAGCCAATCTTTCTGTACTGCTTGTCGACAGCATCCATGCTGTCAAATTTAATATTTCTACATTTGGATGGTTTATGTTTGTTTTTGGCTGTACTAGTAGATTTGGAATCTTTGGCAGCTTTCTTGGAGGTGCTACCAGTAAATTCAGAATGTCTGTGTACCAATGTCTCCTCTTCCACTGTGGCGCTATGAGAATTATCTGACAATGGGATTGCAACATATGTCTCAGAATTCGTGGAATTAGACATACTGGGGGTATGCATAGGCAAACATCCCCTCCCACAAAATGCTTAGTGCATCTATTGCATATGCTTGATTTGTTGGAAACCATTAACAAAATATTTGAGTTTGTTTGTTTTGTTCCGAGGCAAATAGGTCCATTAGAGGAAAACCCCAAATTTGAAAATTTTTGTTCACAATTATTGCATTCAGAGACCACTCTGTTGGTTGAATCCTGACTCGACTCAACTGATCTGCTAATAAAAGCTGCGCCATGAGCGCATGATACGCCCGTCGTTCGCCAATGAAGTAGTAAGGTAATAAATAACCCTTTGAATCATTTTTTTACTTCAGTTTATTTGTATTTGAATACATGGTTTATTTTATAAGTACATGAGCATGGAAATCACGAAATTTTGACGAACAAAGTCCCATAACTCTGGAACGACAATTCAGAATTCCGTCAAAAACGAAAGGGGATCAGGGTTTATCAATATTAAGATTGTGTTGAAATTTGAAAAAAATCCATCGAAGGATATTTGAGCTACAGTAGGACATTCAATGAAATCACGAAATTTTGACGAACAAAGTCCCATAACTCTGGAACGACAATTCAGAATTCCGTCAAAAACGAAAGGGGATCAGGGTTTATCAATATTAAGATTGTGTTAAAATTTGAAGAAAATCTGTCAAAGGATATTTGACGTAGCGTACGACATTAACAGACGGACGGACGGACGGACGGACGGACGGACAGACGGACGCGGGGTATACCATAATACGTCCCGTCATAGACGGGCGTATAAAAAATCCATCGGGGGATATTTGAGCTACGGTAGGATACATGAACAACAATAACATTTAAGGTCACAGTGACCTTGACCTTAGAATGAATGACCTTGAAATGACCAGTGGTCATCTAAGTGTGCTTGCAAACCTTCATGTCAAGTTTGAAGACTCTATGTCCAAGCATACCAAAGTTATAACAATTTTAACATTTTAACATTTAAGGTCACAGTGACCTTGTGTGACCTTGACCTTAGAATGAATGACCTTGAAATGACCAGTGGTCATCTAAGTGTGCTTGCAAACCTTCATGTCAAGTTTGAAGACTCTATGTCCAAGCATACCAAAGTTATAACAATTTTAACATTTTAACATTTAAGGTCACAGTGACCTTGACCTTCAAATGAATGACATTGAAATGACCAGTGGTCATCTTCTAGTACTGGCCAATCTTTATTTCAAGTTTGAAGACTCTAGGTACAAGCATACCAAAGTTATAACATGAAATAAGAACTTTAACATTTTTACATTCAAGGTCACAGTGACCTTGACCTTCAAATGAATGACCTTGAAATGTCCAGGGGTTACTTACTAGTTCTGGCCAACCTTCATGTCAAGTTTCAAGACTCTAGGTCCAAGCATACCAAAGTTATAACAACTTTAACATTTTTACATTCAAGGTCACAGTGACCTTGACCTTCAAATGAATGACCTTGAAATGTCCAGTGGTTACTTACTAGTTCTGGCCAACCTTCATGTCAAGTTTCAAGACTCTAGGTCCAAGCATACCAAAGTTATAACAACTTTAACATTTTTATATAGCTACAGTAGGACATTCAATGAAATCACGAAATTTTGACGAACAAAGTCCCATAACTCTGGAACGACAATTCAGAATTCCGTCAAAAACGAAAGGGGATCAGGGTTTATCAATATTAAGATTGTGTTAAAATTTGAAGAAAATCTGTCAAAGGATATTTGACGTAGCGTACGACATTAACAGACATACGGACGGACAGACGGACGGACGGACAGACGGACGCGGGGTATACCATAATACGTCCCGTCATAGACGGGCGTATAAAAAATTGTTTTCCCCGCAATGTGCACTGCTCTCAGAACAATATTGTTCTCTATTGCTAAATTCCAAAGTCTCCAAACTTGAATGCACAACTGACTGGACCTGGTACCTCCTTGTTTGTTTATGTACTGTACCACTGTTGTATTTTCTGATTTGATCAACACAGTTTTTTTTTAAAATTCTATTGAGAAAATGAGTGAATGTCAAGATTACTGCTTCCATTTCTAAAGAATTTATGTGCCATTTCCTCTGATCTGGAGACCATGAACCCTGTATGCAAGCATTGTTCATGTGTCCCCCATACATTGTCTTTGATGCATCTGTGGTTATTGTTATCTCTGAAGGGGGCTGAACTAACAATCGATCCATTAAAATGTTGACTGGATTTTGCCACCAAACTAGATGTGATTTTAGGTGCCGAGTAAATGGGATGTTCATGCTCAATGAATCCCGAGACAGATTCTAACAAGAGCACCGCCTTGCGGGTGCAGACCGCTCATCTATTTTCTTTTTAAAGGTGAAGGGACTCTCATTTTCAATCACAAAGGAGGGAGGGGTGGAGTGAAGAGCGGTGCATTGTGTGGGGGTGTGGACATTTATTACATTTTCTTCCAAAAATGCGAAAAAAAAGGAAAAAAAAAATCGGGGGTGGCGGGGTGGGGGGTTGGGGGGGTGGGGGGGGGGGATTCTTGGGTGCGATGGTTGGACGGTATTTCAAACATAAAATAATAACAATAAATATTTGTGTTTTTTAACCGTTTCAAAAAAAAAATTGGGGGGGGGGGTGAGGTGGGGGGGGGGTATAGTGTGAGGGTGTGGTGGTCATTTGTGAGATGATCTTAAAAAAAAAAAAAAAAAAAATAGGGGGGGGTTGGGGGGGGGGGCACGGGCGATGGTTTGGGTGGAGTCTATTGTGGTATGTCAGGTAAGAGTAGTTTTGTCAAAGTAACAATCAAATCTAATCATAAATAAAGAAGTTATGGCAATTTTAGAGAAATTTAATAATTTGACCTTGAGAGTCAAGGTCATTCAAAGGTCAAGGTAAAATTCAACTTGCCAGGTACAGTAACCTCATGATAGCATGAAAGTATTTGAAGTTTGAAAGCAATAGCCTTGATACTTAAGAAGTAAAGTGGATCGAAACACAAAATTTAACCATATATTCAAAGTTACTAAGTCAAAAAAGGGCCATAATTCCGTAAAAATGACATCCAGAGTTATGCAACTTTTCCTTTTACTGTACCCTTATGATAGTTTGCGAGTGTTCCAAGTATGAAAGCAATATCTATGATACTTTAGGGGTAAAGTGGACCAAAACACAAAACTTAACCAAACTTTAAATTTTCTAAGTATAAAGGGCCCATAATTCCGTCCAAATGCCAGTCAGAGTTACATAACTTTGCCTGCACAGTCCCCTTACGGTAGTTAGTAAGTGTTGCAAGTATGAAAGCAATAGCTTTGATACTTAAGGAATAAAATGGACCTTAACACAAAACTTAACCAAAATTTTCAATTTTCTAAGTATAAAAAGGGCACATAATTCTGTCAAAATGCACGCCAGAGTTATCTAACTTTGCCTGCCCAGTCCCCTCATGATAGTAAGTAAGTGTACCAAGTTTGAATGCAATAGCATTGATACTTTCTGAAAAAAGTGGACCTAAACGCAAAACTTAACCAAAATTTTCAATTTTCTAAGTATAAAAAGGGCACATAATTCAGTCAAAATGCACGCCAGAGTTATCTAACTTTGCCTGCCCAGTCCCCTCATGATAGTAAGTAAGTGTACCAAGTTTGAACGCAATAGCATTGATACTTTCTGAGAAAAGTGGACCTAAACGCAAAACTTAACCGGACGCCGACGCCGACGCAGACGCCGACGCCAAGGTGATGACAATAGCTCATAATTTTTTTTCAAAAAATAGATGAGCTAAAAACTGAGTAGATGTAACTGAATGGGTCTCATGTAGAGACAAGCATTGGGAATTAACTCTATGCACGATGCCATTAACCCAAGAAGATGAAGAAAATCTCTTGCTTTGACATGACCTGTTGACATTTGATTGATTGCTAACTGAATCTTTAATATCCTGTCTTGTGTTGGAAATATACGACCCTGAATGAAATTGAATAAGGCCCCTATGTACACAATCTCTTGCTGTGGTTGCAAATTGGATTCCAGGTTGACAATGAAACCTAGTGATATAAGAAGATTCAGACATGTGTCCATGTTTGCCAACAACATTTTTCTGGACTGATTTAATGCCATCCAATCGTCCAGATACACTGCCAATCGAGCATTTCAGATTCTCAAATAGGCTGCTTCTGTTGCTACTATTTTGGTAAACACCCTGGGTGCTACTGACGGTCCAAAACACATTACTTTCCACTGGTAACAACAGCCTTGAAAAGCAAATCTTAGAAATTTTCTGTGTTTCGGAATTATTGGCAAATGAAGATATGCATCCCTTAATTCTATTGAAATTGCCCAATCTTTCCGTTTTACCATGTTTATAACCTTTGCTAATGTGTCCATTTTGAAGTGTTTCTTGATCAGATACCCGTTGAGTGGCCTCAAATTTATTACTGGTCTCATTGTTCCATCCTTTTATGGAACTAAGAAAAAGGTACTGTAAAAACCTTGATTTTGTTGATGAACAGGAACCAATTCTATAGAACCTTTTTCTTAAAGACGTGAAATTTCGTTTGTAATAATATGTACATTTTTTGGAGGAACTACTGTCCGTTTTATTCCTGAAAATGTGGGAATTTCTCTGAACTCCAGAGAATATCCCTTTCTTATTATGTCTAACACCCATTTGTCGGTTGTTATTTCTTCCCATTTTGGTAGAAAATATTTGAGGCGACCCCCTACTGGTATCTGATGATTTAGAGACAATCTGAGGCGACCCCCTACCGGTATCTGATGATTTAGAGACAATCTGAGGCGACCCCCTACCGGTATCTGATGATTTAGAGACAATCTGAGGCGACCCCCTACCGGTATCTGATGATTTAGAGACAATCTGAGGCTAACCATATCATTGCTTTTTGGGGATCCGAAAGGATGGAGTTACAGAAACTTACTTCTCTTTTGGTCCCTGACTGCGAGGTACTGAAAAAGACTGCTTCTGCCTATTTTCTTGATTTGCAGAGTATGACAGCTGATAGTTTGGTCTAGGTCGCCCTGACTGATTGTACTGAAGTCTTGGCTTCTTGTAGGTGGACCTAACTGTATCATAAGCATTTGAGACAAATTTTCTCTTAGGTTTATCAAAGACAATCTGAGGCTAACCATATCATTGCTTTTTGGGGATCCGAAAGGATGGAGTTACAGAAACTTCCTTCTCTTTTGGTCCCTGACTGCGAGGTACTGAAAAAGACTGCTTCTGCCTATTTTCTTGATTTGCAGAGTATGACAGCTGATAGTTTGGTCTAGGTCGCCCTGACTGATTGTACTGAAGTCTTGGCTTCTTGTAGGTGGACCTAACTGTATCATAAGCATTTGAGACAAATTTTCTCTTAGGTTTATCAAAGAATTCTGGCGTGATATCATTCAACTGATCTTTCTGTTCTTTCCTGCTCTTAAGCTTAGAATGTAATCCAGAACCAAACACACCCACTGAGGATAAAGGTAAATACTTAACTTTGGAATGAATGTCTTTCAAAATGCTTTAACCGGTATCAGTAACAGCCGCTTTGCATCTTACCAAATGATGAAATGCACCTGCTCTACCGGCTTGATCCAACGCTTTGTTGGACATGTCAAACAAATCACGTACAGTTTGTACAGCTTTATCCATGTTTGTTTCCTCAGATTTCAAAATTGACAATAAATTTCCCAATCACTGTTGCATGTAGCATGTTGCAACAATGTTTTAAACGAGAAGCTAACTTACCTTGATAACTAAGGGTTTCAATAGACTTCAAAGGCTGAGTGCACAATTGCCTACTCTTGCCCCAGCTTTTTGTCATTTTATTGCCATGACGTTTCTGCAACATATGTTCTAATAAATCGTCCAAACAGGGGACATCTAACATGGACTTGCTCTGCTCATGTACAGGAAAGCATACTCTATATTCGTCCTTGTAAGCAGACATTCTGTCAGGAGTGTCAGTTCTCCAAGAATGTGACAGTATGATAATCTGATACTCATCTAGTACTAAACCTGTCCACCCCTCCTTTTTTGAGTGCTCAGAGCCAAACAATTCTGACAGCATGTTTCGTGTTTCAGGGTTTGTATACTGTTTAAACTGACCACTGTCAGTAGAACAAACAGAAATATCAGAATGAACTGAGATGCTTTCCTCACAAAGACCGAGCAAATCTCGTCTTTCTTGATCCCGAGGATGAAGGGACAAAATATCATCAGAAACGATGTCTTTGTCAATACAATTATTCAAACTTATCAATTGACGGGGTCTACTCACCGAAACAGTATCCCCGGAAACGGCTCTCAGCTGGGCTGATCCCACTGTTGGCTGTTTATTTGCACTATTCAGCGAGGCCGAACCCCCTGATAAATGTGCAATTTCTAGTGACTGAAGAATTTTTTCAACATTGGAATCAAACCTTGCTTCCATATCCGAAATTTTCTTATCCAAATCACGAACATTCGGTTTCGAAGAAGCACGTGTTTTCGAAACTGACGAAGTAGATTTAGGTGTGAATTGCCATGTTCCTGTGAATTACAATCATCCACCACATGGAGCAATGCTTCCGCCATGGTTCAATACTAAAAACCACTTTTAAACTTTACAAAATAAGTCCAAATATTCTAACGAATTGTAAGACTAAAAAGCACGTCCGACCGTTTTCACGCTAAAAGAAAAACTGATTGGCGTATGCGTATTCACGCCGATCGTGATCAAGCAGACGTTTGCCGTATTTATGTCGTAAATTAGCAAGCGTTTGAGCGAGTCTGACCGAAACACGGAAGTAATTACCGGTATCCTATATGTAAACAAAGTATGACTGGTAAGTTTAACAAATGAATTGAAATTGGCTTTTTGCTAAGAATAGGCTTTCTTTAAACAGAAAATATCATAAAAATTGAATATGTCATCCCTGGTTAACCTGTGTGGACAGCACAGGCTAATCTGAGACGACACTTTACACACATGCATTTTTCACAGAACACGGTTCATATAATTTGGTACATACTTGAAGGCTAAGTTACAAATATCGCAGACCCAGTTCTTCTCTTCTGCAATTGAAACCTGAAAAGCATTTGGTCATTAATATTATGCAATATTCATGACTTAAATGGCTATCTCTTATGCATAGATTTATACATTGTTCAAGAAAAACATAAATATCTTAGTCACATAAGGGTAAAAATGGGTCTTACGCCAAGAGCTACTCTGTCTTACAAGACAATGAAACCTTTATCTTTATTGCAAACAGGGTGGCTCTTGGGGATATTCTGGCTCATACGGCCCAAGAGACATTTTCTAATTACTAATTTTATATAAACACAACTAGAAAATCATTATGCTGTAGGGCAACAATCTCAAGATAATTTTATTAAGCAGTAAATAAACTGTGTTCCCAAAGACATTTCTTCTGTCAAATTATTTAAAGCTTGCAAAGATTTAGCACTAAAATAACAAACCAAAACATATATGACTGACACAGTCACTCCAATATACCCCTTCGATCTTCATAGTGAGTATAGTAATCATTAGACAAACAGAAAGTCAGAGTAGACTTTTTATGGAACTTGGTAAGTATAAAGTGTCAACCCAGATTAGCACAGGCTAACCAGGGACAACACTTTCTGCTTTTATGGTATATTTTGTTAAGAGTAAGTCTCTTCACAGCAAAAATCCAGTTAAGGTGTTAAGTGTTGTCCCTGATTAGCCTATGCGAACTTCACAGGCTAATTAGGGTAAACACTTTACGCACTCATTAAGCCCCATTTTCCCAGAGCGAGACTCAACTGTTAAAATGCCAGCAGATCAAAGACTTCCTCCTCAATCACCTCTTCCTGGTTAAACATCACTATCATAGAAGTTGCCTCACTGGCTTCTTGTCTAGAAACACCCGTTACCTCTTTCTTCTTTCCATGCGCAGGCTGATTCTTCTTTGTTGCAGTATTGGGATCGCTGTGATGATTCATAATATGCTCTCGCAAGTGATCAATTCGACAAAACGACTTCTTGCAAAGCTCACACTGGTGTTTCGATACTCTTGTGTGGATGAATTCATGCCGGGCCAGATCAGATTTAAGATGGAAGGATTTCGCGCAGTGCGCACATTTATGCTGTGCTTCCCTGTGCCTTTTCTTGTGTTCGTTGAAGCTCGAGACACGTCTGAATACCTTCCCGCAGATGTCACACACGTAGGGCATGTTATAAGGAAAGTGTTCTCTGTAGTGGTTGCCCAGACTTTGTTTAGTGCTGAAAAAAAGTTCCAAGTAATAAAACCAAGCTGTTAAAAGGAACAAAAATACAGTCAATGCCATTTATTTCCTGTTGTTTTGATTGTAATGAGAATAAAATGTCCTATAACGGTGATTTTTATCGTTCTTTTTTAATTTTGTTTGTTTACATGATTTTTTAAGAGTAATTGGTTATGCCTGAAAGTGCCCACTGCCCACCTCAAAGCAGAGCGAGAATGGTGGGTTACCAGTACTTAACCCTTTACCACTTAGATATGTATTTAAGAATAATTGGTTATGCCTGAAATTACCCACTGCTCACCTCAAAGTAGAGCGAGAATGGCCATAGAAATAATTTGAGCCTCACACTGGAAAAACTCGGTTTAATGCATATGCATAAAGTATGATTCCAGATTAGCCTGTCGTCTTCACAGGCTAATCATATGCAACACTTTCCGTCTATACTTAATTTTTTGTTTGTTTTAAACAAACAATTCCATAAAAGCAGACAATGTTGTCCCTAATTAGCCCATGAGACTTATCAAGCTTATCTGGAATTTATCATACATGCATTAAGCTCCATAAGCACGGTTGTCGTGTTAAAATTTAAGCTGTATTTAGTCAAAATTTTTATCAGTTACGTAGAAGTACATGTAGCCAAGCTATGTAAAAAAGTTTATTCTAACACGGCACGTGACCTGTTTTCTAAAGACAAAGAAGGAAATAAAGCGTGGGTTATTCTGCAATAACTTATGGGCAGAGCTTAATGTTTCGAAAATAGTTCCGAATAAATAAAGAAAATATTGCAGTAAAATGCACGTGCTTAAACCCGCTCTAAAAGAAATGTAATAAATGTAGCATGTATATAAGTGTAATGAAACAACTAATTGTATATTTGGTGATTATTGGCATAGCCACGCATACAAAGAATGTTATTTGTTAGGAAACATAATTCAGAAAACATTTATAGCATGTCAGCTTTTCAGTAGCATCAATAAACGTGACGTAATTAAGTTTCTATGATTGTTGTTTTCAATGAAAGTGACGTCAGTTGCAAAATATTTATGAATGAAAACGACGTCATATGTTTGTACAATTCAATGACGTCACTAAATAGTGAACTTTGTACTAAGAAGGGCAGGGTATTGAAAAATATAGTTCACGTCCTAAAACTTGAACCAAATCAATTAGAATCGTGTTAGAATCGAAATAATATTTTTCTATGATGGTTTGTTGTGGAATAACCCACAGTAAGTTGTATAGATGCGTGTTATCAAATCACTCGTGCTTTGCACTCGTGATTTAATTCCTACGCATCTATACTCCTTACTGTGGTTTATTCGACAACAAACCATGATAGAAATATATTATTTCTTAATTAAAAGTTGGGTAAAGGAACAGTTTATGGGAAAGAAAGTGTTTTAGAAAATGATTAACCACAAAAGTTACAAAATGCACTTAAAAAGGGCAAGGATGGAAAGCTTATGTTTTATTTTAAATTTCTATATCAAATGAGTTTCTTAGTTAAACAACTGTAATTCATGTAATAAAGCAAAGTAATTTCATTTACCATTAAATATTGCAAAATTAATTATATTACATGTAACCCTTTCCCCATCAGAAGCAAAGTGACAATGGCTTTTGCAACCAGCATAAAAGCAGAACTGCCTGCAAGTATCTCGCAGTCTGTTCAGGTTGTATGCTGTTTGCTGGTCATCATTACCTTAAGGTTGGAAATGAAGTCTTTAAAACTTGATTCTAGTAAAGAAATTTTTAATTTAATTAGATTGTCTAAGGGACTACAAACCAATCAAAGTGAGTTTATAAGGGGTAAAGGGTTAAATGAAAAATTCAACACAATTAATTTGAAAAGAATTTAACAGTTGTAAGCGTTGACTGGGTGATTGACCTTCACACACTCAATAATTAAGCCACACTCTGTGAAAAGGGGGTTTAATGCATGTGCATAAAGTGTCGTCCCAGATTAGCCTGTGCAGTCAACACAGGCTAATCATGGACGACACTTTCTGCCAAAACTGGATTTTTGCTAAGAAGAGGCTTTCTTTAAATAAAAAAAAATATCATGAAAGCGGAAAGTTTCATCGCTGGTTAACCTGTGCAGACTGCACAGGCTAATTTGGGACGACACTTGACTCACATGCATTAAACCCACTTTTCACAGAGCACGGTTCATATAATTTTGTACATACTTGAAGGTTAAGTTACAAATATTGCAGACACAGTTCTTCTCTGTAATTGCAACCTGAAAAGCATTTGGTCATATTATTCAATATTCATGATTTAAATGGTTTACTCGAATGCATAGATAAACAAGAGCAATCAGAAGACAGCGCGCTCGAATTTTCGAGTGCTTGGCAGTATAACATAAGCCATCATGGGGAAATTGTTCATATGCAATAAGGTCAAGGTAATATAGTCATATTCTAACTGGAAGAGGACCATAATTGAAACATATTGATCGCTTATGTTTTAAAGAAGTGGTACATTATACATGTAGATGAGTTCAGGAATCTTTTCCACAATCTATTGAACATTTGTAAAGACATAAAACAAACTAATAAGATTATATTTCAAGTTTGATAGCAAAAGCTTGGGTGGGATGGTTGGACGGTCTTTCAAAAATTAAATAATAACAAGAGATGTGTTTGTCAGAAACACAAAGCCCCCTATTGCACCGCTTTGAAATAAAATTTCAATGTATCATTAGGCAGGTTTAGAAATTATCTCCCTTTTAAAGCTTATTACTTCCGTTGGATTGTATTTTTTGACATTTGACCTTGAAGGATGACCTTGACCTTTTACCACTCGAAATGTGCAGCTTCATGAGATACACATGCATGCCAAGTATCAAGTTGCTATCTTCAATATTGCAAAAGTTATTGCAAAACTTAAATGCAAGGTTCAAGTTTTGGGACAGAATGACAGACAGACAAGGCAAAAACAATATACCCCCGATCGTTCGATCTGGGGGCATAAAAACAAACAAACTATGGCCTCCTTGCTTTCTACGATTCAAACATGGCCATGTACTATTTTTCTCACCAAGTCTTATAAAGTATGGCCATCCATGAAGTGTTACCGCTTATACAGTATTCTCCTCACATAGCATTTCCTCTATTTACTATTAGCCCTGAGAATGACGGTTTTATTTCTCACACAATATGATCCTTCACACAATATTATCTCTCACACGATATTACCCAACTTTTTTTTTTTTCTCTCACAATAATCACTCTCTAAAACATTACTACTCACACACTTTTACCTTTCAGACAATATCACCCCTCACACAGTGATAGCCCTCACACAATATTACCTCATATATTATCATCTCTCAAACATACCTCTCACACAATATTACCTCTCCTATTTTATCATTCCTCACACAGAAATAATTCTCATACAATATCAGCTCTCATATTTTATCATCCCTCACACAGAAATAATTCTCACATAATATTACCTCTCATATATTATCATCCCTCACACAGTAATAATTATCATATAATATCACCTCTCATATTTTATCATTCCTCACACAGTAATACCTCTCACACAATATTTCCTCTCATATTTTATCATTCCTCACACAGAAATAATTCTCACATAATATTACCTCTCATATATTATCATCCCTCACACAGTAATACCTCTCACACACTATTACCTTTCAGACAATATCATCTCTCACGCAGTAATACCCCTCACACAATATTACCTCTCATATTTTATCATCCCTCACACAGTAATACCTCTCACACAATATTACCTCTCATAAATTATAACATACAGTTGTTTTCGTACACAGTATAACCTGTAACAAAACTTTACCTTTAACACACTATGACCTGTCACACAGTATTACTCTAACACAGTATTACCGTAATTGCTCTATGTTTTCGGACACTTAAAAATAATAAAAAAATTTCTTATCCGAAAACTTAGATACGAAAAATATTCACAAAATACAGGTGTCCAAAAACTTAGAGTCAAAAATTTAAGTGTCCGAAAAAAGCGTCAATTGTTTCAACGACTACCGGTAATAGCACGCGCTTGTAAAATACCATGCCGTATAGTATAAATAACAGTTATATATTTTTGCACTGCATTTTAAATAATTTTAAATGCTTTATTTATTTGACAGAAAGTTACTGCAAGGTTGTACTTTGACCACCAAGTTCAAAGATGAGCATGTGATGTACCGATACTCGCTAGTATGAACCTGTAATTAACGCATTAAAAAAGCAAACTATGAATTCTTTGTTTTGTCATTTCCGATTATTGTTGTCTAACTCCTTCCTTTGTTTGTAAAACTTGCAATAGGGTGCATCACACGTTGAAGCGCTTAGTATTTGTCACAGTTATTTTACTGAGAAGGGTTGGTACAATTTCGGTAGATAATTGAACTGTTAATAGGCACTACCCATGGTAATTGTCACAACGCTTATTTTACTATCAGGCGAAACCATTGTTTAATACCAGCTTACAAGGTTATTTACCCAATAACGCAAATGTAATGGTCCGTTGCCCTCAGGCATGCACCTGCCATGCTTTAAGATGTTAATCTGGTTGTAAAACCCCTTGATCGAAGTGTCATTAGATATCGAAAACAGGACCGAAATTTGGTAAAATAACGCTGTAAAATATATTGTCCGAAAACTTAGAGACATTAATTATGGACGAAAACTCGTGTGTCCGAAAATTAAGAGTCACGAAAAATAATTATTTTTGCTAAAAAAAAGGGGTGTCCGAAAACTTAGAGTGTTCGAAAACATAGAGTAATTACGGTACCTCTCACACAGCATTACCTCACACACAGTATTACCTCTCACTTAAGGTAGCGCACCCATAATGGGCACCTTTCCAAATATAATCTAATGTATTATTTTCTTAATCAGCATCATTTCACTGAACTACATGCACATTTTTAGGAAGGCTTTCTGTGCTTTAAAAAAAATTATACTGATTTTTTCAAAACCAGCCAACACTCGGCTTTTGTCCAGTTTATTTGCACCCCTGGGGTATATGAAAGTTCCGTAATTCATCCAGATTTCCAAATATGGGAATGCAAGTACAGATGCAGTAAAAATGTTTAAAGTTTAAACAAGATGAAATAAGTATTCTTTTACAGACATTTACTTTTTATAACTTGTTATTTATGGAAGAGCGCCATGAAATGGAAGTGGTTTCTGCCCAGTAGAAATTGGGTTTGTTAAAAACAAAAGTGTCATATAATTCAAAATAGTATCATTTAAGTAATATTTTGAACTTAGTTTTTATAGGTACACAATATACACAAAAATACCAAGAAATAGACAGATTTACCGTTTACTTTTTTAAATAACAAGGGCTGTTTGTAAAACATGCATGCCCCCCATATGGGCTGTCAGTTGTAGTGGCAGCCATTGTGTGAATACGTTTTTTGTCACTGTAACCTTGACCTTTGACCTAGTGACCTGAAAATCAATAGGGGTCATCTGCGAGTCATGATCAATGTACCTATGAAGTTTCATGATCCTAGGCGTAAGCTTTCTTGAGTTATCATCCGGAAACCATTTTACTGTGTCAAGTCCCTGTGACCTTGACCTTTGATCTAGTGACCTGAAAATCAATAGGGGTCATCTGCGAGTCATGGTCAATGTACCTATGAAGTTTCATGGTCCTAGGTGTAAGCATTCTTGAGTTATCATCCGGAAACCATTTTACTGGTTCGAGTCAACTTGACCTTTGACCTAGTGACCTGAAAATCAATAGGGGTCATCTGCGAGTCATGATCAATGTACCTATGAAGTTTCATGATCCTAGGCGTAAGCTTTCTTGAGTTATCATCCGGAAACCATTTTACTGGTTCGAGTCACCGTGACCTTGACCTTTGACCTAGTGACCTGAAAATCAATAGGGGTCATCTGCTAGTCATGATCAATGTACCTATGAAGTTTCATGATCCTAGGCGAAAGCGTTCTTGAGTTATCCGGAAACCAGTTTACTGGTTCGAGTCACCATGACCTTGACCTTTGACCTAGTGACCTGAAAATCAACAGGGGTCATCTGCGAGTCATGATCAATGTACCTATGAAGTTTCATGATCCTAGGCGTAAGCCTTCTTGAGTAATCATCCGGAAACCATTTTTCTGTGTCAAGTCACCGTGACCTTTGACCTAGTGACCTGCAAATCTATAGGGGTCATCTGCAAGTCATGATCAATGTACCTATGAAGTTACATGATCCTAGGCGTAAGCGTTCTTGAGTTATCATCCGGAAACCATTTTACTGGTTCTAGTCACCGTGACCTTTGACCTAGTGACCTGAAAATCAACAGGGGTCATCTGCCAGTCATGATCAATGTACCTATGAAGTTTCATGATCCTATGCGTAAGTGTTCTTGAGTTATCATCCGGAAACCATTCAGTGGATGGAACGACCGACGGACCGACCGACATGTGAAAAAAAATATACCCCCTCTTCTTCGAAGGGGGGCAAAAAAATTAAAATGCAACATGCATGATTCGTATTTTCAGCAGTGAATCACCCAATTTAGCCATAACGTTGTTTTAATTTTCAAAATTGAAAAATGTGCATACATATTTTACAATAAACGTAGCTTATACTGGTCGTGTACGTAATTCCGGCCTGTACGTAAAAAATCGGCCACCTGTGTTTAATCATTTTCATGATCTCAACACACATGTTTTGATGACTTTTAGAACAATAAACTTGAAAACCAATCCTTATCTCAATATTTTGCAAATTAAAGAGGCATATGACTGTAAACGTTTGCATTAAAATGTCTCAAATATAACACAAGATATTTCTCTCATGGGAAATGTGACGTCATTATCCATTGCAAAAATTATATTCATATAAGAAACAAATATATTTGATAAAATTATTATTATTTCTATCTGATAAACTTTAATTAAGGTATTTTCAATTAATTGTATAATAAAAGCTGCGCCATGAGCGCATGATACGCCCGTCGTTCGCCAATGAAGTAGTAAGGTAATAAATAACCCTTTGAATCATTTTTTTACTTCAGTTTATTTGTATTTGAATACATGGTTTATTTTATAAGTACATGAGCATGGAAATCACGAAATTTTGACGAACAAAGTCCCATAACTCTGGAACGACAATTCAGAATTCCGTCAAAAACGAAAGGGGATCAGGGTTTATCAATATTAAGATTGTGTTGAAATTTGAAAAAAATCCATCGAAGGATATTTGAGCTACAGTAGGACATTCAATGAAATCACGAAATTTTGACGAACAAAGTCCCATAACTCTGGAACGACAATTCAGAATTCCGTCAAAAACGAAAGGGGATCAGGGTTTATCAATATTAAGATTGTGTTAAAATTTGAAGAAAATCTGTCAAAGGATATTTGACGTAGCGTACGACATTAACAGACGGACGGACGGACGGACGGACGGACGGACGGACAGACGGACGCGGGGTATACCATAATACGTCCCGTCATAGACGGGCGTATAAAAACATATATTTAAAACAAAAAAATCAGGACCTAAATATAAACTTTTAATATATAAATTACCTCCCTTGATTTGAATATTAATAGTTTACATGTTGTAAAATAAAATATAAGCGTTTACTAAAAATCTACAAAAAGTCAACTTTTTAAACAAAATGTTTTTACTTTCTTAGCTATGTTAGTAAAAATTGATTAAAACTATTAAAAATAAATATTTTTTATGAATTTGCAGTTCCCCATTAACCGTGCAGGCCTGTTAATATTTATTAAAATAGGTAGGGGGAGTAACTGGTTTAATAATGTCGCATATTTTTTAAGTTTCAAGTCAAAAATTTTGTTTGTGTAAACCTTTACTAATACTCTTAAAATTAGGACATTCGTCTAAAGATATTGCTTTGTAATTGTACCTGCAGATTAAACTGAAAAGTGGCCGATTTTTTAGGTACAATTGCCCTACGAAAATTGATAGTTTATATGTCATTAATTTCTGTTCATAAAAGTAACTGATCTAATTCTATTGAAATTTTCATGCTAGGTGAGTTTTGAACCCAGGATTATATATGTGAAGTTTAGTTTAAACCAGTTGCCTAAAACAAAAGATTTTGTTAAAATAGTCCCAAAAGTGGCTGGAATTATGTACACGACCAGTATGCTTTATTAAATCAACTTATGTTAGAAAATAAATAAAAATGCATCGCAAAAAATATGCGTTGTCGGCAGGATTCAATTCGCACTTGAAAATCCCAAAAGATATTGAGTCTATCGCCTTAACAATTCGGATATGGCAACTTTACATAAGCTCTTCAATCTTCAAAGAAATCGGGGAAAACCATTATGGGTGCGCTACCTTAATATCAGGACTCATTCAATATTAGCCATTATACAATACTAAATCTCACTCAATATTACCTCCTGATTGTCCGTTTCAGATTTTCCCCCTGCAGCATCCTGAGCTGTCTCACTCTGTTCCACATTGTCACTGGAGTCATGCGATGTCTTCCCATAATGCTCTACAGCCTGGTTAGTGTCCTCTGTTTCCTCCTGCTCATCTGCATCTTGGTTTTCATCTGCTATGGTTGGCTTATCCTGCGTTCAAATAAATATCTGCTTGCCAGTTTTAACAAAACAATAAGATGACAGTAGCATTTTGTAAGTACTATGTAAGTTATATAATTATTATTTTTACCTGACAGTCGTATATCCATTTCTCAGCCTACAACAATTACGAAATTGTAATTAATGGTGTCTGTCTTGCTGGCAGGTCATAAGTTCAATCCTAACAGGTTGAGGTTTCAATTTTTTTTTCCATACCCCGGAAAATTCAGCGTAAAACAATTTATTCTAGCCAGGAAATTAACCTAAGAGTTCTTAAACATAAACCCCAAATTTTGCGCAATTAAATCTAAGTCAATACTTTAAAACTAAAATGAAAGTGTACCTGAGGTGTAAATCCTTGCTCCTCTTTTCCCTCCTCTTCGTTTCTGTTGGGGTCTGTGTCTGTCTGTTCATCTGTTGGGTTGTCAACCTCCTCACCCTCTGGTCTGTCTTCATCCTGGACACAAGGTTGTAAGTATGCCTCACTTTTAATTGGTCAATAGTATTCATATGAGCTCGACAGGAAATATTTTGATATGTTCACTTCTTCATTGTTGCTACAATTACTGCATGGGCATTATTTTGTTAAGTTGCCTACCGAT
This sequence comes from Dreissena polymorpha, assembly GCF_020536995.1. Taxonomy (NCBI): domain Eukaryota; kingdom Metazoa; phylum Mollusca; class Bivalvia; order Myida; family Dreissenidae; genus Dreissena; species Dreissena polymorpha. Next base: position 8,538,022 of record NC_068369.1, read on the forward strand.
GTTAGTTAAGTTTAAAATTAGTTATTTAAGCTAAATTCCTTGCATGAGGCTGCATTACTTTAGGACCTGGACTGTGGTTCAAATGTTGAATTATAGCTGCAATTTCTAATTATTTAGTTGTTATTGAAAGATTTGCAATGTTAGTGTGGTCTTGGTTAGTTCCGGGAAGAAGCCAGAGAACCCAGAGGAAATCTCATCTGTTTGGTATGGTGACCACCAACCAAACTCACATGCTTACAGGCTTGGAGATCAAACCCTGGTCCCCTAAGTGAGAAGCGTGTGTACCGAACACTGCGCTAACAGGAAAGCCTTAACAAAATAGTTAAATTTATTCATTCAATTCATCCAATCACACTAACATATTTCTGTTCCTGATCACCAGCTGTCTCCTCCCTCATCTCATGCTCTACATTGTCTTCCGGTTCCTCGGCTGGTGGGGGCTGTGTCTCTTCCTCATCTTTACCTGTTATGACTAGCAAGTAGGAGGTATCTGAGACTCGTTCTGGGAAACTGGACCGAATTCAAGTGCTTTAAGTGTTGTACCAGATAAGCCTGTGCAGTCTGGCATGACACTTTACTCACACGCATTATGCCAAGTTTTCCCAGGACATGGCTTATGTATGAAGAGTGTACAAAAAATACAGAGCACAACAGCTTACAGACAAATTTCACACAGAGCTCAACAATGCCTGTGGTATTGAAGGTAATAATTCACTTGACATAGATTGTATGCCCCCCAACAATGTTCATTAAATTGAGTGAAAATCAAATAAACATTGTTGGAAATAAAATAACTGAACATTATTAACCAACTGACCTTCCAACGAAAAGACTGACATAAGTAAATCTATTTATACTTAGGCACCAAGAACAGGTTCTTCCCTCAATACAAACTAAAGTGTCTCTTTATACCAACCAAAGGCTTTCAATTCAATCAAGCTTAACAACATAGGCTTCAAATAATATCTTTGACAGCAAAACAAATAAACAACTCAACCTGTAATACCAAAAATATATTTGGATTACAGTGTGCTTTTTTGTTCAAATTTGGGGCCTGTAGAAGGACCCATCCCAAATTTAAAAGGTATACATTTTTCCCATATGGGACCTTAAAATTCCCAATTGAATTTTCTAAAAAAAATAATTCTCAACACTTAGTTCATCCCCCATCAAGCTCTAATTGAACCATTGTTAATATAATATTGAAATCTCTTTTATTCTCATTTTTAAACATTTGTTAGCCAAAAAAAAACACCACATATCCCAATTTAAGTCCAAACAACTCGAGTTTTCCCAATCCAAATGGACTTGGCCCTATTCCCAAAATGATATAAAAAAACACAATGTCTGTTAGAACATACACAAAACTAGGGTAAGTTGGCTTAGCGAAAACTTTTTCATCGTAATAATAATCATATTAAGTTTATAAATGTGACTTTTTCATACATATTTATGTGTCTCTCATGTAAATACAAACTCACCAGAGCCATCATCAACAGCAAACTCCTCGTCCTTCCCTTCCTGGTCCTCATCGTTGTCAAGGTTAAGGTCGTCAGGCAGATCCAGATCATCAGGTGCTTGCTGCTTCTCCTGCTTCCCGTGATACGGATCATCGTCGTAGTCCAGATGAATGATACAGATGATTTGAATTAACACAAGTCAAAAAAGAAGCAACCAATTCTTTCTAACCAGTACTTAGCATTTACTCTCGTATCAGTTAACAAGCATTCTCTTAATAACAGACCGAAACAAGAGATGTATTTGTCAGAAACACAATGCCCCCAACTGCGCCGCTTTGAATTAATTTTTTTTTTATTATATCCCTTTAAAAAATATTACTTCCCTTGTGAAAATGATCCGTACCTGCCAAATGATCTCCCTTTACAGCTTGTTACTTCCCTTGGACTTTGTTTTATTTACCTTTGACCTTGAAGAATGAATTTGGCCTTTCACCACTCAAAATGTGCAGCTCCATGAGATATGCATGCATGCCAAATATCGAGTTGCTATCTTAAATATTGCAAAATTTGACCTTGACCTTTCAAGGATTACCTTGACCTTTCACCACTCAAAATGTGCAGCTCCATGAGATATGCATGCATGTCAAATATCAAGTTGCCATCTTCAATATTTCAAAATTTGACCTTTGACCTATACCTTTGACCTTGAAGGATGACCTTGACCTTTCAGCACTCAAAATGTGCAGCTCCATGAGATACGCATGCATGCCAAATATCGAGTTGCTATCTTCAATATTGCAAAATTTGACCTTGACCTTTGACCTTGAAGGATGACCTTAACCTTTCACCATTCAAAATGTGCAGCTCCACGAGACACAAATGTTAAAGTTTTCGGACGGACGGACAGAGCCATATATTTTACCTTTGACCTTGAAGGACGACCTTGACCTTTCACCACTCAAAATGTGCAGCTTCATGAGATACACATGCATGCCAAATATCAAGTTGCTATCTTTAATATTGCAAATGTTATGACTAACGTTAAATTTTTAGGACGGACGCACAGACTGTTTACACAGCATATTCTGATTAAATGTTCTCTTTTCTATGTTCCATGGAACAGTTAACACAGCATATTGTGATGAAATGTTCTCTTTTCTATGTGCCATGGAACAGTTTACACAGCATTTTTGTATGAATGAACTTGTAATCACTGTGCTGCAGTACAAGTGTATATACTTATCAGAATACAACTTAATTTAATACATGAACTGACACTTATAATTGAAATAAGTATAACCTTAATTAGGATTAAATAGTATGCATCAAAACTTGAAAGTAACATCTTTCAGCGTCAAAACATACTTAAATAGTATATTTTTAATTCATTTATCATAAAATAACTTAAAAACAGAGCTATAATTGTCAAGCATTTCAAAGACATACAAATACATACTTTATATATCACAAAAAATGATCTTGCATTTAAAAAAAAAGAAAAAAGAATAAAAACATCATTTTTCAGATAATACACATCAATTAAAAAAAATCATACAAATAAGGTTGTTTTTTTTTGGAAGATACACTTAAATCTACATTTAAAAGCAATATACATGTACAATGCTGGCAACTGCATAAGGAATTAAGTACAGAACAGAAGTGTATTACAATATTAAAGTGATGTGAAGATTTAACAATTTTGTCTAGAAAACAAAACAAAAACCACAACAAAACATGCTCAAATATGCAAAAGGACAATATCTTCAAGTATATGGAATATGCTTTAAATCTACTACGTGATTTAACACAATAATTTTAATTACAAACAAGCCAATTCGTTGAATTGATATCCCCGCCTATTTCAAAATTTTGTAACAGACAAATGTATTCTTTTGCTGGGATAATGAGCCTTTGCCAGGGAAAATGAGGCTAAATGCATAAGTGTAAAGTGTCGTCCCAGACAAGCACAGGCCAATCAGGGACAACACTTTCTGCTTTTAAAGGTATTTTTTGTTAAGAAGTCGCTTCACTGTCAAAATCAAGTTTAGGTGTTAAGTGTCCTCCCTGATTTGCCTTTGCAGACTTCACATGCTAATTGGGGACAACACTTAACACACATGCATTAAGCCCCATTTTCCCAGAGCAAGGCTCGACTTTTAAAATGCCAGCAGATCAAAGACTTCCTCCTCAATCACCTCTTCCTGGTTAACCATCACTATCATAGAAGTTGCCTCACTCGTCTCTCGTCTAGAAACACCCGTAACCTCTTTCTTCTTCCTTCGCGCAGGCTGATTCTTCGTAGTTTCACTAAAGGGGGAGCTGTGATGTTTTTTAACGTGCTCACGCAAGTGATCAATTCGACAGAACGACTTCTGGCAAAGCTCACACTGGTGTTGGGAAACTCTAGTGTGGATGAATTCATGTCGGGCCAGGTCTGATTTAAGATGGAAAGATTTCGTGCAGTGCGCACATTTATACTGTGCCTCCCGGTGCCTTTTCTTGTGTTCGTTGATGCTCGAGATACGCTTAAATGCCTTTCCGCAGGTGTCACACACGTAGGGCCTGTTGACGGGAAAGTGACTCTTGTAGTGGTTGGTCAGTCTGCGTTTAGTGCTGAAAATAAAAGTCTCAAGTAATATTGTCAGCTGTTTTAAAAGGAGATAAAATACACTGAATGCTATTAATTTCTTCTTGTTTTGAGTGTAAGGAGAACACATTTCCTATTTCAGTGATTTTAAAAGTTCCTTTTAAATTGTGTTTGTTTTTCTGATTTTTTAACCCTTGACCACTCAGAAATGCAATTAAGAGTTATTGGAATCGCCTGAAATTGCCCACTGCCCACCTCAAGGTAGAGCAAGAATGGTGGGTTACCAGTACTTAACCCTTTACCACTTAGATATGTATTTAAGAGTAATTGGTTATGCCTGAAATTACCCACTGCCCACCTCAAAGTAGAGCGAGAATGGCCATAGAAATAATTTGAGCCTCACACTGGGAAAACTCGGTTTAATGCATGTGCATAAAGTATGATTCCAGATTAGCCTGTGCCGTCTTCACAGGCTATTCACATTCCATCTAGACTGACATTTTTTGTTTGTTTTAAACAAACAATTCCATAAAAACGAAAAATGTTGTCCCTAGTTAACCTGTGAGGACTTCACAGGCTTATCTGGAATTTATCATGCATGCATCAAGCCGTGTCAGCTCAGTTTTTTGGAAGACCAATACAATTTAAGCCAGTCCCTAGGGTTAATTGGTTCTTAAGCCGTATTAAGTCAACAATTTTATCAGTGATATAGAAATACATGTAGCCATGTAATGTAATAATAAAGGTTGTTAAAAGTTGGGTAAATGAACAGATTGTGGGAAAGACAGTGTTTTCGAACAATATTTACCACTAAAGGTACACAATTCCGCTAAATAGGGGAAGGATGGAAAGTTATTTCATTCACCATTTTATATTCCAAAATGAATTATATTAAATGTAAACCTTTCCACATCAGAAGCAAAGTGAAAGGGCTTTTGCAACCAGCATAAAACCAGAACAGCCTGTGAGTAACTCGCCGTCTATTTAGGTTGTATGCTGTTTGCTGCTTATAAGTATCTTAAGGTTGGAAATGAAGTCTTTAAAACTTAATTCTAGTAAAGAAAATTTTAATTTAAAGGGGCCTTTTCACAGATTTTGGCATTTTTTAACTTATTCATTAAATGCTTTATATTGATAAATGTAAACATTGGATCGTAAAAGCTCCAGTAAAAAATCAAGAATAAAATTAAAAAAAGGAAAAGAACATTGCCCGGAGCAGGTTTCGAACCAGTGACCCCTGGAGTCCTGCCAGAGTCCTGAAGTAAAAACGCTTTAGCCTACTGAGCTATTCCGCCGAGTACACATATTTGACGTATTTTATACCTTATATAAGCAATCTTCGTAGTTTCACAAAATTTAACGACAAAAACAGAACTCTCCAAATTATTCAATCGTTTCGCGTTGCAACGCTTTATAATTTTTAGGTTTTAAAATCGTCAAAAGATGCATATAATGGCTATATTGGACCATGGTAAATGTTCAGTATTACTGTTTCCTCACAAATATCATAAATAAAACGAAAATTTGCGAATCTGAAACAATTTTTTTCAATTTTGTCAATTTACCAAAGCGTGAAAAGATCCCTTTAATTAGATTGTCTAAGGGATTGCAAACCCATCCAAGTCCATTCATGAGGGGTAAAGGTTTAAATGAAAAATTAAACCTAGAGTTAAACATAATTTTGCAGTTGTTTGCCTTTACTTGATGATTGACCTACACACTCAATAATATGGGCCATGTTTTTTTTAAAAGGGTTATAATAAATATGTGTAAAGTGTCATCGCACATAAGCCTGTGCAGTCAGCACAGGCTAATTAGGGACAAAAATGTCCGCCCAAATTGGATTTTTGCTGTATTTTCTTTAACATAAAATATAATAAAATCGTAAAATGTCGTCCCTGGTTAACCATTGTGGACTGCACAAGCTAATCTGGGACGACACTTTACACCTACAACCTATTTTTCACAGAGCACGGTTCACATAATTTGGTACATACTTGAAGGCTAAGTTACAAATATCGCAGACACAGTTCTTCTCTTCTGCAATTGAAACCTGAAAAGCATTTGGTCATTAATATTATGCAATATTTATGACTTAAATGGTTAACTCTTATGCATAGATTTATACATTGTACAAGAAAAACATAAATATTTGAGCTACCTCAGGGCAAAAATGGGTCTTACGCCAAGAGCTACTCTGTCTGACAAGACAATGAAACCTTTATCTTTATTGGAGACAGGGTGGCTCCTGGGGATATTCTGGCTCATACGGCCTAAGAGACATTTTCTCATTACTAGTTTTATATAAACACAACTAGAAAATCATTATGCTGTAGTCAACAATCTCAAGATAATTTTATTAAGCAGTAAATAAACTGTGTTCGTTTCAAGACATTTCTTCTGTCAAATTATTTAAAGCTTGCAGAGATTTAGCACTAAAATAACAAACTGAAACATATATGACTGACACAGTCACTCCAATATACACCTTCGATCTTCATAGTTAGTATAGTAATCATTAGACAAACAGAAAGTCAGAGTAGACTTTTTATGGAACTTGGGAACTACCTCTTTAGCTGCAACCTCACAGGTTCTCAAATCAGAACTGGTTCCTGGGCCATCTTCAGGTTTCTGTTTTATTACATTCAGGTTCTCATGCCATGCCATGTGATCGCGCCACTTCTTGAGTCTTGCAAACGATGTCCCACAAATATGACACATGTGTTGGCCCACCCTGGTGTGAGTGAATTCATGTCGAGTCAGGTCAGACTTCAGGTAAAAGGATCGCTCACACTGGCCGCATTTATATGGCCTCTCTTTGTGGGTCAGTCTGTGCAGGTATAGGCTATTTCTCCAGCTGAAGTTTTTCCCGCAGGTATCGCAGACGTAGCTTTTATCACAGGGAAAGTGTCGCTTGTAATGCTCAGATAACCTGAGTTTGGACCTGCAGTACATGAACGCATTACAGCTGATTACAGTGAGCCATGTTCTACGAAAACTGGGCTTAATGCAACTGCTTAGTGTCACCCAAAGGGCCAACCAAGATGCGTAAAATACACACGAAAAAAAAGAAAATACGCATGACTTAAAATTTTGTTGAGTAAAAAAACTCCCAGCTGGCTCAATTAGGATTACGCATCGTGTGCAATTTCAATGCGTATTAGCCGTTTATACATGCATACAAATTCTTAATTCATGTAAATATGACTGGTCATTTTGTCCACACCGGTATAAACGTAGAGACATCACCATCTACGTATAGAATGTGATTTCCGACTTAATTTCCTCCTCAGTCAGAATGGTATCATTTCATTTCGGTCCCCGATAAAGGCCGATGTTGACACAATGGGCTCCCCGCTGCATTTTTTAGAATCGATTTACGCTTATGGTGAAAACATTTGACATCACATTCGATAAAACCCAAATCTCCCAACTTTAAGCACATAATTTTTGCTAACAGTTCATCTCTGGTGTGGCACTATATAAGCCAAGGGCAAAAAAAAAACAGAAAAACTGTTAAATAAAACAAAAGTGATTGCTTTACAGCGATTTTTTTTTCCTATTGGATAAAGTACCCGTACCAGTCCAATTGGGAAAAATTAAGTCGTGAAAACCTAAAAATTGGAAAAAATCATGTCGTGAAAACCTTGTAATTTGGGAAAAATCACGTCGTGAAATCTTCAAATTGGGAAATTAGTTTACATGTATTTGATTTTTTGCCAACAAATACCTTAAAATTGAGAAATTTGTATTTTTTCCCAGATTGGGAATGTGCCATTTTCCAGAACTTTACAAAGAATGAAAAAAATCGCTGCTTTATTGTGTACAAGATTGCTTGTTGTAGCGAGTTAACACTACGTGTACAATTTATTATTAATTCTGATCCTTTGAACATAAATACTCCATAAAACTAGAAATGGCGCGGCAGAGGCCGACGCGTATCCCCACGCCACATGTTTGACCCAGGGGCGCCCCAGGGTTGGTAATGGGGCCATGCATAGTTGAGATTGACCGTATTGTCATAAGAGAAGTTCAGTATCAATTTAGAGTGACTTGGTGTAAAAACGAAGAAATTATAGTAAAAGGCAATTTTGGATGGGCGAGGCCTATGTGGGCGGGGTGCCCCAGGGTTGGTAATGGGGCCATACATAGTTGAGATTGACCGTATTTTCATAAGAGAGGTTCAGTATCAATTTGAAGTAAATCAGTGTAGAAATGAAGAAATTATAGTAAAAAGGCAATTTTGGGTGTGCGTGGCCTATGTGGGCGGGGCACCCCAGGGTTGGTAATGGGGCCATGCATAGTTGAGATTGACTGTATTGTCATAAAAGAGGTTCAGTATCAACTTGAAGTGAATCAGTGTAGAGATGAAGAAATTATAGATCAGAACAGAACATAAAGTTTATTTACGACTTAAGCATATACAGCTCATCGTCACAATGACAATATAGTAATCAATACACATAAATACTCATGCGTCAAAATAACAACAATTGTGTTTATGCATTTTACTAATATATGAATTTGGTGAGAATGTAATATGTAAGAGAAGGCTCTTTATTAATTTTTAACAAAGTTAAATGGATGTAAAAATCCGTAATCGATTGAGAAGAGAAAAATAATGCGGTTAGATACTATATACAAAATTCCAATTCTGGTGAAAAAAATTATCTATATATTTTCGGCTCTAAGTTTAAATGCTTTAATACAGAAATTAGCAAGACGTATCAGTATAGATTTTCTAGTCTCATTCAATAATTGTAAAAATTTAAACATAATTGGTCTTCTTCTGTAATCATCAGGTATAAATGTATTTCTAAAATTATCATACAACAGTAAAAGGCAATTTTGGGTGGGTGTGGCCTATGTGGGCGGGCGCCCCAGGGTTGGTAATGGGGCCATGCATAGCTGAGATTGACCGTATTGTCATAAGAGAGGTTCAGTATCAATTTGAAGTGAATCGGTGTAGAAATGATGAAATTATAGTTAAACTGAAATTTTGGGTGGGCGTGGCCTATGTGGGCGGGCGCCCCAGGGTTGGTAATGGGGCCATGCATAGTTGAGATTGACCGTATTGTCATAAGAGAGGTTCGGTATCAATTTGAAGACAGTAGGTGTAGAAATGAAGAAATTATAGTAAAATAACCTTAAAAAATGAGTGAAAATCTCTGACCTGGCCCCGCCCCAACCCCCATTGCTTTTGACCCAGGGGTCAGATCAAAATTCCAAATAGTGCAAGGTTGCACATATGCTCAAAGCTACCATGTGTGTAAGTTTCAAGGTTCTAATGCTTATAGTGTAGGAGGAGATAGTGGCCAGGACGGACAGACAGATGGCGGAGATAACCACAATATCCCCACGCTTTTCAAAAAGCGTGGGGATAATTATGGGATTTTGATGTTTACTCATCAATTAAAAATTTAATTAGTGAAATACCCCTCAGCTGAAAAAATTATCTGGAGCTCTGGTGTCAACCCAGATTAGCTTGTGCAGTACCTTAAGTAAATGAACCCATTATAGCAATCCTTGTTGTGGGAAAATGGGGCTTAATGCAAGTGTGAAAGTCATCCCAGATTAGCTTGCGCAGTACATACAGGCTAACCAGTGACAATACATTCCGACTTACCTGTCTTTAAGTTTATACGAGACTTCCTTTTAAAGAAAAAGTCGATACAAATAGAAAGTGTAATACCCATTTAGCCTGTGCACACTGCATAGGCTAATCTGGAATGATACTTTATGCACATGTATTAAGCCTAGTTTTCCCACAGTTGTAACTCACAGTCAACATAATAGTCCTTTTTCATATTTGACTTAAACCAATACTTTGAAATGAAATACAGCCAGCATGGTGCATTGTCAGAGGGCGTTGCTAGGATGAGTCCAGTTGATAAGAAAAGTTTTTATAAATTGGACCATGTTCTGTGAAAAGGGGGTTAAATGAATGTGCGTAAAGTGTCATCTCAGATTAGCCTGTGCAGATTGCACAGGCTAATCAGGGACAACACTTTCTGGTTTTATGGTAATTTTGGTTTACAGAAAGTCTTTTTTTTTTTAAATCCAGTTAAGGCGGAAAGTGTCGTCCCTGGTTAACCTGTGCGGACTGCACAATCTAATCTGGAACCACATTTTACGCACATGCATTAAACCCCCTTTTCACTGAGCGAGGCTCAATAAGATTTAAAGGGGAAACTGTATGCATATCTTCTTTGTGGTAAAAGGACTCGAGCTCCAGAAAAACTAAAATATGAATTATGAAAGTTATAAAAGAGAACTTATCGTGCATTTATGAAATCAAGAGTAGTGGTTATTGTGCATTAAAATGCCACTTATGTTGACACCTTTTCAAATGTTTGATTTATAGCATACACACAACTTGTCTTTCTTAAAGGGACTTCACTTTTTTTTTTTTAGTTTTTTTTAAATTGATTTGAAATGCATTTACTTTCATAACAATTATAGTTGGAAAAGGTTAAAATAATTATAATGACAAGAGAAAACAAGACTATTGCCAAGCAATAAAAGTCCCCTACCATTGTCAGAAATTCCACCATTGTCAGAATATTTTTTTTATTTGTTGCCATAGCAACCAGAATTTTTGACGTGGGAACAAAATGAAATGACCTGCATAATGTCCATATTGCCATCTATCCATGTTTCAAGTTTCATGAAAAAAATATTAAGAACTTCTAAAGTTATCGCAGGATCCAGAAAAAAACACCATTTTCAGCAGTATTTCTCGTCTATTTGTTGCAATAGCAACCACAATTTTTTACGTAGGAACAAAATGAAATGACGTGCATAATGTCCATATTGCCATCTATCCATGTTTCAAGTTTCATGAAAAAATATTAAGAACTTCTAAAGTTATCGCAGGATCCAGAAAAAAACACCATTTTCAGCAGTATTTCTAGTCTATTTGTTGCCGTAGCAACCAGAAATGTGGACGTAAGAACAAAATGAAATGACGTGCATAATGTCCATATTGCCATCTATCCATGTTTCAAGTTTCATGAAAAAATATTCAGAACTTTTAAAGTTATCGCAGGATCCAGAAAAAAACACCATTTTCAGCAGTATTTCTCGTCTATTTGTTGCAATAGCAACCACAATTTTTTACGTAGGAACAAAATGAAATGACGTGCATAATGTCCATATTGCCATCTATCCATATTCCAAGTTTCATAAAAAAATATTAAGAACTTTTAGAGTTATCGCAGGATCCAGAAAAAAACACCATTTTCAGCAGTATTTCTCGTCTATTTGTTGCCATAGCAACCACAATTTTTGACGTAGGAACAAAATGAAATGACGTTCATAATGTCCATATTGCCATCTATTCATATACCAAGTTTCATGAAAAATATTAAGAACTTTTAAAATTATCGCAGGATCCAGAAAAGTAAGACAGACGGACTGACGGATACAAAACCATAAGTCCCCTCCAGTGAAACCGGTAGGGGACTAAAAATATCAAAATGTTTGCCTTCCCTCATACAGTATGATTTCATCGAGGCAGGTTTTTCTCATGAGATGACATATAAATAATATAACTAGTTTTGACCTGCCATGAACCAAATTCGAACTTGGCCTTGATATCATCTAGATACAACTTCTAACCAAGTTTGGTGAAGCTCGGATGAAAACTTCTTGATTTAGAGAGCAGACACCATGCTCAATGTTTAAAACGCACTAAGTGACCCCGTTACCTAGTTTTTGACCCGGCATGACCCATATTCGAATTGACCTAGACATCATCTAGATACAACATCTGACCAAGTTTGGTGAAGATCGGATGAAAACAACTTGAATTAGAGAGCGGACACTTAATACGGACCGACAGACCGACTGACCGACAGACAAGCTCACTCGAATATACCCCCCTAAACTTTGTTTGTGGGGGTATAATCAATACTTCATATACTTATACTTGTATGCACACATCAGTGTGGTAAACAATTTAGCCTTGTTTAGGGAAAACTGGGCTTAATGCGTTTGCGTAAAGTGACTTACAAGAATAGCCAGTGCATTCAGCACAACCTAAAACAGGGATGATACTTTCCGCTTCTATGGAACTTTTCATTAACAAAAGTCTCTTCTAAACGAAAATCCAGTTTAAACGAAAAGTGTCTTGCCTGACTAGCCTATGAGGACTGTGCAAGCTAATCATGAACAACACTTTACTCACATGCATTAAGCCCAGTCGTCTCAGAGCTAGGCTAAATTATGAACAAATGAACAAACCAGTCCATGTACATGTACTATACATACTTGAACTTTTTGGTGCAGACGTCACAGATCCACTCCTGGTCAGCACCCGGCCGCTTCTGAAAGATATTTGGTTTGGTATTTTAAGATGGAATGATTTGTATGATCTGCACTCCGGGAACACTTTTGTTAAGGGTTGTGTGTAAGTAGCATTCAAGAATAGCCTTTGCAGTATGCACAGGCTTTTTTAGCTGGCACAGCACTTTATGCACATTGAGCCTCGTTCTGAGAAAACTGGGCATAATGCATGTGCGTAAAGTGTCGTCATAGATAAGCCTGTGCAGTCCGCAGAGGCTAATCAGGGACGACACTTTCGGCCTGAATTGGATTTTTGCTAAGAAGAGACTTCATTTAAACGAAAAATGTCATAAAAGCTGAAAGTGTCGTCCCTGATTAGCTTATGCGGACTGGCCTTCACATGCTTTAAGCCCGTTTTCCTAAAGCACAGCTCATATATTACTTAGTTCATGGCTTTTTTCTTCTTTAACAAGGGCTGTTACTGACCCCTTCCCACGAGGAAAGGCTGCTTTCTCCTTCCCAAGTTTTGTAAATACTTTGTTCCTCAAAACAGAAGGACAAGCCATTTCCCCAATCCAAAAAATCCAGTGATGTAGAGGAAACTTACAGCAGATGTTTGCAAGATCCACTCCATTCACTTTAAATAAAGGATGGGAACGAACAATGATATTGAATATTAGATTTGTAAACCTTTGATTTATATGTCTAAACTTACAGCAGTCAAGAGCAAAGTATTGTTCCTTATTGCCACAAATACCACTTTTAATTTGTATTTTATATGCAGCATTGAAGAATGGAATAGATCATATAATTATATAACAATTAAAATCATAAGCCATTTTCAGGGAATTAAAGTTGGTTTGCCTTAAAGCCCTTAATTGCGAGACTTCAAACTGTTACAACCTGTCAATAATCTTTGACAATCTATTAAACACAGTGTATTAACACCTGTTCAAACTTCCAGATAAAACCAATAAGACTACCGTATTTTCCCTTGTATAGCGCGCAGTTTTTTTACCTCCAAATGTCAAAATAAAAATTTGGTGCACATAATACATTGACACAACGCTTTCCTGGTTGCCAAATTGCGAAAAATCCATTTGGTAATCGCAAATCTTTATAATTGCCAACATTTTTTTATTGCAGAAAACTACACCCTATAATGTTATAGACTGAAGGAGCCATTGTCAAAACAACAGATAGCGGGTAAGGGTAGGTATGAACGGGGTAGTAACAGTTTTGATAAAAATTAAATGATGGAAAAAAGTCTTTGTTGGTGTTTTCACACTTCTTCATCAGTTGCATTGTTATGGGCTGTTGTCGACAAAAAAATGAATGCAGATAAAGGTAGGTGTGAAGAAGTTGTGTGTCGCAGGTTAAGGTATGTGTGAACAGGGTCTTTGCCCTTCGTAATTGACATCTTTCATCGAGCAATATGTGAATTAACTTGTTGAGTAATTTGAGGTGCTAATTGGCATTCGAGACCCTAATTGACACTTAAGAACGTGAAAATATGCATTGGCACCTCAGTGTGAATAAATATTGAACTTTCACCAGTGCAGTTTTAAACGTTCACTTGCTATTGTCAAAGTTTTTCGACAGCAACAACGACACTGATGATGAAGATTTCAAAGGTTTCAACGCATCAGGCATCAAAGGAAGACCACTATAGACAACACCTAGACCATCACAATGACGACAACGGCCCTTTTTAGGGCCCCCATATTCTCGAGAGAATAATCTTACAAATTGTCTAAAATATAGTGCTATGCAACCCATGCTCCTGATCATATAAACGCTCCCTTCTTTAAAACAAAAATTAAGCGCTCAAAAAACTCAGATTAAATGATTGCGCAATATAAAAATGATGGCCATTTTTCGGCCCGATTTTCATATTTTTTTGTCTTAAATTCTTTTTTTTCTCCATTTTGGTTTTTAAAAATCACATGCGCGCTATACATGGGAGCGCGCTATTGAAGGGGAAATACGGTAGACCTCTCCTGATACCCTCCTGATACCATCCATTTAGTCAAATATCATCTCCATAATTGATGCCAGCTGTTACCCAACCATAACTGATGCACATTGAACCAAAAATGCAACTTTGCAAGAACACATTATTTGCAAAAAATCGAATATTCAAATATAAATTTGGATTTGAATATTCAGCTGATTTTCAAATATTGTAATATTCGTAATGATGATAAACAAATATAGGCAAATATGAGCCTAGTTCTGGAAAACTGGCCTTAATGCTTGTGCATAAAGTGTCATCCCAGTTTTACCTGTACAGTCTGCACAGTCTTATCACACCTTTCCGTTATTATGGACCTTTTCATGTAAAGAAAGTCTATTATGCAGACTGAACAAACTTATTTGGGACAAAACTTTACATAATGCATTAAGTCCAGTTTTCCAAAAAAATGACCCATATTATCAAGATAAACATTCTGATCAAGTTTCATGAAGATCTGTAGCTAAAATAAATCACAAAATTACCCATGATCCATGTATGATGTTGTAAAAGACTATAAGATGTAAATTTATATGGGCCATGCTCTGTGAAAAAGGGGTTTAATGCATGTGCGTAAAGTGCAATTCCAGATAAGCCTGTGCAGTCAGCACAGGCTAATCGGAGACAACACTTTCCACTTTTTTCATATTTTTTCTTCCAAGAAAGTCTCCTTTTGGCAAAAATCTAGTTAAGGCGGAAAGTGTCCCTAGGATGACACTCTGCGCATATGCATTAAAAATCCCTTTTCACAAAGCACGCCAAAATTTACTTGGACAAAACTTTAATCTATATTGTTTAAGTCTAACCTTAACAATACATGTATACAGTCACCTACAAAAGGTTCAGAACTTCAGCTTGAGCCACTGTAGCCTCACTTTGGGAAAACAGGTCTTAATGCATATGCATTAAATACTGTCCCATGTCAGCCTGTGCAGTCTGCACGGCTAATCAGGGACAACACTTTTTGCTTAAACTGGATTTTCCTTAAGAAGAGACTTTCTGAATATGAAAAATATGATAAATACAACACAAGCAGAAAGTATTGTCACTGATAAGCCTGTGAAGGCTGCACATGCATCAAGCCCCATTACGTGGCTCAAATTGTTGAGCTTTAAATTTCGAGCAAACTGTTTTTGAAACTAGTTAATCACCTCTCTGACTGCAGACTTTCTTTTTGTCAAATTTGAAGTGGTTCCCGGCTCATCGTCAGGTTTCACTTCAACTTCAGGTGTGGTTCCCAGCTCAGTTTCATCTTCAGGGACATCATGGAGGGCCATGTGTGCACGCAACTTTTCCAGTCTATTGAATGAACTCTCACAAAGGTCACACTTGTGTTGGCCTACCCTGGTGTGGACGAATTCATGTCGAGTCAGGTCAGACTTCAGGTAAAAGGATTTCTCACACTGGCCGCATTTATATGCCTTCTCTTTGTGGGTTAGCCTGTGCGAGTAGAGGCTTTTACGATTGCTGAATGATTTCTCGCAGGTGTTACAGACATAGGCTTGATCACCATGAAAATTCTGCTTGTAATGGGCTGCTATCCTGCCTTCGGACCTGAAGGGAATGTTCCAATATATTGTTACAAGCTATATGTCAAAAATGAGCCTCTCTGCAAAAATGGGGTTTAATGCATGTGTGTAAAGTGGCGTCCTAAATTAGTCTTTGAAGTCCGCTTAGGCTAATCTGGGACAACACTTTACGAACATGCATTTGAATCTGTTCTTCAAGAGTGTTGGCTATTTTTTTTTTTTAATTTCTCATTGGAAAACTTATGTATGCATCAACCTCCTGAAGAGATATGACTGGCATGGAGCATAGCTCTATCAAATCCTTGCCGCCACAACACACCATGTGATAATGATCAATTCCAATATTAAAGTCATTGTGTAGGAATTTAAAGCTTTTTTTTCCCATATATTATTCTACATTTTTGATTGTAAACCTCATACACCAAGCTCAATAATGCAGAATGTAACATGGGTTTGCATTAAATAAAAAATATATAAACACCAAGCAAATTCGTTGAATTGATATCCCCAGCCAAATAAATTGTGTTTATGGATGGTTGTAGAACTAGAAGAAAATGTATAAGTGAAGGGTTGTGCCTGATAATTTAGAACAATTACATCAGGAAATTTTGAGAATCCATTTCAGTATGGTAGAATCCTTACCAAATAAGGTATATTTAATCAAAATGTGTGATTTTGACCTTTGTGTGTGACTTTGACCATGACCATAGCAACCTGGATCTTATATTTGACACTCAGCTAGATAATGGAGAACAAGTGTGGACAGTTATTACAGAATCCCTTGATGCATAGTAAAGGAATGACTAAATAATGAATAATTCATCAAATGTGTCACACATTTGTCACAAATGTGTGACCTTTGACTTCAATGTGTGACCTTGACCTTAGCCCCTAGGATTATTGGAGTTGCATGTGAAGCACCCCCAGTTGATTGAGAACAACTATGGCAAGTTTCTTAGCTCTGGCTCATGTGTTAATGGAGATAAAGCTCTAAGCTAATATTAACAAGAGATGTGTTTGTCAGAAACACAATGCCCCCTAATGCATCAATTTTTTTTTACCTTTGACCTTGAAGGATGACCTTGACCTTGAATTTTCACCACTCAAAATGTGCAGCTCCATGAGATACACATGCATGCCAAATATCAAGTTGCTATGTTCAATATTTCAAAAGTTATTGCAAAACTTTACTGTAAGGTTAAAGTTTTGGAACAGAATGACTGAATGACAGACAGACAGGCCAAAAACGATATGCCCCTGATCATTCAATCCGGGGTCATAAACAGTTATGAAAATGTATGTTTTTTATTTTTTGACCTTTGACCTTGAAAGTTGACTTTGACCTATAACCACTCAAAATGTACCACTCCAAGAGAAGTAAGTTCAATATTAAAAAAGGTATGAAAATTTATGTTTTTATATTTAGACCTTTGACCTTGAAGGTTGACCCTGACCTTTCTAGATAGATAGATAGATAGATAGATAGATTTATTTCGGCATAGGAAGCATATACACAGTTCACAAAATAACATAGAATAAAATAATAAGCAATTATTAAAAACTATATCATGTACAATAAACTATGACATGCTCACCAAACCAAGGATAACACAAAAAAGAGCAAGCCCTTATTTCCATTGTGGTCCTTATTATTGGTGGCATGACAAAAAGAGGCAGACCTTAAACATAACTATGTTGACCTTAAACATAACTATGTTCATAGTAAAATAATTATTTAATGAAATAAAAAATATATATCACCGTTCAAAAGAGATCAAACTAATTATCACAGTAGTGCTCAGAAAATATGACAGGAGCTGGAAACTAAGATCAATTGATAATGTTATCAATTATTGCAACACATAGATATTTTGACAGTTGTAATTTGATGATATGAGGTATCATGAATTATCTTAATTAAATATATTGCTAAAATGTATGTTATGAAGTATGAACTAATAATTATTAAAAATAAAAACCTAAGACGAAGTTAATATCTGCTTATTAAAAGTGAAAAGATACACATATATAAAAAATTAAATATTATTCATTAAATGACTTTTAATGGCAACCTTAAAGCCTTCTAACATGTTGACCTCTGTGAGTGACTCAGGTAAAGAGTTCCAGAGTTTAATGCTGTTAAAAGAAAAGGATTTGGAACCATGACATTTGACCTTGGGTAAACAATTCCCACCCTTTTTACTAAGCCTAGTGCTGTAATTATGCATAGAATCTTGGGAAGCAAAGTGTTCACTCAAGTAATCTGGAAAAAGGCCATTTCTTATTTTGAAGACATGACATAACATTATTTGATTTACTCTCATGTGAACTGGTAACCAGTTGAGGGACTTAAAGTGAGATTGGTCAATATGAACTCTAGAATCAAGGTCAAGAACAAACCTAATTAACTTATTTTGACAGGTTTGTAACTTATTTCTTAAAGACTGAGTTATACTATTATACCAAATAGAACAAGCATAATCATAATGACACTGAATCAGTGACATTACAAGAAGTTTCTTCGTATGCAAAGTAAGGAAATCTTTCTTACGATAAAGGAATTTTAACCTAGAATTTTCACCACTCAAAATGTGCAGCTCCACGAGAAGTAAGAGATTTAATGGAGAAATGATTTTTTTTCTTTAATTTTTTACCTTGAAGGATGACCTTGATCTTTCACCACTCAAAATGTGCACCTCCACGAGATACACATGCATGCCAAATATAAAGTTACTGTGTTCAATATTAAAAAAATATGATAAAACTTTAACAAAGGTTTTAGGAAAGAAAAATACAATATTTGACCTTTTACCTTGTAGGATGACCTTGACTTTTCACCACTCAAAATGAGCAGCTCCATGAGATACACATGCATGGTAAATATCAAGTTGGTATGTTCAATATTGCAAAAGTTATCAAACTTTAATCAAGGTTAAAGTTTTGGACAGAATGACAGACAGACTCCCTTATTAACAGATGGTGTACAATACCATTTTGCATGCATCATCATCTTATCCATATATATACTCATACCAAGTTTCAATGAAATCCGCCAAAGCACTTCCAAGATATAGCTCCGGACACAAAAGTACCGGACGGATGGTAAGACAGACGGACAACAGCAAAACAATATGGCAGGGGATAACAAGCCTAAAAAGGCTTATCATGGCTGATATTATCAATTTTTTAATGATGTTTTCTGTTTCAGTGAAATACAAATGTATGTTCTATGCATAAATACTCTGTAGGCCTGAAATTGGTTTTCAAGATCAGTCACTGAAAATTTATCTGCAGATCCCATTGTTTCAAATCAAACAGAATATTACGTTCTTAATTCTTCATTACATTCTTCAGTGAGGATAATTGTGCTTTTACAATAATTGTTTGTTTTAAAATGACAAATTCAGGAGTAATCAATGAGAAATGTGTTGTCATACTTAGCTAGAGCTATTTCAACAATGAGACTAATTAACCCCCATAGCTTGGTTGACTGAGATGGTCACAAGAGATACAAACAGTTGTCTCCCTATCACCCTTATGTGGATGATGTATTTGACATAGTTCAATAACCATTCAATGCAGACAAACCAATGGGCTGATCAACCAAGAGTAAAATATTTTGTATCATAATTAACACCAAACTGAATACATACATCTTGGGTAAATGGTGGTGAACAATAAAGTAAACGCTTTATGGTATTATATTGAAATGTTTTCAGCGCTTCTTTCCTTGATTAAACTTTATTTGGGGAATAACTTATAAGAAAGCAATTTTCCATGGTAAACTTAAAACTTGGGTGAAAAGTACATCTGTATACAGATATTCTGTGCTGTAAGGAGTGCTAGAAGAAAAAAGAACTGATGTAATAAGCATACTTAAACGTTTGGCTGGAGACATCACAGATAAACTCCTGGTCATCACCCGATGGCTGCTGAAATATATTTAGTCATAGTTATCAACAGACATATACCGGGGGTACATGTACTACATATTTAATCCACTCTCTGGCAAAATGGGGCATATTTCAAGTGCATAAAGTGAAACTTCTTGCCAATACCGGATTAATGGTTAGAAAAGACTTCCTTCTAACAAAATATACCATAAAAGCAGAAATTGCGGACTGAACAGGTCAATTTACTACCACAATTTTCACACACGCATTAAGCCCTATTTCCCCAGGAAAGGTATATGTATAAACTCTGTGTTCTTAAAGGAACATACATGATATAAATATCACAGGCAGCTTTGGGGTATGGTAAATATTACACACCAAGTTCAGTTATGTGAATCTGAGCCTAAACGCCAGGTTAGCTTTACTCTTTGAGGAGGAGGATATTTCCAAAAGATGTATATGATATTTATTTCATTATAATGAACAAACAAACTGTTAAGTTAGACCAGTCATACATAGCAGATATTATTTGAAAAGCACTCATCAATTATGATTTGTGTATACTTGTAAAGATTTTTTTTAATTCTTGTTATATTTTTATAACAAGGGACAAAATTGTAACAAAACCAGGTTTTCAGTTGAAAAAAAGTCTGATAAAGGGAGACAATTCAAAATGTGTATTGTTAACCCCCTTGTGTAAAATTGACCTTGATTTCAATTAGAAACAAGGGACAAAATTGTCACAAAACCAGGTTTTCATTGTGAAAAAAATCTGATTAAGGGAGACAACTCAAACTGAACTTTTGAAATGAACAAACAAAATTAACCCCCTTTGTAAGTTTGTTTCAAAATAAATCTATTTTAAGTTGTGGTGACCTTGACATTGGAGATATTGACGTGATTCTTTCGTGCGACACCCATGATGGTGAACAAATGTGCCAAATAATTGTAAAATCTCACAATGAATGACATAGTTATGGCCCAGACAAGCTCATTTATTGCCAATTTTGACCTTTGAACTCAAAGTGTGACCTTGACCTTGGAGATATCGACGTAATTATTTCGCGCGACACACCGTCCAATGATGGTGAACAAATGTGCCAAATGATTTTAAAATATGACAATGAACGACATAGTTATGGCCCGGACAAGCTTGTTCCGCCCGCCCTCCAGCCAGCCCGCCAGCCAGCCAGCCCGCATTCGCCAATCTAATAACCAGTTTTTTCCTTCGGAAAACCTGGTTAAAAACAAGAGATGTGTTCGTCAGAATCACAATGCCCCCTATTGCGCCGCTTTGAAATAATAAAAAAAATATTTTGTTTGACCTTTGACCTTGAAGGATGAACTTGACCTTGAACTTCCACCACTCAAAATGTGCAGCTTCATAAGAACCCTGCTTTGAAATTTTTTCATTTTTTTTACCTTTGACCTTGAAGGATGACCTTGACCTTCCACCACTCAAAATGTGCAGCTTCATGAGAACGCCGCTTTGAAATTATTTTTATTTTTTTTACCTTTGACCTTGAAGGATGACCTTGACCTTTAACTTCCACCACTCAAAATGTGCAGCTTTATGAGATACACATGCATGCCAAATATCAAACTAATAACCATTTTTTTCCTTCGGAAGACCTGGTTAAAAACCTGGTTAAAAAACCCATCTAGGAATGGGTAATTATCAATTAGCTAAATGCACTACCTAATAAAATAATAACATGAAATCTCATTTGTGTTAAAAATCAAGAACAAGGGACAAAATTGTCACAAAACCAGGTTTTCATTGTGAAAAAAAAATCTGATAAAGGGAGAAAACTCAAACTGAACTTTTGAAATGAACAAACAAAATTAACCCCTTTGTAAGTTTGTTTTTAAAAAAAATATATTTTTAGTCGTGGCGACCTTGACATTGGAGATATTGACTTGATTCTTTCGTGCGACACACCGTCCCATGATGGTGAACAAATGTGCCAAATGATTTTAAAATCTCACAATGAATGACATAGTTATGGCCAGGACAAGCTCATTTATGGCCATTTTTGACCTTTGAACTCAAAGTGTGACCTTGACCTTGGAGATATCGACATAATTATTTCGCGCGACACACCGTCAAATGATGGTGAACAAATGTGCCAAATGATGTTAAAATCTGACAATGCACGACATAGTTATGGCCCGGACAAGCTTGTTCCGCCCGCCCGCCAGGCCGCCCGCATTCGCCAATCAAATAACCAGTTTTTTCCTTCGGAAAACCTGGTTAAAAATGAGAACTTTGTAAGTAGAGGTTTGTTGTAGCCTTTGGCAGACTGGTAATTTGATGGTGAAAAAAAAAAATAAAAAAAAATTACCTTTGACCTTGAAGGATGACCTTGACCTTTCACCACTCAAAATGTGCAGCTCCATGAGATGCACATGAATTTATTTTTTTTGACCTTTGACCATGAAGGATGACCTTGACCTTTCACCACTAAAAATGTGCAGCTTCATAAGATACACATGCATGGCAAATATCAAGTTGCTATCTTCAATATTGCAAAAGTTATGAGCAACGTTAAAGTTTTCGGACGGACACACGGACGGACGGACGGTCAAAATTTGTGTGCGTATGGAAAGGCGTTGTCCATATACACATGCATACCAAATATGAAGGTTATATCTCAAGGGACATAGAAGTTATGAGCATTTTTCGAAACCTAAACGCAGATTTTGAAACCTAAACGCAGGCCCCTACTTCAAGGTCAAGGTCACAGGGGTCAAAATTGTTGTGCGATTGGAAAGGCCTTGTCCATATACACATGCATACCAAATATGAAGGTTATATCTCAAGGGACATTTATGGCCATTTTTGACCTTTGAACTCAAAGTGTGACCTTGACCTTGGAGATATCGACGTAATTATTTCGCGCGACACACCGTCCAATGATGGTGAACAAATGTGCCAAATGATTTTAAAATCTGACAATGAACGACATAGTTATGGCTCGGACAAGCTCATTTATGGCCATTTTTGACTTTTGAACTCAAAGTGTGACCTTGACCTTGGAGATATTGACGTAATTATTTCGTGCGACACACCGTCCCATGATGGTGAACAAATGTGCCAAATGATTTTAAAATCTGACAATGAACGACATAGTTATGGATCGGACAAGCTCATTTATGGCCATTTTTGACCTTTGAACTCAAAGTGTGACCTTGACCTTGGAGATATCGACGTAATTATTTCGCGCGACACACTGTCCAATGATGGTGAACAAATGTGCCAAATGATTTTAAAATCTGACAATGAACGACATAGTTATGGCCCGGACAAGCTTGTTCCGCCAGCCCGCCAGCCAGCCAGCCAGCCCGCCAGCCAGCCAGCCAGCCAGCCCGCCCGCCCGCATTCGCCAATCTAATAACCAGTGTTTTCCTTCGGAAAACCTGGTTAAAAACCTGGTTAAAAATACTTAATTAAATAGAATCATGTTGATTGCTTGCCATGACAATCTCTGAGGCTTGTAACTGACCTTGACTGCTTCCGTCATCTCACTGGTATCTGTTATCTCAATAATGGTCATAGCCTGGCTGGTTTCCCTTCCAGTAAACATGATTTGGGGCTCAAGGCCAATTCTTGTTTGGTCCACAAGTCCAGCATTGGTTTCCAGTTCATTACTGGCTTGCAGCTTCATTTCAGAATTTGTTTCCAGTCCATCACTAGTCACGAATACCAGTCCAGAATGGGTTTCCAGTTCATTACTTGCATGCATTTCAGAATTTGTTTCTAGTCCATCGGTTGTCAAAAATACCAGTCCAGAATTGGTTGCCAGTTCATTGCTGGTTTTGTACAAAAGGCCAGAACTAGTTTCCAGGTCAACAATCATTTGGTCCACCAGTTCAGAACTGGTTACAATTCCAGAAGTGGTTTGGGCTTCCAATCCATCATTATTTTGGCCCACCAGTCCAGACTGGGCTTCCATGCCATCATTATTTTGGACCAACAGTCTGGAATTGGCTTCTATTCCATCACTTGTTTGGACCACCAGTCTAGACGTGGTCTCAAGCCCAGAATTGGTTTGGATTTCCAGTCCATCATTGGTTTGGTCCACCAATACATGAGTTTCTAGTCTACTGCTGATTTGGGTTTCATTCGAAGGTTCATCCAGAACATGGTGAGGCATGTTTTCAACGTCAGTTATATTGTGTTTAACTCTCATGTGGTCACGCCAGTACCCAAGTCGAAAGAATTTCTTCTCACAAATATGGCACTGGTGTTTGCCTTCACGAGTGTGGATGAATTCATGCCGAGATAGGTCAGATCTCGTGTAGAAGGATTTTTCACAGTGTGAGCACTGATATTCTTTCGTATCCTTGTGTTGCCTCTTATGAATGCTCATACTTGCAATATGGTTGAATACTTTACCACAAGTGTCGCAAACGTATTTTCGGCTGGCAAAATGACGTTGGTAATGTACTGTCAGAGTGCGCTGGGTCCTGTAAAGAACACAGTCTAAGTCTCTGAGCTTTGTTCTGGAAAAACTGGTGTAAATCCATGTGCCTAAAGTGTCTGCCCATATTAGCCTGTGCAGTCTGCACAGGCTAATCTGGGATGAAACTTTGTCCATCTTAACTGGATTTTCACTTATAAGAGACTTCCTTTAAACGAAAAAACAATGAAAGCGGAAAGGGCACAGGCTAATCTGAAATGAGGCTTATATGAAAATGCATTATGTCCCTTAAAACAAGCAAATTCGTTTAATGATATCCCCAGTCAGTTAATTTTGTTTATTGATGGGTGCAAATCCCTTGTTATATGGTATAATAATTAAGTGTAGGGTAATTTCTTTTATGCATTGCAATTGTCCTACATGTAGTTGATATCTGTACACCCATGAAGTTTCATGCAGGGGTTTTCCTTGCTTCATTGGGAAGAGGCCCTAGCCTATGGATTTGGGGAAGAAATTGCTCATTTTGGGAAGAATTCTCGCTAAAATTACTGCTTTGGGAAATGAAAAAGGTGGAGTAAATTAGGATTTATGGGAAAACTGCATGATTTTAAAGAAATGTTCAATTGGAAAGGGGCCTTTAATAGGCCCCTGTAATAAAAGGCTGAAAACCCCTGTCATGCTAAAATCTTGTTTTATATCTGACATAATGGCCATGAAAAGTTCAATCACACACAAACAACAAAGGACAATAACTCATATTTAAGAAAGTCACGGGTTATGGTTCTTAAGCATGGCACTACCTTTTGATATCTATACACCTATGAAGTTTCATGTTGATATTTTATATATTTTTAAAGATATAGCCTTACAATTTTTTGTGACTGATGGATTGAAGGTTTGAAAGACTGACAGAGGGACCGACAATGCCAATTCTATTCTATATCCCTATGCATGTGGCGGGGGATAATAGGTTGACAACTCAAACTATTTGAAGTGATTTTCAGAATTGCATTTAATGTACATGTACATTAATACTGAATAATTAAAGCCAAATGTTAGTTATAAACTATTTATTTAGCTAAATTACAGATAAAACGAAGCGTTTAATGAGAACCTCTTAAGTCTGTTTCCTGGATAAAATTTAAAAGGAAGCATTCTTACATACTTGAACATTTTGCAGCAGACGTCACAAACAAAGTCCCTGCTGTCGGCGTGCACACTCCTCAGGTGCATGTTCAAATTAGACTGGTCCCTAAAACCCGTACCACACAGCCCACAGACAAAAGGGTTCAAGTTGGCGTGGCCGTTAAGATGGCCACTCATGCTGGTCTGGTAAGGGGTCTGAAACCCGCACTCCTTGCACACCAATAGCGGCTTACCTCCCTTTGCTGCTGTAAAAAAAAAGTAGGCCATAGATGATGGGACAGAGTTTTGGAGCAAAAATATTCCATTTCAATTTCCAATTTCAATATTTCACTTTTTTTGTGTAAATGATATAAAACATATTGCTCACCTGAGAAAATACCAGTTTTTGTCTTACCACTTTTGGGATGGGGCTTGGGCCCTTTGGATTGGGAAAAATTGCGTCATTTTGACTTATCTTGGAAAATGTGTGGGTTTTTATGCTAACAAAATATTTCATAATTAAGAAGAAAAATGTTTTCAATAATATGTTTATTAAGGTTCAACATATTGATCTGAACAGGGAAATTAACTAAACATTGCAATCTTTGTATTAAAAATGTTATTAAATATTTTTTGCAACCTCAAATAGGTAATTTTAGGTAGTCATTTTAGAAAAATATTTTTTTTTGATTGGGAATGAGACGAATGAAAGCCGCAATGTAATTAAAAAGACAAACATACTGAAATATGCATTTTCAGCTATTAAATTGGTTTTGAAGGAACGCCACTCAAAAATCAGAAAGAGAATGAAAGAATTTAACACAATATTTTTACCTCAAAAACAATTACTTTACAGAGCTTTTGTCTGTTTAATCATATCTAAGATCTAGAACGTCTGCAGATGCTATCAACAAATTTAATAACATATTACCATTTGTATTTGGGTAATCATTTGTATTCAGTTTTTTTTTTAGCTGTTCACATTATCAGGTGCTTGGATTTGGAATATTGGCTTTTTTATATAGTCTGGCGCCGAATTTATGCGGCAGTCCCCCACCTGAAAAGTTGTTTTTTTTCCCCAAAAACATATTTTTTCCCCCTCAGAAAATGAAAAAAAAAAATCGCTGATTTATATTTGAAAATGGACAGTTTTTCGCACACTGAACTATGTATGCTCATTTCGTTCTAATGGAATTGGTTGTATGTAACCTTTATTGATTAGAGGCTCAATAAAACATCAGAAAAAAACAAAACCCAGACGATCAAGAACGGCCGGAAGGTGAAGGTCTAAACAACATCGTGTCTCATTACAGCAAGTCTTATCGCACAAAAAACAACAGTAAAACATTCGCTAACTGTAAAAAAAAAACTGATCTTCTGTTCAAGCAACAGTCACTTGCCCAGTCAGATGCAGATGCATTTTGTTCCACTAGTACTATTAGTCATGATGCTACTGTGAAGATGCTATGTCTGTTGATATGGCCTCGGTATGATATTACACTTTTAAATAGGAGCATGGATCTTTTATTTTAAATTATTTCAAGAAACGATGTTTTGGATAGTAAACTGCTTTGATACAGTCTCTGTTCTTGCTTTTTTTCGGCGTCAGCTGTATACGCCAGCTTTTCACCTTAGCCTGACCTTTGTTAGCGTCCAATAGAATTCAAATAAAACTTCCCGCGGCCAAGTACAGATGAATACACTTCATTGACTGCATTGGCTGATTTGATAATACCACTAGAACATTGGAAACATGTCCTCGTCTTTGTAACACTGTTTTACTGCGTGTTCAGCATGAAACAGTTTTATCTCTAATAAAAAGGCTTTATAGATAGAACAGTTTTACACTCAATCTCGACATCAATACAGTTTGTGCGTACATCTTTTATTTTCAGAGGATTTTCAGCGCGAGAACGTTGTGTACTTAAAGGCCATGTTCTCATATTTAGTACTGACTTCCATATTCCTGTCAACATGTTATATGTAAAAGTATAAAGAGCAGTGGAAGCGATGCCTCACTTTAATGTGTTGCATTTCAACCCGCGAGGTATAAGGGGTCAGTTCGCGGTTAGTGTGTTTGAATGTCAGAGTTTATATACAGGTCAGACCTTCTGTGCTGTTAGGAGTTCGCGGTCAGTTATATAATAGTTATATAATAAAGACGCTATAGCGTGAACTAGGTGAACCGGAATTTTCTTTACCACCAGAAAGATGTGAAATGAAGATATCCAGCGATATTATTTTATGGCATGTCAATAATAGATTCTTAATGTGTTTTCAACAATACCATGATAAATATTATTTTTAATTAATTAACAAGAATTATTCCATCATATTTACTAATGTATTATGTCAGCATATTGACTAATGTATTAAGTATGAGCGCGATGATTCTCGATACTGTTAATAATCGAATCAAATACACGTAGCAATTCCCGATAAACCACTCAAACAGGTTTGTTCGAAGAACGCGCGTATACATATTTAAAATATGTACGGAGACTTCGCGTGTGGCCGGTTGACTTTGGTTTTCTTTTTTGTATCTATAGGTTTATGACCAGCAATATGTAATAATGTAAAATAAGCCGCGAAAACTCCGCGTAACATCCCGTACTGCGTTTGATGCAGCTAAAAACTGCACAGAAAAAGATATTAGCTAAACTTGATCTCATTCATTTAAATCTTTACCTTCCATAAACTTCAACCACAATCAACGCCGTATATCTTTTTTAAAGATATTTCTTGTTTGCTGTAAAGTAAGTTCATGTATGAAAGGGAACTCAACACTACTATCGAATATAATAGGCTTAAATATTATTATACAGGAAGATGAAACCAGTGATATAAAAATTCCCTTTCCAAAGTAGTGTGAGGGCCCTGTAGGGATGCAGGGTATAATAAACATGTGTGCTTAATCATCACACAAGGATTGTCCTAAGGAAACTTACTGTAGGTTATTCGACAATAAACCATCATAGAAAAATATTATTTCAATTCTAATATGATTCTGATTGATGTGGTTCAAGCTTTAGGATGTGAACTATATTTTTAATATTCCGCCCTTCTTAGTACAAAGTTCACTATTTATTGACATCATTGAATTGTACAAACATATGACGTCGTTTTCATTCATAAATATTTTGCAAATGACGTCACTTTAATTGAAAGCAAAAATCGTAGAAACTTAATGACGTCACGTTTATTGATGCTACTGAAAAGCTGACATGCTATAAATATTTTCTGAATTACATGAACGTTTCCTAACAAATAACATTCTTTGTAGGCGTGGATATGCCACTTATCACCAAATATACAATTTTTTGTTTCATTACATATATATACATGCTACATTTATTACATTTCTTTTAGAGCGGGTTTTAGCACGTGCATTTTACTACAATATTTTCTTTATTTATTCGGAACTATTTTCGAAACATTAAGCTTCGCCCATAAGTTATTGCAGAATAACCCACACTTGATTTCCTTCTTTATCTATAGAAAACAAGTCGCGTTAGAATTGTTCATATTCATACGTTTGTAAAACACAAAATATATTGCCACACAGAAGCCCTACTGAGTGTTTAATCAAATGTTTTAGTTCACCACTGTTTTATGAAATGTTTTATTTCACCAATGTTTTATGAAATGTTTAACTTCACCAATGTTTTATGAAATGTTTTACTTCACCAATGTTTTATGAAATGTTTTATTTCCCTGTTTTATTTCACCAATACTTTTTCAAATGTTTTATTTCACCAATATTTTATATATAAAAAATTGTTTCACCAATGTTTTGTGAAATGTTTTATTTCACCAATGTTTTATGAAATGTTTTACTTCACCAATGTTTTATGAAATGTTTTATTTCACCGATGTTTTATATCACAAATACTTTTTTAATGTTTTATTTCACCAATGTTTTATGAAATGTTTTATTTCACCACTGTTTTATGAAATGTTTTATTTCATCAATGTTTTATGAAATGTTTTATTTCACTACTGTTTTATGAAATGTTTTATTTCACCAATGTTGATGAATGTTGGTCATCCTCTCAGGCAATTAAGTCTCACAACAACAAAGAAGCATTTATTGAAAACAATTTTTGATTATTCATGAAATGTTGCAATTAATAAAAATGTTTAAAACTTGTTAAAAAAAAGAGACACATTTTGATATAGAAATCTTCTATCACACACACACATAATCCACTTTGTGGAAACTACCACCCCAAAAAAATTAAAAAATTGAATTTCCGAAAAATAAGTCTTAAAGCATAAATACATGTTAATTAAACTAAATTAGTCTTGCTTCAGGGAAACCTGGCTAAATGCTTGTGCGTTATATTTGTCCTAGATTAGCCAGAGCAATCATCACAGGTTAATCAGGAACAAAACATTCCAAATTTATATTATATTCATTTAAAGAAAGTCTCAACTTAGTGAAAATCAGTTAGGGATAAAATGTGTTGTCCCTGACCAGTATGTTCAGACTGCACAGGCTAATTTGGGACTACACTACGCATGTGCATTAATCCCTGTTTTTTGAGAGAAGCTAAAATGTTAAAATAGCTTCAACAGAGCACAACAAATTTCTCAGTCTCAGAGGCTGCTTGTACCGCCAGATGTTCCTCAGTGACCTCCCCTGGTGACCTTGAACTCTCCACCATGACCTCTCGACCAACCAGCACTTCTCTGCCTGCTTCATGCCCCAGATCAGCCTGGGCACCAACGATGTAGGGCCCAGTGTCATTAACACCTTCACCAAAATGGTCAGCGATTCCTTCCGCAGTTCCTTCCCACTTGATTTTCACTGTATTCCGATCACCTTCTGTTCCTGTAGGAATTCCAGTGTTCGTTCCATAATAATTTGGGTCAATTTCTTGTCCACATGCCACAACATAAGTTTCTGGGATTTTTATGATTCTTCTATTTCTCTTTTGATCACCATCTTGGTCATGATTCTTTTTCATATGGCCCCTCCAATACTCTTTCCTTACAAACGACTCACCGCAAATCTGGCATTTGTATTGACCTTCGCCAGTGTGACTGAACTCGTGACGTTTCAAGAGCGACTTTGTTTTAAAGGCAGCACCACAATATGTACACTGAAACGGTCTCACATTGGAGTGAACAGTCCTATGCTGTTGGACACCATTTAATGTAGGAAACTGTTTCCCACAAATCTCACAACAATAGCTTTTCGGCTGCTCAAAATGCTTACTCTTGTGGAGATTCAGCGAACGCTTCTGCTTAAACATAATGCCGCAAACATCGCAGGTGAAGTTCCGGTCATTGTAGTGCTTGTAGAGATGCGAGTCCAGGTTAGACTGATTGCAGAAAGACTTCAGGCACACTGCACAGCTGAAGGGTCTCTGGCCGGTATGCTGATAAACGTGAGTGGCAATGCTGTTGCTGTGACGGGTCGTGAACGAGCATAGCTTGCATGCGAAGTGCTTCTTTTTATCTGTAAATCAATTCTTTACCACTCAGATACTGTATTTTTCAGTGAATAAGACGCAACCTTTTACCAGGTGCGTCCAATAAGTGGAAAAAATCAACATATTGAGACCACTTTGAAGTCCATTATTAAATTCAAATTAAATTAAAGACCTTTCTTACTAGATTCAAGTTGTAAGGGTTCATTTCCAACCCTAAGATACTGTTGAGCTGCAAACAGCATTAAACCTGAACAGACTGTGAGCTACTTTCAGGCTGTTCTGTTCTGGTTTTATGCTGGTTGCAAATAGCCGTTTTCACTTTGCTTGGGGGGGGGAATAAGGTTAATCAAAAGATCCATGATGTGTAGTTATGTACTTTTACAGGAGTAATTATTTCTCAGTAAAGATTACAGGAGTCACCATATACATGTATGAACAAAGCTTTACGACATTGTATTAATTTAATATTCAAATGTAAATAATCATAATTAGTTTAAAAAAAAGAGCTACCGGGGTAATCAATTGATGTCATAATCACATTTTATGCAGGTTGATTAATCATTAAAACACTGAATTCGCTCACCTGATCAATGGTTCTATTGTTTGCAATTCGATTATAATTGCATTTTTATGAAGACAGATAAAACTGGTAATCAACTTCACGTGTTCAAACTATTCAGCATATGCTTGTATGAACTGCCAGCTTAGTGCAGTCCTTCATTTTAAACTTGAAACATTATGGAACTATGCAATTGACATTGGATTATTTACTAGACTCATATGGCTTAACTCTTTCAGTGCGGAACCGAATTTTAAAGGCCTTTGCAAACAGTTTGGATCCAGATGAGACGCCACAGAATGTGGCGTCTCATCAGGATCCAAACTGTTTGCTATTCTTAAAGTATTCTTTGAAAAAAAATCGAAGAAAATGCTAATTTTAGAAATTCAGCAGACGACATTTTAGCAGATGACAAATTTCCCAGCATGCAAAGGGTTAAAACACAGTGTGACACAATAGACGTGTTTCCAAGTGTGGTCAAGTATTAGATTTATAACTTATTTTCCTACTTGGCACCTGTGTTTAGATGTAGGGGAGTATACTGGAAATCTTCTCAGAAAGTATGCCCCACTCAATAATTATAATGTATTATGTATTATGTAATATTATGTACTATATATTTTTCCGCCAAACGACGTTACGTTATTGTATGACGTTGACGTCACTTCCTTTGTATTTGTTTATATTAATGTACTACTGATGAAGGCTACGGCCGAAACATGTTAAGTACCAGAAACATTTAAATAAACGGTGACGTGTTTGTACGATTTATTTAATTTTTCATTTTTTTTTACCACTCAATAAGACTCGTTCTTGGGATAATTGCTGAATGCACATGTGTAAAGTATCCTCCCTGATTAGCCTTATCAAGGAAAACACTTTATGCCTACTGTGCCCTACACTGGATTTTTGTTGAGAAGAGACCTCTTTTTAACTCTTTCAGTGCGGGAACCGAATTTTAAAGGCCTTTGCAAACAGTTTGCTATTCTGATAGTATTCTTTGAAAAAAAAATGAAGAAAATGCTTATTTTACAAATTCAGCAGACGACATTTTAGTAGACGACAAATTACCCAACATGCAAAGGGTTAAAGCGGGTATATACGATTTTTATATGTGTTAAATTGTAAAATATTGATACAAATATGTTATCATAACACACAATATGCAAGAAAAATGATATATTTAAAACGAATTTCATAAAATGCAGCAAATGCAAATTAGCGCTCCGAGCCGATTGTGACGAAGATAATTCGTACATATTTTCCTACAATAACCGATGCATTCGTCTTTTTAGAAAGTGTTCGTGTGTCGTATGAATCGATATCGCTGCAGGAATTTAAAATGAACCGTTAAACTAAAATTAGATTCACATCGTACATGCATTATATACATGCTTACGATTTCGGCTGTACAGCCTTTTTCGATTTCAGAATTAAATATATGGCTAATTTCGCATTTTTCAACACATGTTCTTCTTAACTTTTATTTTAGTTTATATTGAAATATATGTATAATAAGTTTTTTACACATTTTATATTAATCACTAAATATTTGACAAGATCGTATATACCCGCTTTAACAAAAATGTTCATTAAAGCTGAAAGTGCTGTCACTGATAAAACTTTGTGGACTGAACAGGCTAATCTGGGAAAAACTTAATGTACATGCATTAAGCCCACATTTCCCCGAACAGGCATCTAAAGCCTTCAGACAAATCTGCATCCTATGTTCAGACCTTTATGTGGTGTTAACAAGTAACATATTAAACCAGTAAAATATTGTTTGAAAAGGAAATTTTTTACTGACACCACAAAATCAGACCAGTGATACTGACATTTAAATGTGAACATGTCATGCACAGCATTTATAAAAATATTAATAAAAAAAACAACAATAATTTAGCATTGTCACAACTTGTGAAAGGAAAACACTCCAATGCTATATACCAAAACTAACAAGTTTTCATGATCTGTGTAAATGCTACATTCGAAATAAACACATGAACAATCAATAAAAAGTTGCTTTGTATTGGAACTACACCCTGGTGAACAACAACACAACAATAAATACACATACTTTATTGGATCTGAATCAATCTTTAAAAACCTCATGCATTTTAAATATTTCAAGCAAAAAAACACTACACCTAAACACAATTTCTTTTGTTAAGAGTTACAAATTTGTCATATTCGTTATCAATTGTCCTTGGAAGGTCTCTGTGGTTTCAGTATTCTCCAAAGTTTGAATGGAAAACTGTTCATGACTCTCATGGATCCCTTCCAATACATCCGGTGGTAAATCAATATTATCCTGGACACTTTCCAATACATCCTGTGGTAGCTCAATGTTTTGATACTCAACTGGCAAACTCAGCCCATGAATTCTAGGTCGCTCTGCATCCATGGTAACCATCATAGTACTTATATTAGCCCCTGCCTGGTTCAAACCATCTAATACAGCTTCTTGCATTCTGGTTTGCTCTGGACCAACCATAACCATTATGGTACCAGTATCCCCGCATTCATTCAAACTATGTGGCTCAGCTTCCTCAGTTTTTCTATTTTCATGAATCGCCAGCTTCCGCTTGTATTTCTCCATGTTTTCCCCGTGCTTAGCCTGCATATGGGCGCGCCAATAATCTTTTCTCCAGAACGATGCCCCGCATATATCACACTGGAACCTACCTGCTCCTGTATGCGTCGCCTCGTGACGCCTTACAAGGGGTCGGGTCTTGAACCCTTTCTGACAATACTGGCAGTAAAACGAGCACTCCGATGTATGCGTTAGTAAATGCTGCTTCAAGAGGGTATTGTTTACAAACTTCTTTGCACAGATTTCGCAGACAAATTTTTTCTCTGCGTAATGGTACCTCATGTGCCCGTTGAGCTGTGACTGTGTCTTGAATGCGCTGCCACATATCTGGCACGCGTAATTACGCATGTCAAAATGTGTGGCAAGATGTGAGTTCAAGTTGCCCTGGTTTGAGGACGCATAGTTGCAGAGTCCACAGAGGAATGGCTTTTCGCCTGTATGCTTCACTCGAATGTGCTCAACAACTGAGCTGCGATATTTACGTTCATAGCTGCACTCTTTGCATCGATAGCTAGTGATTTTCTTGCCTGCAAACAGTTTAAGACCGAGTTTGAATCCCTGGACTTGTCCGTCAAGTTGAACTTAATCGAATTTTTACTATATGCCATGCATCAGTATATTCTGAATTATTTCAATTTTGTTAGTCTCTTCTTTTTTTATACAAGCCCCAACAAAAGACATACATTACTGACTGCAAGATTTATCTCTGATTTTCTAGTTTACCCAAAGATCAGGATCTTTAACACAGCCCAACTTGAAATGTTGCATAATTGACCTGATGACAATGGTATAACAACAGGTTTGACTCTGGGTTTAATGCGCCTCGTTCTGAGAAAACTGTGGGTAATGCATTGTGTGTCCTAACCCTTTACCAATCAGAAACGCATTTAGCAATTCGCACAGGCTAATCAGGGACGACACTTTTCCATTAAAATGATTTTTCTTTTCAAAGCCATTTCTCTACTAAAAAAAATTATTCTAGTTCAGGAAAGAAGAGTTGTTGCTGTACGGATCAATCTAGGATAACACAGGCTAATCCTGGATAACAATGCCCTCATGCATTACGCCCGGTTTTCCAAGGACGCAGATGATATAATTATGAAATTGAGAGAAGTCTGAAATGATCTTTACACTCAAAGGGCAAGATATTGCGCTCACCCGAGATGAATTCTAACAATTTTCAGTTTATATATGAATTTTATTACAAGTGAAAACGGAAATTAATGGTTTAAACTCATGCACATGTTTGCATAAAATAGTCAAAGAATCCTCACATCCAAACTATTGCCAACACATCCAGTTAAGTTTCAAACTTAAATTGCAACCATTTATATGTTCCAAATAAAAAATGTATGAACTTGCATGATGTCATTGTACAAGAATAACAGTAATAATTGAACACAGGAATACCTGCATTCTTCTTTGAAATCAGTTTTCATTTCAAACTGAATGTAATGTTTTGTCTGATCTTTCACTTCTTGTAAAAATAGTACATTTAACTTTTGCATACCTGAACAAAATCTTGATGCAGTGATATCAACCCATGCCAAAGGCATCAGATATTCCGGTAATTTCAAAAGTAACCGAACCTTGTGTCTGGTAATAAAAAATTGAATTGTATAAATATACGAGCCTTGCTCTGTGAAAAGGAGGTTTAATGCATGTCGTACAGTGTTTTCCCAGATTAGCCTGTGCAGTCAGCACAGTCTAATCAGGGCCAACACTTTAAACAATTAAGAGCACCGCATAATGGGTGCCAACGCTTGGCTGCGGGTGCAGTTTTGAATAAATGAAAGCTTGTCAGGTTTTTTTTTAGGTCACAGTGACCTTGACATTTGACCTAGTGACCCCAAAATGGGCGTGGCGTGTAGAACTCATCATGGTGCATCTACATATGAAGTTTCAAAGTTGTAGGTTGAAGCACTTTGATTTTAGAGCCAATGTTCAAAAGGTTAAAAAAATGTAAAGGTTTTAGCA
This sequence comes from Dreissena polymorpha, assembly GCF_020536995.1. Lineage (NCBI taxonomy): Eukaryota > Metazoa > Mollusca > Bivalvia > Myida > Dreissenidae > Dreissena > Dreissena polymorpha. Next base: position 8,573,907 of record NC_068369.1, read on the forward strand.
CGACGCCGGAAGACGAGCTGGCGATGCCAATACCTCAGGTTTTTCCGAAAACAGCCGAGCTAAAAATACAATAAGAGTAGTGTCATTCCTTATTAGCATCTGCAGACTGCACTGGCTAATCTGTGACAACACTTAAAGCACATGCATTAAACCCACTTTTCACAGTCCACAGACCATAATATGTAAAACAAAACTATGTATCTGACATGAAAATCGACTGATTTCATTTAAATTTGTTGTTATTTTATTGGTTGATATAACAATACAGGAACTGTTTCTGGCCTTTTAACAAACATCATTAATGGGAGAACCATGCATTCATGGCTCTTTACCTAAACTTGTAGACCTTTTAAGCAAATATTATGATTTCAAAGGCATATGAATGGGCTATTCTTATCCTTCTGTGATATTGAGTGAAAAACATTTTTCGAAGTACTGTTGTCAAATTTCCTAACTTATTCTTATCAAATAAACATAATAGTCATTACTTTGTTATAGTAAGTATTGCTTAACTGTTTGCATGGTGGGATATATATTCATATACATGCAAATGTTATAAGCTTTTATTTGATAAAAAACAGGAAGATAAAATCTGACTAGGTCCTGTATAATTTAAAAGCTGGAGGACCTCAAATTCTGTGGATTTGTGTCTTTCACATGGATTGTAAGATCATGAAATAAATAAAGCACACATCAATTTTAACTTTCTTCCTTCTAAGTTTTACTGAATTTAAAAACTTCAGCATGCCACAGATTATATATGCCATGCCCGCTTATGAGACCAGGTAATCCTGCCTGACTTAAAAGCAGACATCATAGGTCTTAACCAGACTGCACAAAAGATCAAACCAGTTCGGAGCTATGCTGGCTTCATATTGCATATAAAGACTTATTTTCGCATGATGCAGCTTATATTATTGTTGTCCTATTCATGTATAACCTTGATTCGGCAAAGCTATATCCAAAGTGCACACCCAGACTTTTTTTTCAAGTCATCAGTCTGACAAACAGTAATCAATATAGCCTTAAGCCGTACATGTCGCTAGAGTAATTTGAGCCTTGTTCAGGGAAAACTGGGCTTATTGCATTAGCACAGGCTAATCAGGGACTACAGCGTAAGCTTTTATGGAACTTTTTGTTTCATTCAAGTCTCGTCTAAACGAAAATCCAGATGAGGACTGCACAGAAAATGTCTGCTTTTATGGAATTGTTAGTTTTAAGGAAGTCGTTTCTTAACAAAAATCCAGTTAAGACGGAAAGTGTATTCCTTGATAAGCCTGCGCGGACTTTACAGGTTTATCTGAGATTGCAGTTCATGCATATGTAACAAGCCCAGTTTTCCAATAAAGAGGCTCATATCACAAAAACACAACAAACTAAATAAAACAACACAATCATTAGTCTGACTTTAATTACAACTACAAGAGTACGAACATTTAACTCTAATGGAAAGTCTTTTGTCTCAAACAGATTCTCAAAAATTTAACATTTTAAACAGCTGCAAGCAATCACAATTAACTTTGAAAAACACAAATATAAATACTACATATAGATATTAATTCGTTAAATTCAACACAAATAAACTAAAAACCATATTTTTGAAAATTCATTTTTTTCCACTTGTTCAGATGGTAGTAACTACACAATAATTTTTAAACAATCTTTTAACAACTTATAACCACTTAAAATTAAAGCAGCTTTAATCCACTCAATTCAAAATAAAGCGAACAAATATGAAGATCAATCAAACATAAAAATAATCAGTGTAAACATAAATATGTTTACATGCAAAACACAAATAGTGCTGAATGGTAAATATAACCTCCATAATACCAGTATAAGCAGTCATAAACTAATTCCACACACAAAATTACGAAAATATCATAGCCTATCATATGACATTTAGTTTATTTAGTTTATTTAATGATCTCAAAAATGCTTGACAAAAAAGATGTTATTCATTTTTCATTTGCGGACTTCACAGGCTAATCTAGGATGAAATTGAACACACTTGTATTAAGCCTGGTTCTCCCATACAAAGGCTTGTATTAAGCCTGGTTCTTCCATACAAAGGCTTGTATTAAGCCTGTTTCTCCCATACAAACAGTCATATACTTCTTTCTTACATCGGTAGTCTTGTTTCAAAGAATGCCATGGCATATTTTAAATGTCACCTAAAATGTTCAAGTAAATGGAGTGCTAGAAGATTAATTTAATTTCAGGTATTTTAAACATACTAAAACTATGGTTGACATTAAAGTAATTTCAGTCAACATAAATAGTGTACCACAAACAAAACCAAAGTCACATATAACATATGAATCAAAACACCAATGAACACAAACACTTCATTTTATCATAATCATATGTACAAACCAGGACAAAAGGAATTGTTTCCTTTTCAATAATGTCCAAAGACTCAATCTCTGAAGCAGTCTTCCAATTCCTACTGTAGTCTGTAGTCTAAACTTTATGGGGTGAGAAATTTGTGAACACTCTCCTGATTAGGCATTCCTTTCCAGATCTGTTCATGCTTTGTGTTTAACTTCAGTCAACATTCACGAGCAATTTAAATAAGTCATGTTCACTTCTTTTTTAAAAAATACATTTTGTTTTTAATAAAGAACATCCTTTTAAATTAAAACTTTATATCATAAAAGTCAAGTTTAACTTTTATATAATTATTGTCCTTAACATAATTAATGTCTGATTTAAAATACTTTTCTAAATAAATACTGTTTTTCTCCATTTTCAATATATTTTATCAACTGGTTAAAAATGTTTGACTTTTTTCTCCAATAACTCTTTAAAGGTCAGAGACATATTTCAACACTTGGAAAGTTAACTAAAAAATTTAATCATGAAATTCCAAAAACAAACATCCCATATCTCAGTTATTCTCCACGACATGTTCCGCCTGCACATCTGGCGTCTCCACCACCTCTTCAGCATCCTCCTCTGTAATTTCAAACTCGTACTCGACGTCTGACCCCATCTCCTCCAGCTGCTGTGTCTCATTATTCACCGTGACAATGTGCACCTGTATTGGCTCATCCTCCTCCTGCTTCACCCCCCTGGCCCCATTCTCCTTCTCCGAACCCTCTCCCTCCATCTCCCCATAATCTTCATCATCCTCGTTATAGCCTTCAAACACATAGCGGGTTTCTTCCGATTTGTCTCCCTCGCCTAGTTTTACGAGCTTCTTCTTGACAAGGTCGAAATCTTCACCATGTTGAGACTTCATATGCTTGCGCCAGTAGTCGACGCGCGGGAACTGTTTCCCACAGATGTAGCACTCGTTATCGCCACCTCCCGTATGCGTGAACATGTGACGCTTCACCTGGTACTTGTCCTTGAACCGCTTGTCACACATCCCGCACTGGAACCGTCGGTCATCGCTATGGGTCTGCATGTGGCGATCGTGTGTTCCCTTCTGAGCACTTTGCTTACCGCAGAGAGTACACACATAAACCTTTGTGGGCTCAAAGTGACGCTTGCGGTGGGCTTTCAGAGTGGAGTTGAGCTTGCACGCGTAATTGCAGATGTCGCAGATGTAAGGTCGATCCTCGTAATGAATGCTCAGGTGGGCGTTCAGGTTTGAGTGGTTTGTGAAGCGTTTGAAGCACACCCCACACTCGAAGGGGCGCTCATCGCTATGGATGCGACAATGGTCCACTATACTCTGCGCGTACTTTGTCTGCTTGCCGCATGTCTTGCATTCGTACAGCTTCTCACCTTAAATTGGATAATTTTTCATTTCTTTCAAGTCATAATAAATGATAAATGGTCACTCCAAACCAGTAATTGCAATTAGCAGTTCAATTGTTCTGTTTGGTTATGTACATGTATTGTTAGACCAAGAATATTTTACCGACTGCTTACACAAAAATTTCAGCTATTTCGAAATTTACCAGTGCAGGCCAATGTGCCAATTTCAATCAATGCTTCAAATTCAAGTTTTGTTATTCTTCATTTAATCATGTTTTTGTTATTCTTCATTTAATCATTGCATTGTTTAACAAGTGATTAAATTTGAATCATAATAATATTCCAATGTTACGCTCACCCAAGTTTTTTTCCCTTTTCTATCAAAAAACAACAAACAATAACAACAGCAAACAACTAAAATTGTTTCTGGATTTATTGCATACATGTACATGTGTGAGATCATGCCAACGGCATTTTAACAATCACTTCAGCACTACAAAATAACAAAATAAAAGGACTATAGGTAATATTTTTACCTGATCTTCCAGGTATAGTGTAAAATTATCATCGCTATCATACGCATGTCTGTCACTATATTCACGTTCATGTAATTCATCCGGTTACGTTGTATTGGAGCAATTATTTAACACCGTTCCCCTCCATTTTCAGAACCGCAGACTTGAGTGTTGATACCCGCTCTATTTGTAAGATGAGAGAGGGTTTTATTTTTTGTTCCAAAACAAAGTAGAATTAATAACATCATCACCATTTGCTACATTTAAAAGCCATAAACTTGGTATGTGCATAAAGATATACCTTTAACATCATAAAAATCATTCAATTGATGTTAACAGCTTATTTATATTGCACATACATCACATTTAAAACCTATAAGAATTTTAACAATAATGTACTTACCTGGACTAACAATTCGGTCCTCTTATCAAATCTTGAAACATTCATAAACTACATCCACTTTAATACAAATGATTTATTTATTGATTTCTTATACAAGACAAAATGTTCAACCTTTTATAAAATATGAACGAGAATCAGAGTGAAAACAGATTAATATGACCAAGGTATTTTATTAAGAGTCTTTGTATAAACTTTTAAGTATTCACTTAAGTCTTAGATCTTAGAAGTTCTTTTAATAAAATGAAGATTTAATCATTTATGCGACTTAAAAACTTCACAGCATAATTTCCAATATAAGTCAACATTCAATTAGTATTGAGCATTTGTTTGCTTGTTTAACAAGGAAGAGTATTAAAGACACTGTTTTCACATTTTTCAACTTATTCAGTGTTTTTTTCACCATTTTGGGAATGGGGCCCCGAGACCCTTTGGATTGGAAAAAAATTGCATTGTTAAAAAATAAAAAAGGTATTTTTTTAATAATTTTTTTGGCCAACAATAAATTGAGAATAAAGGTTTCAACATTATGTTTACTAATGTTCAACCCAAAGATCTGCATAGCAAAATTAAATCAGCGCAACAAAGAACTTTTGCTGTCTCAGAAATTGATGAAAAGTTCAAAGTTAATTAGCACATTATACATGTATACATTACATCCAAATACCTAATGTGTCAAAACAGAATTGTATTTTTAATATTTATTAAAAAATACATCAGGAATTGTTCAATTTGACGAAAATCCATGAGATTATTTGGGGACATGACAATTATTGCCGTGCACACATCTTGGAGAAGGAAAACATTGATAACTCGGTATTCATTTCTTGAATGTGTTTGGGAGAGAAAGAATACAAGACACATGAGTAACGGACATATGTGACCACAATTCCCTTAGAACAATTTTACTATTCAAGGAATCTATGAATATTGGTTCAAACATTTTTGAACTTTAAGAAGTGTGTGGTATTTGAGATCCAATTTCATATGACAGTCAATTATTTCAAATTCAAAAGCAACTACATTTTGTCATATACTTGGAAATTGCACAATTAACAGTGCTCTGAATTTTTTTCAGAACAGACAAATTAGTTAGGTACAAAACCCCAACACATACTGTAACATTTGAACCAATATTTCACAAATTCTGAAAAGCAACACAGAAAACAACTGTTATAATATGAGCCGCATTCTGAGAAAACTGGACTTAATGCATGTGCATAAAGTGTCATCCAAGATTACCCTGAGAAGTCTGCACAGGCTAATCAGGGACAACACTTTTAGCATAAACTGGACTTTCTCAAAGAAGGAACTTTATCCAAACCAAAAATAACAAAAGCCGAAAGTGTCGTTCCTGATCAGCCCGTGCAGTCTGCGCAGGCAGGCTGACGACACTTACCCACATGCAGAAAACCCAGTTTTCCCAGAACAACATTTATACTATTTCCACATACCTCCTTCTCTGATGACCACAAACTTGTCGTTCTTGGCATAAGCGTTGGTACGGAAATACGATCTCTTGGGGGTTCCCTCCTCATCAAGCAAACCTTTTGGCACCGCTTTTGTCAGAGACTTGACCTCCGGTGAGTAGGTAACCTCTTCAATTAGAGGCTTTTCCTTCACAATCCTTTTGATTGCTGCTGCCCGTTTCTTAGGAGCACTCTTTTTGGCTGTTTTCCTCGCAGACTTCTTGCCTTTTTTTGCAGACCCTTTTTTGTTGCCAGTTTCTTCTTCTTCGTCATCTTCTTCCTCTTCTTCAGATTCCTCCTCTGCTTCATTTACTTCTTCCTCAAAATCATCATCATCATCACCTACACTGGCATCAAAGTTTTCATCATTTTCATCAAATGTACCATCATCCTTCATTTCAGTTGCCTTTGCTGGTTTCACATTCTCTTGCTCAGACTCTTCACCTTCCTCCTCTTCTTTCTCCTCTTCCCCACTTTCATTTTCGTCTTCCTCACCTTCCGAGCCAGCAGTGTCCAATTTCATTTTTTTCAGAGTCTTCCTCACAATAGCTGGTGTCTGCTCCAGCTCCATTTCTTCAAATTCTTCGTCCTCATAATCTATATCATCAATGTTGTTCTTCCTCTTCGATCCTACTATTGTCACACGTGGGTTTGATCTAGGCGTCAACCCAAACCGCTCAGCTTTCATCGGAATTTTCATCTTAGAAATCTTAAAGAAGTATTTAGTTTTCCCGTTTTTCAATTTACAACTGTCCAGTTCTCCAACACTCAGAGCATCGTCTACCTCAATTTCTATACACAGGTTTGTAGTGACAAGGGAATCCATTGACACAGGAGGAAGCGTCAATGTCCGCTGATCCTTCGACTGCTTTTTAGGGTCTACAGTTATCGTGAGAGATGGGTCAAGGTCAGGGGCGCGGGTCGGTTCCTTTTGTACTTTCATAAGGGCTGCCATATCGGCCCCGCCCGGGGTACCCAGATTTCCCTGTATGACCCTTCTGACCTGGGCCAAGGCTGGGTGTGGAGATTTGACTGCAGGTTTAGGCTGCTGAAGCTGCTGCTGGGTCTGCTGCTGTTGATGGATTTGAACTTGGACCTTCCCTGGAGTAGCTGCTGTGGTCTTCATAGGACTGGACTGGGGAAGTATTTGGTATGTCACCTGCATAAACGAAAGGCATGTTGCATCATTCTATTGATACAGGGAGTTCTTTAACAAGCAAATGAAAATATTGTAAACACGAATCATTTTGCAGAAAAAAAATATTCAAAGGACTTGGGAAAAAAATTACCATTATTTGTATTTATTACCAAGAATTCAAAATGATCAAACTAAATTCAATAAACTTGGTAAAAAATCTATTGTTGTAAACGTTTAATGATCACAAAGAAAACAAACAATAAACAAGAAACCGTTGGAGATGGTTGATGCTCCCCAAAGGTTTTTTTTGTCACAATATTGAACTATATATTCAGATAAAAGGAAACGTCTAGTAGGACAAGAATTGCCCTATATGTACAGCTAATGGAAAATTTCAAAGGGCCATAACTCTGTGAAAAATTATCCGACTAGAACCCGCTGATAATATGCAAATCTCCTCTTGGTAGTGAAACTTCCCATAAAGTTTCATTGAATTCCAGTCATTAGTTGCTGAGAAATAGCCCGGATAAAAATTGTGCACGGACTGACACATACACGGACAGATGAACCGAGGACTATATGCTCCCCCGAATTTTTTTGGGGGGAGCATAAAAACTCTGTATAAATTATTAATGGTTGTTTTCAAATCTTCAAAACAAAACAAGATATTTACTTTGTAAGACATAAGATGTCTATCAAAAAACGCTTCTTAGAAATATATACAAACAAGAGCTGTGTTTGTTAAACATAATGCCCCCTACTGCGCTTTGAAGCCGCACGGCAGCTATTTTAGAAACAATGTTATATTTTGAATGTTAAGGTCACAGTGACCTTGACCTTTAACCTAGTGACCTCAAACCATGCTTAATGGTAGATCTCAATGAGATGCATGCACATGTGAAGTTTAAAGTATATAGACCCAAGAGTTTTCATTTAATGAGCAAGGTTAAAGTTTTGGGACAGACACACACATACAATGACAGACAGACAGACAGGCCAAAAACAATATACCCCCTGATCATTTGATCTGGGGGCATAAACAAAATTAATTCATCATATCAAATCTTTCAAGGTTACAAGTATTTCACATCAAATGAGCCTTGCTCTGTGAAAACTGTGTTTAATTCATGGACAGGTATGTAAAGTTTTGTCTCAGAAACAACACTTCCAGATATTCTGGAATTTTTTCGATTTACGGAGGTCTTTTCTAAACAAAATCAGTGTAGGCAAAAAATGTTGTCCCTGATAAGCCTGCTTAGGGTAATCTGGGAAGACACTTTATGCACATGCATTAGGCCCTGTGTTCCAAGAACAAGGCTCTAATAATCAAAAGCACTTGAGCTACAAACCGATTGGCCATCGCCATGTTCCCCAGACTGGGCTGGAATGATGATGATGGTGTTCTGAGAGTTGGGGTCAGTGCCATGGGAGGCAATCACTCTGTGAGTCCCGGCAATCTGGCCAGCATGGCTCACCACAATCTGGCCAGCACTAACCTCCATCTTGGGCTGTAAGGAGATAATCTTATATGTATCATAGGAAATCAGGGGCAGATTAAACAAACATGGACTATTCGTAAAACTAGCTGCATGATCTAAGGTATTGCAGTTAGAATTTATAACTCTTATCCACCGTGTTATGCCAAAACAAAAGTTGTATGCTCAGCCATTTATAAGAACAATGATTGTAAAATCATTTTAATTTGTTGGAATGTAATTAACAAAGAGATACAAAGGAACTGACCTGTTCTTTGCAGCCAAAGATATCATAAGAACAACTGTTCTGACCAAGTTTCATAAGGAGCCAACTATAAATGTAACTTTTAGAGTGCTAACAAGGTTTAACAAAAGCCATATAAGGAAAAATGCCCCACCCCTGGCGGCAATGTTTTCAACAGACCAGTACCATTTTCCAACTCATCCAAGATATCATTAGAACAAAATGTTCTTACCAAGTTTCATGAAGATTGGACTATAAATGTGACTTTTAGAGTGTTAACAAGTTTTTACTAAAACCATATAAGGAAAAATGCCCTGTCCCCTGGCTGCCTTCTGTTTCAACCAACCAGAACCCTTTTCAAACTTGTCCAAGATATCATTGGGAAAAATCTTCTGACCAAGTTTCATGAAGACTGGAAAATAAATGTGGTCTCTATAGAGTGATTTACTATGGCCATATATAGCCATGTAAGGAAAATGCCCCGTCCCCTGAAGCCCATGTTTTTCAACTAGACGAAACCATTTTTGAACCTGTCCAATATGTAAATGAGAAAAATCTTCTGACCAAGTTTCATGATGATGGGACAACAAATGTGGCCTCTAGAGTGTTAACAAGGTTTTACTATAGCAATATAAGGAAAAATGCCCCACCCCTGGTGGCCATGTTTTTCAACCAACCGGAACCATTTTCGAACTCATCCAAGATATCTTTGGGAGAATCTTCTGAACAAGTTTCATGAAGATTGGACAATAAATGTGTCCTCTAGAGTGTTATCAAGGTTTTACAATAGCAATATAAGGAAAAATGGCCCACCCCCTTGGCGGCCTTGTTTTTCAAGCAACCAGAACCATTTTTTAAATTGTCCAAGATTACATGGGGACAATTCTTCTGACCAAGTTTCTTGATGATCGGACAATAAATGTGGACTCTTGAGTGTTAAGGTTTTACCAGAGCTCCAGATAAGGGCCGTACAGCCGTAAATACGCCTTTTTCATGAAGATTTACGCATTTATTTTTATAAACTGTACGTACAATTACGACATAAATATCCATTTTACGCATTTACGAAAAAAATTTGGCCGTACCTATACGTCTGCGTCAGCGAGGCGTGATTTGTTGGTCTCTAACCTAACGGCTCTTTTCGTTAATTTAAATTACCGAAAAGTTGTAGACTGGGTTCATATATTATTGCCTATTCTGTCGCGTGATTTCCTGCAACTTGTAAATCCGTCAAAAACTATATGTCTGCGCGCAATTGAATGCCGGCTTAACCGAAAGCGGCTCAAAACAACACTTTGTTGTCATATAATGACTACATACGGTGTCTTCTAACCATCCTGACATTAAATCTGTAAACACAGAAAAAGACATTGTTGCCCCGATATTAAACAATTTGATTGCATCGGTGGCCTAAAACGTTCGAAAACACGATGGGAAACGGATGTCAAGAAACTTGTCAAGAAAAATGAAGAAATAGTATTAGTCATGAGTTTTAATGTGTAGTTGTATTAGCATCATAATTCAGAATGGAAACCTAATACAGTAACTGTTTTAGAAGCTACATATATTTATTATAATTGCTGCAAATGTTTCTGTAGAGTCAGTTATACACCCTTCAATATCCAAGAACACGGGTAGTACAGCACTACCTGTATTTTTGGATATGGTAGTACAGGTACTAATTGATTTTAAGCGTTACTCCTTTTCTTTCTGTCAGTGGCAGTACCGTTACTAATTTCACAAATCCTTATCTGGAGCTCTGTTTTACTACATGTATAGCCATATGAGGAAAAATGCCCTGCCCCCTTGCAGCCATGTTTTTCAATGAACCAGAACCATTTTTGAACTCGTCCAAGATATCATTTGTACAAATCTTTGGACCAAGTTTCATGAAGGTTGGACAATAAATGTGACTTTAAAAGTGTAAACAAGGTTTTACCATAGCCATATAAGGAAAAATGGCCGATTCCCTGGTGGCTATGTTTTTCAACTAACCAGAACCAATTTCTTACTCATCCAAGATATAATTGGCACAAATCGACTGACCAAATTTCATTAAGATCTGACAATAAATGTGGCCTCTAGAGTGTTAACAGGGCATATGTTGACCCTGCATAACGTACGTCGGACAAAAGGAGACCACAAATGCTCACCATGAGCACATCCTGCTCAGGTGAGCTAAAAAACAAACAAATAAATTTAAATTTGCTTGCATCCAAACGCAGACATCCTTGAACTGGGTTAACAATAATTACCAACCTGCACCACCTTCTGCCCAACTGCAGGGTCTGTGCCAGCCTGGGATATCCGCACAGGCATCATGAACGCCTTCATGCCTGAACTCTTATGCTCTTCTGAAAAGAGAGAAAACTGTCATAAACTTAAAAGATGTGTGATTGGTCTTGAAGATTTCAAAGGCATATGATCTTCATTACGGAAAAACTGGGCTTAATTCATGAACATAGTGTCCTTCGATTAGCCTATGTAGTCGAACAGGCTTCTCTAGGTCTACTTACACTTTCTGCATTCATGGTAATTTTAGTTCAAAGAAATTCTCTTCTAAAAAAAACCAAAGAGATGTGTTTGCCAGAAACACAATTACCCCTACTGCACTGCTTTGAAGCCATATATTTGACCTTTGACCTTGACCTTTCGCCACTCAAAATGTGCAGCTCCATGAGATACACATGCATGCCAAATATCAAGTTGCCATCTTCAATATTGCAAAAATTACGGCCAATGTTACAGTTTTCGACCGACGCACAGACTGACCAACAGACAAAAGGACTGACGGACAGTTCAACTGCTATATGCAACCCTACCAGGAATAACAAGATGTGTTTGTGAAACACAATGTCCCCTTATATGATGTTTGACATTGTAGGATGACCTTGACCTTGTGAAGGATGACCTTTACCTTTCACCACTCAAAATGTGCAGCTCCATGAGATACACATGCATGCCAAATATCAAGTTGCTATCTTCAATATTGCAAAAGTATTCATAAAATAAGCGATTTGGGCCACATATATTTGACCTCTGACCTTGAAGGATGACCTTGACCTTGACCTTTCACCACTTAAAATGAGCAGCTCCATGAGATGCACATGCATGCCAAATATCAAGTTGCTATCTTCAATATTGCAAAAGTATTCATAAAATTAGCGATTTTGGCCACATATAATTGACCTCTGACCTTGAAGGATGACCTTGACCATGACATTTCACCACTCAAAATGTGCAGCTCCATGAGATACACATGCATGCCAAATATCAAATTGCTATCTTCAATATTGCAAAAGTAATCATAAAATGAGCGATTTTGGCCACATATATTTGACCTCTGACCTTGAAGGATGACCTTGACCTTTCACCACTCAAAATGTGCAGCTTCATGAGATACACATGCATGCCAAATATGAAGTTGCTATCTTCAATATAGCAAAAGTTATTGCAAAATGTTAAAGTTGGCGCAAACAGACAGACAGACCAACAGACAGACAGGGCAAAAACAATATGTCCCCCACTACTATAGTGGGGGACATAAAAATCCTGTTTAGGCGCAGAGATGTCCCTTATCTAGGACAACACATTATGTACTTAAGCCCAGATTTTTACAATGAGGCTCATTTATCAAATGTATGTTTTTTGTACAGTACACTCCACGCGTTTTCCCCAATTTCCCTCCATACTCCCGGTGATTGACCTGGAGGGAGATTAAGAAAATCCCGCCAGACGTGGCGTTTGCATGATTTTGGACGCGGCGGTTAATGATCGGCAAAACTGATAAGCCGATGCGGCGGTCCTTGGCGTTGGCAACGCGGGGGAAACTCAGCGTTTTACGAGATAACGATCAATTTAATTTTGTTTGACTTTCAAATAAAATTATATTTATTACAAGTACATACATGTACATGTAGTATAATATTTACAATTTAAAAAAAAAAACAACCAAGATAGATCGATCCTGACGTGGTTGTAGAAGTAGTTGTTGTTGTATAGAAAACTCGTTGATTTACGACAAACAAAACGTCGTCTTTTAACTAATACTTACCAATTAATATAAACACAAATTGCAACATTGTTTTTATTTTGATAATTTAATCCAAAGTTTTCATGTAAGCAGGTGATTTTCTATACTGAACATGTAAACAAATGACCAAGGACCCTAAAAATCTCGCAAATCTGTGTGAATTGACAGTTTGACGTAATCAAAGAAAAGCTGCTTCCTGTCTAAAGGCATAACTTACTCAAGTAAACACGTTCAACGAATGCATAACGAATGATTTTAATTGTCGGAACAAAGACAATTCTCTGCTCGCTTATGCATTTATTTTCTCTTTAAAGTTAGGTTATTCCATTGATTGCTAAAAGAAGGTGGTAACTATTGAGTTGATAGTTGCATTTAATATTCACAGTTGTATTCTTGTTGCGTCAAAACAATGTTTACCAGTAATTATGGACCAAATCGACAGAGTGACATTCACACATGTTAATCCATTTTGTCAAAACACCGCAGACAGCAGTCTACACAATAGGTCAGTAGACAAGCTTTGCGTGTTTTCATAATGTCAAACACTTAAAATCCAGTTCCGCCCTGATGTCTTCTTTAATCAGTTGACAGTACATTTACTGTTAAAATAATTACTCTACTAAAATACCGTAACGATAAATATTCGGCGTGTATGATTTGAAATTATTTTGGAGGAAATATCAACTTATTAGCGATATAATTTTGTTAAAAAATACCAAAGAAACTTTTAACCGAAATCAACAAAATTCAATGTTCTCTGCGCTATAAAGTTTGTATAAAAAAAATCAATACACGCACGCTTTGCAGGAGTATACCTTGTACATTGCAGCATAATTTTCGCGCGCTTTTGTTGGGAAATATACATGATGACTGTATATTGGAAGCATTTGTAAACGTCGTGTTAACATTAAAAATCGTAGTGTGTTTCGGATTACTAATTATTATTTTCATTTGGAAATGTTACGGAACATTTATTCTTGTCTTATATGTGTTATGATTTAAATATTAATTTGTCAAATGTATTATATTCATTCATATTGTAGACGTACCTGTGAATTAAAAAACATAATTTTTATACGTATTAATTTTCTATACAATTATCTTTTTTATACATGTACTACAGTATTTAAACAATTTATTATAACAATGTTTTTATTTTTTGGCATGCCCAGTAGCACAATGCTAACGCGGCGTTGCGCGGCGGTCACTGATAAGAACGGAAATTGTCTGCATTTACCGACTAGGCTAAAGTAATACACGTCGCGGGAATTAGCGAACGTGGCGTAAAGCCGAGCGTTTTATCGAGTTCACCTCGCTCTCTCAACGCCGCGTGAACACTCGCTAGCAGAAAAAACCAGCGGAGGGAGAGCGTTTTTTGGGGGAAAACGCTTGGAGTGTACTGTATCATGACCACAGATTCAAACTGAAAATTCAAGTAAGGACTAGTGTAATATTGTGTTTTTTTAAATAATGTTACCCAGCCAGAAATATCCCCAACCACTATGGGACTTGAACCCAAGACCGCCCGGTTCCAAATCAGACGGGCACTCTACCAAGTCGCTATAAAAGCTAGCTCATATAGCAAGGCTGTTTAAGTTTTCCTTATACCGAACCCTGGTGCACACACCCCCTCCAATTGAGAAATTTGCCACGAATTCCCCCATGCCACGCTATCTTAGGGACGTCTGACACACATGGTGTTTTTTTTTACATTTGGCGCCAATGTAGGAAAAAACCCTGACTGGACATGACTATAAAGAATCAGTTCCAGAGCTTTTGAATTAAGCGAGGCATTCTATTTCGGAACATAACTGATAGTGAAGAGGAAGTTTAACAACTTGGTTCTGACCAAGTTTCATGAGGAGCCAACTATAAATGTAACTTTTACAGTGCTAACAAGATTTTACTTATGCTATATAAGGAAAAATGCCCCACGCCTTTAGGGTTGCAACAATATACCGGTATATCGGTATATATCGCAATACGCAATCCGCATATTGTATTGCGATATGATTTTCATCATACCGGTACGAAAATTTTACAAAAATTCATTCACATTTCGTCCAGAAAAGCCATCCGAAATAATGATACAAAGGTAAACAAAACAAAGCAGTGTAAATTATTTTTTACGTAAAAAAAGCATTCTAAAAAGTGTATTATACGGAGTAGCGTTGTTACATGGGAGCATTCATTCGATGCTTTTGAACAGATTATCGTTGAATTAATTGCGCACAGCTGTAAATGTTTCGTTCGATTCTGATTTGAGCATTATTTGTAATCCGAATTTCGGAAACACGCTTCCAAATTTGAATGCTAACGCGACAATAAAAAATTATAGCGTCAAATAAAAAGTGCTTTATCCTTTGTCTCAATAAAAAGCGCGCGAAAATTATACAGACATGTAGAACGTCGCATGGAAAGTATGGGTGTATTTTGTGTTTTATAAAAACGGGAACATCACGTCAGCTGAATTACGCGTGTTCAGTGTTAAATAGTAACAATTGCAAAAATGTATTTGATACTTAAGAAAATTTGCAAATGTTTGTGTTTCTTATTATTCTTGAGCACATTTATAGTAAATATTTACCAGAATTTGCTTTAAAATTGGAATTTATGGGATTATTGGGTAATTGGCAAGTTATAATTTTGGTACAAGTTAGCAATATATTGCGATATATTGCAATACGGGTTTTTGAACTGACAATATATTGCAATACGGTTTTTGGCGTATTGTTGCAGCACTACACGCCTTGAGGCCATCTTTTTCTACAGCCCAGAACCATTTTCGAACTGATCCAAGATATCATTAGAACAAATGTTCTTACCAAGTTTCATGAAAATTGGACTATTAATGTGACTTTTAGAGTGTTAACAAGGTTTTACTATAGCCATCAACATCTTCCAAGGAACAATTGAGACGAATCTTCTGACCAAATTTCATCAAGATCGGACAATAAATGTGGCCTCTAGAGTGTTAACAAGGCAAATGTTGGCGCCGCACGATGGACGACTGACAAAAGGCGATCACAAAAGCTCACCAAGAGCACATTGTGCTCAGGTGAGCTAAAAACCTACACCTGCGCCGAGACGTTTTGGGAGAGAAAGAAAACCACCCAAAAGATACGTTGATTTCCAGATGTACTGATCTCATCATGTTGACCGAAAAATTCAAGCGTAATAAAGAAACATTAATGATGTCTTAAGTTCTGCTTAAAATGGACAGGGAGATGGGACATCAAATGATAAACGATGTAATGCGATGCAATGCAGATATAACCAATATGTTCACCATTGATATATTTTATTTATGTTTTATGTGACAGTCAAGTCCGTACAGTTATGTTTTATTAATTTCAAGTTAAGTATGTTTTGTTTTTTTATATTAAACTGTGAGGACCCAATGTTATTTGTAGTGTTTTTGTTCAAGGTCAAGGTCATTTGAAGCATTTTGTTTATATTTGAGAAATACCAGTCAGGGTTGTCATTATTAACCGATTGCCGATCAAATTCATCGGTTAAAATCACCAGAAAATAGGTTGTTTTTCTCGAATCTTTAAAATTGCGATCGGAAGTTTTGATTACGCAAACCGACAATAATTGACGAGGAATAACCGTAGTATAGTAGAGTGACGCCCGGTCATTCAGTCAGTCCATTTACTCCGCCTAAGAGCTACTGTTTTCAATGAATTTCTCAGCGAGTGGCCAATATTGATTTTTCCAGCTGTCAATCAAATTCTTCTTGGTAAGCATGTAAATCAATCAGCGCTCAGGCAGCCGAATACACGCCGACCCCACGTGAAACTGCATCAAATAGCTGTACATTTCACAGATTATTACTGACCGTATCTCAACGAATGTAGCACTGTAGAGCGTAATTAACTAGTTTTTTTAGTTAGAGAAAAGGTTTCCACATATTAAAAAATGCTCTTGATTTTCTACCAAAATAAGATATAATCGACCTCTGCGCTACGAAGTTGTTATTCAGCATCTAAATATTAAAGTCCACGCTTTCCCCGAGGAAGAATGACTTGATGTTGTACATGAAGTCTAATTTTAGCATGATTTTCATCTGTACATGAAAAACACGAGAAATGTGTCTCTTTTGCTAGAATTTTCTTAATTTTCCGTGAAAAATGAAATCTGAAAATGATTTCGGATAACACATTTAATTATACGCATTTGAAAATACTTCAATTAAATAATGCATTTTGTTATACAAATGGTCATAACACATAATGTAATACGTAGGTAAATAACCTGTTTTGAGATTGCCAAACTATGCATACATTTAGGTCTACATGCATCAGTGCTCCAGCTAGGCCTAAATCGAAGGGCGCCGCGCCCTGCCCTCCCGAACCTCCGCCCTGCCCCCCCCCCGAACCCCCGCCCTGCCCCCCCACCTCTAAAAAAAAAAAAAAAAAAAAAAAATTTTTTTTTTTTTTTTTTTTTTACATATGATAATTCATAAATCTCTTATTTCATTGTAATTATTTTAATCCTCATTGTATACATTATATTTGAATGGTTTAATAATAATGGGAATAATACAATTATTTATTACATATACATTAACATGCAATAGGAAGCATTCCAGAAACACTCGCGCGCTCGAACGTGCCCTTTTCACAAAATACTGCGCGTCGAAAGTGCCCTTTTGACAATATACTGCGCGTCGAAAGTGCCCTTTTGACAAAAAAGCCCCCCTGCCCTTTTCAAATCCTAGCTGGAGCACTGATGCATGAATGACCTGACAAGTTATATCACGATCTGGAATGAAAAGTACTCGGTTAGTGGTAAAATTTAAAGAAAGACGCGTTTTTATTCTCAGAAATTCACTTTCACTTTCGCAAACTTTTCTGAAAGGAGGTACATGTAACAGTTTAGATTGAGTTGTTAATTTGTCGTAATTACTAAATATAAACTGTTCTCAATGCTCTCAAATCGCGTCACATGATTCACGCATGTTCAATGGGAATTCCCCAATCCCACAATTCAATTTGTATATGCACTATCGTTAAATGGCGGACGACATTCATCGTCAATATTGGACGTAATTTGGTTTAAAAAAAAAGAAATCGTAATAATACTGGATCATTTGGTAATGGATAGAATTGGAACATGCAAAGATCTATCAATATAATAAATATATGTTTTTATACTGTACAGTATACTAAAAATGTGAAAATCTTAAAATTTTCTATTCTTTTTCAGGTTTTTTTCCACTTTTTGGGAAGATAGCCCATGGCTTTGGAATTGGGAATTTTATCGGCATTTTCATAAAATTGGGAAAATAAATTTATTAGCCGTTTTATTCCAAACGAAAAGTCCAATGATTAGGGAAATACTAAATTTGATACAACTCTTTATTATCATTCAAATTAAAAGAACAAAATCATATAATACTTTGTAAGATGAAATACGCATTAGACACTTCTTTCTTAAAATTTGGAATTTAGGAATTTTTTGCCACATTTTGGGAAAAAGGTATACCTTTTGGGATTGGGAACATAGCAAAATTTCGGCTATAAAATCGGGCAAAAAAAAACACGCTGTTTTTAGACCTCATTTTAACTTTTTATGCTTTGAGAATAGCAGTACTTTGTCCCTAAAATGTATAGAATTCGTTTTCGGTCTCCTTGACCCCTGGCCAAATCGGTTACTTTTCCAAAATAATCCTTTATTTACAATCATAATGACAACCCTGACAAGTGCAATTTTTATGGCCATTGTCAATTTGTTTATTTAAAAAGCTGGTTTTATAGTTTAATTGTAACAAAAATATACATGTAATTAGTTCAAATAATATAGTTGCCAGCTTACAGGGCTTTTTTCCTTCTTTGACAAGGGTCATATATAGGTCTTTTCCCCAAAGAGAAAGGCCCCTTCCCCCAAAAGAAAGGCCCCTTCACCTAAGATTATTTTTTGTAATGATGCAATTTTCCCCAGATTTCAAACTTATTTTTCAGTTTTGTCAATAATTTTATCCCCAAAATGGAAGACCAGGCTGTTTCCCCAAATCTAGAAAAGCCCTGGCTTAGTTAAGTTGCAGGGCTCGTCCGTGAGGGCGACGTGGGCGACATCTTCGCCCGGCACATAATAATGTCGCCCTTAAATTACATGAAGGAGAAGTTGACTTCGCCTTCTTTTTTTACATCAACGTTTTTCTCTCTCAACTTTTTCTTCTAAAAATTCTCTATTTTCACATATCATAAAGTCACCGATGACGCTTGTTATGTTATCACTTTATTATCACAGCAAAAGATCGACTGCTGTGAAAGCTTATCCAGGCAACTAGCATACATGGGCATCCACTCCAAACAATAACGGTTTAGATCAAAAGATCATAGCGAGTGTCATTTCGCCGACAGTTTGGATAGTTCTCTGTTCTGCAAGCCCAATTAGTACACGCCTTGCAGGAGGAGTTAAGCGGTACATTTACATCGATAGTTACCAATGAGAACGCGCGCATTGTACATACATATGCAGTAGTTTACCTGAGCGATGAAATGACGTCGTTATAGACATGTATTTACGCTCAAAAAAGTTTACACGCGCAACACATTCCCAACAGTAAATATGAATACGATTTATTCTAGTATGTTCTACTGTTTACTTGTTTCGTGTTTCAAAACTCTTAAACACTAATTATCCAGTCGATGTGCAATTTATTTTGTAAGACATTAATTCAGTACTATATAAACAAAAACTTACAACCCACCCGTGCAAACTGTAGTGCTAATTTCCATAATTTTATCTACCGTATCCATACGTAAACGACTTTATATTATATACCGCAACCTCTTTGCGCGTGCTGTAAGTTGTCTTATGATGACGTGATAATTGATTGACCATTCGTTAATTACATGTTTTTGGCAGTCAGAAAAATTATTAAAGAAAAACAAAATTGATCAAAGGTCTGTTAATTACGTAGATCCACTACTGTAAAAGTCCAGCGAGTTTTGACAGTTTGTTAATCCACCGCTAATTATGAAAAACACCCATCTTATATAAACTGGAATCACAGTTCATTTTTATACTTACAAGTCCTAATACTACACAATAGACATTGAGAAAACACATTTCCTCGATTAGATATAAATTATCAGAGTAGAATAAAATTGCTACGTCATGACTCATGACCTTCGACATTGCACATGGCAGATGAATTGTAACATTCAACCCGCGTTCAATTCAAAGCTGGCGATTCAAATTACAAGTAATGGTGATTCAATAATGGAGAAAGCATTAACTGGATTAAACAAACATGTACGTGTAATAAGGTTTGTTCAACCAATAACAACAAGGACAATTTGGATTATTAAATGAAACAGGTAAGGCATTCTCAAGAGTACATATTTCGGATATGTATACAATTCGGATAAACAGTAATAGATATACTATATGTCCCATGCATTAAGATTGTGTTTTGTTAAGACTCGTTTTTACCACAATTTGGTGATTTCATGACGCGAAGAATTCCCAATGGCATTGGTACCGGACCTGTTCCCAATTGGGTGAAAAAAATCACTGACTAATTATCATGTATCGATACATTATGATGTAAATAGGGTTTGGATTGTCATTGCATTATTAAAGTACTGTTTATTTTTATGATGCACATGGAAATCACAAGTTTTATTTGTATGAATTGATTTTTGTGACTTACAGTACACTCCACGCGTTTTCCCCAATTTCCCTCCATACTCCGCGGGTTTCGACCTGGAGGGAGAATAAGAAAATCCCGCTATACGCGGCGTTTGCATGATTTTGGACGCGGCGGTTAACGATCGGCAAAACTGATAAGCCGACGCGGTGGCCCTCGGCGTTGGCAACGCGGGGGAAACTCCGCGTTTTACGAGATAACGATCAATTTAATTTTGTTTGAGTTCCTGATTTTCAAATAAAATTACATTTATTACAAGTACATACATGTACATGTAGTATAATATTTACAATTAAAAAAACAACCAAGATAGATCGATCCCGACGTGGTTGTAGAAGTAGTTGTTGTTGTATAGAAAACTCGTTGATTTACGACACACAAAACGTCGTCTTTTAACTAATACTTACCAATTAATATAAACACAGTTTGCAACATTGTTTTTATTTTGATAATTTAATCCAAAGTTTTCATGTTAGCAGGTGATTTTCTATACTGAACATGTATACAAATGACCAAGGACCCTAAAAATCTCGCAAATCTGTGTGAATTGACAGTTTGACGTAATCAAAGAAAAGCCGCTTCCTGTCTAAAGGCATAACTTACTCAAGTGAACACGTTCAACGAATGCATAAGGAATAGTTTTAATTGTCGGAACAAAGTCAATTCTCTGCTCGCTAATGCATTGATTTTCTCTTTGTTTGTAGGTTATTCCATTGATTGCTAAAAGGTGGTAACTATTGACTTGATAATTGCATTTAATATTCACAGTTGTATTCTTGTTGCGTCGACATTCTAAACAATGTTTACCAGTAATTATGGACCAAATCGGCAGAGTGACATTCACACATGTTAATCCTTTTTGTCAAAACACCGCAGACAGCAGTCTACACAATTGGTCAGTAGACAAGCTTTGCGTGTTTTCATAACGTCAAACACTTAAAATCCAGTTCCGCCCAGATGTCTTCTTTATTCAGTTTACAGTACAATTAGTGTTAAAATAATTACTCTACTAAAATACCGTAACGATAAAGATTCGGCGTGTTCGATTTGAAATTATTTTAGAGGAAATATCAACTTTTTCGCGATATAATTTCGTTAATAAATACCGAAGAAACTTTTAACCGAAATCAACAAAATTCAATGTTCTCTGCGCTACAAAGTTTGTATAAAAAAATCAATACACGCACGCTTTGCAGGAGTATACATTGTACCTTGACCTTGTACATTGCAGCATAATTTTCGCGCGCTTTTGTCGGGAAATATATACATGATGACTGTATATTGGAAGCATTTGTAAACGTCGTGTTAACAATTAAAAATCGTAGTGTGTTTCGGAATACTAATTATTATTCTCATTTGGAAATTTTACGGAACATTATTCTTGTGTCAACAGTCATATGTGTTATGTTTTAAATATTAATTTGTCAAATGTATTATATTAGACTAATTCATATTGTAGACGTACCTGTGAATTAAAAAAACATAATTTTTATACGCATTAATTTTCTATACAATTATCTTTTTTATACATGTACCACAGTATTTAAACAATTTATTATAACAATGTTTTTATTTTTTGGCATGCCCAGTAGCACACTGCTAACGCGGCGTTGCGCGGCGATCACTGATAAGAACGGAAAGTGTCTGCATTTACCGACTAGCCTAAAGTAATACACGCCGCGGGAATTAGCGAACGCGGCGTAACGCCGAGCGTTTTATCGAGTTCACCTCGCTCTTCCAAAGCCGCGTGAACACTCGCTAGCAGAAAAAAACCCGCGGAGGGAGCGCGTTTTTTGGGGAAAACGCGTGGAGTGTACTGTAATATGACTTTTATAAGGATTTATTGAATTTGAAAATAGAATTTGTTTGTCATTGATGATGATACTAAGGCTTGGTGTAATGAGGGGTATAAAACAAGCAAAGATTTTATTAAACGCCGAACAGAAATCACTTCTCCTTCTAGTAGCCTCACTTCTCCCTAATTTCAGCTCAGGGAGAAGTCACTTCTCCCTCAAGTTTGAACCTAGGCTGAGCCCTGAAGTTGACAGCTTTGTAGTGTCGTCACGGGGGAGTATGTGACCGTATCGTATTTTTACCATACCATACTTAACAATAATTATGTCAGTTGAGTCCACTCCACCCTTACATTAGAGGAGACCGGTTTCAACGCACTATGAGTGATCATATCTTTTGTTAGATTAAATTTGATTGGCTAATAACTTGTGTAGCTATCCTCAAGAGTGTAGTGATGTGTAATCACATTGACCACGGAGTTCAGAGCAGGAAGCCGTGCTTGGCAGACATCTGTGTCATTTATAATATTCTTTGTGTCTTTCTTTGTCAAAAGGTATTTTCAAGTATTTGTCTTTTTGCTCAAATGATTTGTCAGAGTTGTTTCGCACATATTTCTTCACATACATTTCTGATCTTATTCCTCAAACCGAATTTGTAGTGTTCGAACTTTGGTCTAATATCTTTTTTAACATTTTATCACTATTCTTTGTTTGCACTTGATCAGTCACATAATTAACGTTAAAATCTCACCGATGGACGAACGAGACCTGTAAGAGTCAGTGAATAAGTAGAAGTCAGAACCACATTCTGGTAAGTGAGCTGTGTGAATGGGTACAAGAATATGTAATGTAATGTTCAGTTGTCAGTGGACGCAGTTCATGACGCGAAGAATTCGCAATGGCATTGGTACTGGATCCATTCCTAATTGGGTGAAAAAAATCACTGACTAATTATCATGTACATTATGATGTAAATAGGGTTTGGATTGTCATTCCATTATTAAAGTACTGTTTATTTTTATGATGCACATGGAAATCAAAAGTTTTATTTGTATGAATTGATTTATGAGACTTAATATGTAAGGATTTATTGAATTTGAAAATATTATTTGTTTGTCATTGATGATGATACTAAGGCTTGGTGTAATGAGGGGTGTATAACAAGCTAAGATTTTATAAAACGCCGAACAGAAATCACTTCATCTAGTGGTCTCACTACTCCCTAATTTCAGCTCAGGGAGAAGTCACTTCTCCCTCATGTTTGAACCTAGGCTGAGCCCTGCTTTTCAGCAAGTGTTTGAACAAATTAATTAGGTCATCTGGAGTCCAGACTGGACTGAGTGACCTACTTTTCAATATTAATGGAGACAACTCGTTAGCAGTGGAATCAAGTTTCAGTAACACTGCAGTGATGAAATTATCTTCAAGAAAGTAGTGTAGACGGTTAAGAGTTCATCAACTGAAAGCAATATATCAGACGAAAACACAATGCGGCAATTTTACACTAAATTGCCAAATTATCTCCCTTGAGTGCAACAATAAAAATACTAAAACAATCGTTAATCAAACATTCTTTAAAATTAAAATGTTACAATTTTAAATAAAATAGATACAGGAAATTATTTTTACCAGAAGTCATGATAAGGGATCGTTATTAAGGATCACGCCAATAAAAAGTGCGCCTAAAATTTCAGCCGGAAGGACATTTTGATCGCTTGAGTTGTTGTTGTAGACAAAACGTTCAATGAGATACACCCTAGTATTCGAGGTTACATATCATCTAAGGACCACTTCTGGTATATTTCTACGAGGGGGGGAGGCTTCAGAAGTGATCCGCGATGGCTTTTTTAAAACCCTCGACTGTCTGTTTGCGCACCACACTATCGTCCAGATGATGGTTCCACAACACAAATGTGTTTCCCCGAAAAAATAGTTTGTGTACTAGTTTGTTTGAGCACTAGGAATTTTGAATGCACGAGAGTTATTTGTAATATAATCGGTCTAAAATGTTCGACGATGTTTAGTTTTTACTTTGACAGTTCTTCGTTGCGGTTTATTTGTAACACATACTTCTTCTTTGGATTTGTAGTTATTCGTTACAAAACGTGCACCAAGACGTTGAACTTATTCGATTTTGTCAATATCCTTTTTAAGAAAGGGGCCCCATATGATTGAATCACATTTAAGTTGAGATCGAACCAATGCGATAAAAGCTATTTAACGACATTCTAGGGGACAGTGTTTTAAATTCCTTCCAAGAAACCCGATCGTTGAGTTCGCCATTTTGCTAATGTTTTTTTATATGATTCGACCAAATTAAGTCATTTGATATGAGTAATCCGAGGTATGGATTAGAGTCTACATGTTTCAATATTGTTTTATCCAACTCGTAGAAATACAAACTTTTACTTTTAACACTTAGAATGTAACACTTTTTTGCATTAAATTTCATACCCCAGGTTGATGCCCAAACTTCTAGTGAAGCTAAATATTCTTGTAATTTTACATGATCCGAGATGTTACGTATTTGACGGTATAATAAACAATCATC
Organism: Dreissena polymorpha; assembly: GCF_020536995.1. NCBI lineage: Eukaryota > Metazoa > Mollusca > Bivalvia > Myida > Dreissenidae > Dreissena > Dreissena polymorpha. The sequence goes on from NC_068369.1 coordinate 8,598,896, forward strand.
CGCAAAAAGTCTAACCTGTTATTCTACACTGAGTGGCAATTAAGTCGTTGATATGACATAAAAACATTATCGGACCGAGTACAGTCCCCTGTGTGACGCCCGTTTCAACGTGATACTTTACCTTCAACTACAACTTTCATAGATCTGTCTTTACGTAAGGATGACAACCAGGACAGTAAGTGACCTTGAACTCCGTAGTGTGACATTTTTTTGTAATAGACGACCATGTGGCACAGTATCGAACGCCTTAATAAAATCCAAAATTGCAATATCAACTTGTTGTTTCTTTTCAAATGATGTTAGTAGATCATGCATAGTTATTAATAATTGCGTCTCTGTAGAATAGCCGGATCTAAATCCATGATTTAAATGTGTACACTATGTTTATCAAAATGTTTTAAAAGGTGGCTAGATATAATATGTTCAAGAATTGTGCATGTCACTGATGTTTGGCTTATTGGCCGGTAGTTCACAGCTGAATGCTTGTCCCCATTCTTAAATACAGTCGCCACATTCGCGTCCCTCTAGTCCTGGGGTAGTTTACCAGTGTTTAACGAATACTGAAAGATTTCACTCAAGCCCGTCGACAGTTCATTTGCACAAGTTTTTAAATCAATATTCGGGATGCTATCGGGTCCACAAGCTTTAGACACATTAATATTTAAAATTGTTTCAATACACCTTTTGAGTTAATTTGAAGATGAGGTATCGTTGGAAAAGGTTGAGAATTTAAGAGTTCTTGTACCGCAGTACCATTGTATATTGTAAACACAGATTGAAATTACGTCAGTAAAAATTCTGCCTTTTCTTTGGCATCAGATAATAAGTTAGCTTTGTTTTTTAATGGTGCCACTCCGATGTTATCTTGTTTCTTATATTTTATATAGTTCCAGAAGGGTTTAGAGTCATGCTCGTCCATACAGTCCTGTATTATTTTATTTACATGATCCCATTCTGCTCTACGGAGGTTTTGTTTGCATTCTTTTTGATATTGTTTGAAACGGCCCCAATGTATCACTATTGACGTTTTAAAGATTACACAAAATTGGATACCAATACGGTAGCATTTTAAAACGGCATATTTCCCAATCATGTTTCTTGACTTTAGTGGTTTATATTTTACTCAGATTGGGACTTATATGGAAAATACGGGTATGCTCAAATACTACCCACATATAGCCCATATTAAAACACGGGGGAATTATTTGAAATGTATTTATTTTGTGAAAACGTATTGTAGTTGCACTAGCTTGTAAGAAAACGGCTTCAAACAGTTTTTTGTTATCTTCAAACTTTATTTTATAAAACTTTGGGTATATAATTCAATACCCTTATGGGCTCCCTAACGGTCATATAAGGGTCTAACAATATCACACAACAGCAACGCGAAATTAAATTAGAAACACAAATCTTTCTGCAGCGCCAACAATTAAAAACAAAAGGTTAGTTCAATAATTTTACATGCATATTATATCATATGCTTCATTTATAACGTTGATTAATCACACTATCAGTATGCTATAAAACAATACATGCACCTATTGGTTTTTGAGATCAATTGATAACACATTTTTCTCGATAGTATACACGGTCCTCTGATACATTTGTTATGTATTTACGAAATGTCAATGTTTCCAAATTTTGTTAATTTATGACTATTTGTTTGAATATGTTTTTATGACGCGATAATAATTTAACGCACTGCGTACATATTTAAGGTATTTTGTTAAAAGTGATATTTTCTCAATTAAGTACAAAGGCACCACATATATTATAAAGTTCAAGAAATCATTTTACAACCAACTCAAGACCATGCGAGACAAATATATGTCAAAATTACAACAAATGGTGTCAAAATCCAAAACTTAACCACCATATTCACTGTGGTTGTTAAAAAAATGAGAGTCTTTAAATCTCGTTTGAGTATAATATGGCGGAAAGCTCAAATATAATTATATTGGCAGCCCATATAGGGGTCCATTTGCAGCCCATAAAGAGTACAGATGCAGCCAAAAAATTGTATTTTTATCCCATTTCGTTACCTATCTGGGTCCCACGTGGTTTCTGACAGCAAAACCATAACTGGACCCATATGGGTTACCAAAACGGGACCATATCGGTTGTCCGTATTGGACTTATATGAGTCTACTATGTCTTGCTTGGTGGGAATATATGATATGATGCTACTTTTAAAGTCCCGCATCCGTTTCATGTAGAAGTAATTGAACAACATTGGTATTGTAGTTCGCGATGTTCTTGTCTCTTATTATGTAATAAGTCAATGGATTTAGTTTTTGAAGCTAACTGGAATGAAGATGTTTCTTATCCTCTGCCGAGATTTTAACCTTCACGTGCTTAATTGGTTCCCTTTAAGATGGGAACCAACCCAAAAGTGAAAGCAAAATTTTTTTTGGATAGGAATTATTATACCGTTTAATTCTCTGTGTTTTTCATTTTTTACTGAACATATTTTGAATAAGTAAAATAATGTCAGTCAACACGGTGAGTATTTGTGCTTTGTGTGTTTTGTACTTTCTATTGTTGTTAAAATATCATTTGAACTTATCGTGCACAGAGGTGTTCGTACCCGTACTAAAACTACTATTGATCTTTCACGAGCAATATGAAAATGAATGTTATGAATATTACACTAAAAAACAATCTATATTCTAGTTGAAAATGTATTATACAAAACATGCACAGTGACTGAGTTACTTTTGTTTGTTCAAAAGTAAACAAACTTAGACATGTAAACAGTTGTTTTTTTATAAACTTGTGTTGGTAATATATTTGTTTTTAATAACCAACATTAATTTTATGTTTCTTTTTGCATTTGTAAAAGAATCAATAGAAGCCTTATTTTTGACTTTTAAACAATTGAAAATACCCCACACCAGTATAAATACCTGAGGACAAGTGGCATTTTAATATAATCTTGTACACAAACAATGAATTACTTTATTTTAAGCATTTTCTTCCATAAAATCGATTAATTATCGATTACAGCCAAGAGATAGTCCCTTCATGCTTGACCACTCATGTATTCTTACGCTAGTTTATAAAACAGCTGATTCGCGCTTTTTGGTCACAGTATTGTTTGACACGATCAATATCTTATTGATTAGAAATTTTTGCCACACCTGCCCACCCCTTTTTGATGTGTGTTTGTATATGTCTGCTTTATATGTTTTGTATGTTTACAGGCCTTTTTCGCTCCATTTTGGGAAAACGCCACAATGGAATTTTGGGAATTTCACGTCATGAACCTCCATTTTGGGAAAAAAATTCATCGCAAAACTGGCTCAATTGGGAAAATTAATCGCACGTTAATAGTGTTTCTTATATTTCAAAGAAGCTGTTAACTGGTAAATAACAACTATTTTGATAACATATTAAAATTTTACAAAATATTATGAACATGTGTGATAAGTGCAGCTTTTTTTATATGATTTTGGGTAAAGGGCCTGGCCTTTTTTGAGGGTAAAAAATCGCGCGAAACGCCGTATTCTCGGGAAAATAAGGAAAGTCTTAAATAATCAATTTAACATATTTTACTGTTTTTAAAACAAATTCGAGGCAACAAATAATTTAATTATGCAATATTTTTCTATTTTCTACACTGGATCAGGTTAACTTATATATTTAAAGGTTTAAAAAAAAATTTTTTTTTAAATTGTATTTTTTTTTGGAATTGGGAATTTTTTTTTCAATTGGGAGAAAAACAACCAGATTTGCATTGGGAATGGGGCCGATATTCGGACCCGTGGCATAGGGTGGAAAAGGCCTGGTTTATTAGTAGGTGTAGTTTGCTAAATGTTTTGTTTATTGTGTATAATTAGTATTTGTATAGTTCGGCATGCAAAATTTATGTGGATAGTGATAGCCGTTATTGTTACCTGTTTTAGGTTGTGTAAGCAGGAATTGATCGACGGATTTGAGTTATTTAAGCTAGTGGGCTTAATTATTTAATTGATCAAATTGATTCTATTTGAAATTATGGACAGTTGTATGGAATGTCTTGTATATTTGAGTTTGCAAGTTCTAATGACCTTTGATAATCAGATTATTTATTTGATCAAATTGATTCAATTTGAAATTATGGTCAGTTATATGTAATGTCTTGTATATTTCAGATTACTAGTTTTATTGACCTTTTATTATAATGATCGTGTCACACCTTCAGAACGTTTCAATGATGTTGTTTATTGATCAGTCTTTTTTATAACAAATTAATGATAATCCCTTTATTCTTGAGTAATTAAACCTGGAAATCTTTAATTGTTGGCATGATCTAAGCTTTTGCTTCTTTTTATTAATATAAGGCCAAAATAAAAAATAGGTCCGTTTCTGGTCTCCTTGGGAAAAAAAACAGGGTAGGGATTGTATTTTTTTTATTTATTTATTATTTTTTTTTGGGGGGGGGGGGTACTGAAATGGAAGGCTACTAAAGGTTTTAATAAGAAATACATGTATAATATATATGCTTTGTTTGCTTGATATTACATCTTTTTTTATTTTTGGCGACCCCAATAAAATGTTGAGAGTCGGCGCTGATTCGGGAGACACGGTCGGGCGACCAGAAACGGACCTATTTTTTTTTGGCCTAAAGGAAAGTATTACATGAAACAAATGTGCGGATATCCATTAGTCCTTAATTACACAAAACTAAAGAAACATCAAGGTACCTAAATAAAATTTAATAACTCAAATTTAATTATATTTTTTTGCAATTTTTTTGTGTCATTTCAATATGTCTACTCCATATATAGACAAATTTCCATAATTGATAGTGATAGAGTTCACCAGGGCTCGAATTTAACTTTTTTTTCTACTTGCAAAAAATTGCGAGCAGCTTTAATACCAACTCGCAAAATCAAAAACATTCTCGCAAATTTTGATGGAAACATAAAAAACCCTTGGTTTTTAGTTTAGTTCTATTTAAACAAAATAAAAGTACTTAACATGTATACACATTTTATTTCTGCAACCATACAAAGATATCAGTTCCTTGTACCACAAGGGCCCACATTAGGTTGATTGACCATCTTCATCTATAACAAGTTTTAGTCTTATTTTAAGTTATTTTTTCCACTAATTCACTGTTTTCATAGAAGGATTTAAAATCTGTTTTTTTCTAACTAAACGGTTAACTTTGCTTTATCTTTTGTATTATGTATATTTTGTGTTATTTCCGTCTGTGGGAATAAAGTGACAAGTTATTTTTCGCTTCAATGAACATGTGTGAATAGTCGACTGTTTCACTTCCTTTGTACCAATACCATCCGCGTGTCTGTATATACCAGTCTACATACAAGGTGTGCGCTTACGCATAAGGGTTCTTGGGCGTTCTATAAATTTACCTAAGATTTAGTGATCATGTGTCGAGCAGCATTATACCTACTCATTTCTTTTCACTATTTACTTGCAAAAAAATACTAGTGGCTTAAAACTTGACTCGCATTCGGTATTTTTTACTCGCATTTTGCGAGTGTGCGAGTGTTAATTTCGAGCCCTGTTCAGTGTTCACATTTGATTGTTCTGTGATATTAAAATTGTATGTTTCATGCGATATGATAATATTGTTACTGTACATACATGTATAAAAATACATCAAATAAAACTTAATATTAGCATCTTAATTTGACTTTTAGCATATGTTTAATCAGTATTGACATTACATGATCCCTATTGTTGTGTCGCCTGCTACAAAGTACAAACTGCAACATATAGAGATCACTTCTCCATCGTCTGTTTGTCTGTCACAACTTTTGTCATTCAGAATATGCCTGCAATAAACGTGTATAAGGTCAGGTATCAGGCATAATAACGCACCAGAATGCGCCATTTGATGCTGAAATTTGAAAAAAATTCCGGACCCCACCAACAGGAGGGGGATACCCCCTGTCATACCCACCCCCTCTGCCGCCCCATGGTCAATTTGCTTCCAACGCCCTTGATCAATAATGATTTAAATGTTAAATGATGAGTTTGAAAATTTGAGGATTAGTTAAAATTGGTAAAAACTATTGTGTTTGAATGTGTGTTTGTTTATTTATTGTTTTTATTGCGATTATCTCCTAAATAAGGTCATTTGTTGAATGAACTACATGTTAGCAAATTAAATAACATGTGACTTATGCTTAGCATGTCCGCCAGGCATGTTTACAGTGGAAAATGCGTGATTGTCGAAAATATCCCTATATCGAAAATACCCTATGCGATGATATTACTTCTCCGAACTTTGCTGGGCTTCAGCTTTCATTCTCAATTTTCATGAAATGTGGAAGTGTTTGAAAAGTGGGGATACAATCTTTCAATTTGCCAAAAACAAAAGGACAAAGGGGGATTAAAATCATTATGTCAATAGAGCTGGTCATACAGCACTGCCATTACTTTCCCCATTACAGGTCATGCTAAGTTGAACTTTGAAATAGACAGTTAGGAGGAATGAAGACTACTTGGCATTGTTCTTGATTATTGCCATTTAACTATGCTTCTGCAAAATTAAATGGCAGCATTTAAACAACATTCAAGAATGAGAAAATGGGAGGCAGTAACCTCTGCTGATATAAAGATGTTCTTGTCAGTGGCAATAAATATGAGTCTCATTTACAGGTCAGGTTTGGAATCTCTGCTGTAAACCCTTTACCACTTAAATACATTTCTCCACGCATTTGTAGTACCTTAGAAAGTTAAATTTAATTAAGGTAGCGCACCTCTAATGATTTCCCGCGATTTATTTTACGATCATTGCCGATCTTCAATGATCGGTTATTTCCGAGAGATGCATTTTTTTTTTTTTAAAGTTCGAATTTTGTTATATGTTTACGTTAATCCTTTAAAATAAATTATTTTCACAATAAATATTGACTTTGATCCAAATATCATCTGAAAAAATACGATTTCGCGATTTTCTTCAAAGATTGGCGAGCCTTTTACCTGTTTACTTATGGATACCTAATTTAAGCTTGCACAAATGAGAAGTTATCTGGCCTAGTGGTTAAGGCAATGGACTACTAATCTTTTGGGATCTTCCCGGGCAGGTTCGAATCCTGCTGACATCGCATACTTTTTGCGACACGTTTTATTTCTTTTCTAATGTAATTTGATTTAATGTAGCATATATGCTATGTTTTTTGTTTAATATGTTGAAATTTTTATGCACATCCTTCAATTTTTAAAATTAAAACAACGTTATGGCTAAATTGGGTGATTTACTGCTGAAAATACGAATGATGCATGTTGCATTTTTATTTTTATTTCAAAAAGTAAACGGTAAATCTGTTTATTTCTTGGTATTTTTGCTGTACATAGTGTTTCTATTAAAACTATGTTTAAAAATATAACTTCAATGATACTATTTTGAATTTTATGACACTTTGTTTTTAACCGACCCAATTTTTACTTGGCTGAAATCGCTTACATTTCATGGCGCTCTTTCATAGATAAAAATTTGTAAAAAATAAATGTCTGTAAAAGAATACTTATTTCATCTTGTTTAAATTTTAAACACCTTTACAGCATCTATACACACCAACAGCATGCCCATATTTGGAAATTTGAATGAATTATGGAACTTTTATATACCCCAGGGGTGAAAATAAACTGTACAAAAGCGGAGCTGATGAGCAGCATACAGCATAAAACTGTTGAATACTTGTTGCAAAAGCCATTTTCACCTTGCTTCTAATGGGGGAAAGGGTTAATTGAGATTATGATTTTTTGTAAAAAACTATGTATTTTTATTCAATGTTTAAGTGCCTAAAATTTATAAGGAAGTAAAATGATACAGAACATTACTGGTTTCATAAAGAATTGTATAATTCAATACACCTGTATTAATTGTTAAGTTATCCAAGTTTTTGCCATCTTTGACACAGCCACTTGTACTGCTTCCAAATCTTGTCAAGAAACAAGCATACAGCTGCTAAAATTGTATGCTATTACAAAATATTCATTCACCTGCTTTAGGTATGGAAAAAAAACACACCACCCGGTAGTAAATTTGTTAGCAATTCATGCATCTTTGCTCATTGGTTTAAATTTAGTGCTTCTTCATTATACATGTACATGTACAAGGAAGTGCTTTACACCTCTGTTTAATACTTTAACCTTGCCTTATGGTAAATTAAAAAAAATATGTCAAAAAAAAGAAGTTTAAAACTTAAAGGGATCTTTTCACATTTTGGTAAATTGACAAAATTGAAAAAAGTTGTTTCAGATTCGCAAATTTTGTTTTAGTTATGATATTTGTGAGGAAACAGAAATACTGAACATTTACTATGGTCTTATATAGCCATTATATGCATCTTTTGACGATTTAAAAACCTGAAAATTATAAAGTGAAACGGTTGAATAATTTGGAGAGTTCTGTTGTTGTCGTTCAATTTTGTGAAACTACAAAGATTACTTATATAAAGTTTAAAATACATCGATCATACATACTTGGCAGGATGGCCGAGCGGTCTAATTGGTTTTTACTCCAGGACTCCCGGGGTCACTGGTTCGAGCCCTGCTGCTGGCTACTTTTTTTCCCTTTTTTTAATGTTATTCTTGATTTTTTACTGGAGCTTTTTAGATCCAATGTTTACATTTATCAATATAAATCATTTAATGACAAACTTCAAAACATGCCAAAATCTGTGAAAAGGCCCCTTTAACCCCAAGGAGGAAGTCCTATTCACCAAAGTCTCATCTATAAATTGTATACAAAACAGGGCTTAATGGATGCTGGTATCAAGTGTCTGCAGTTCGCATTGGTAAATCAAGAAAACTCTTTTGCTTTTATGAATTTTTTATTTCCTGTTAAGGCACAAAGTGTTGTCCTTGATTACCCTGCGCAGGCTAATCTCAAGCTAAACTTTAGGCACGTGCAATAAGCCCAGTTTTCCCAAAATGCAGCTCATATAGAAATATTGAATTATTTGAGTTGCGTTCTGAGAAAACTGGGCATAATGCATGTGCATAAAGGGTTGTCCCAGATTAGCCTGTGCAGTCTGCACAGGCTAATCAGGGACGACACTTTCCGCCTTAACGTGGATTTTTGTGTAGAAGAGACTTCCTTTTAATGGAAAATACCATAAAAGCGGAAAGTGTCGTCTCTGATTAGCCTGTCTGGACTGCACAGGCTAATCTGGTAAGACACTTTGCAAACATGCATTATGCCCAGTTTTCTCAGAACACGACTCATTAAAAGCAAGCATATGTTCAATAAAAATAAATCTTGGTTATTGCCTAATTTTTACCTTTTTTTCGGCGTAAGCTGTATTAAGCCAGCTTTTCGCCTTAGCCTGACCTTTGTCAGTGTCCAATAAAATTCAAATAAAATTTCCCGCGGCTAGGTATGAATGAATACACTTCATTTATTCCATTGGCTGATTTGAGTATACCACCAGAACATTGGAAACATATCAGTGTCTTTGTAACACTGTTTTACTGTATGAAACAATTTTATCTCTAATGAAAAGGCTTAATAGATAGAACAGTTTTACACTAAATTCTCAACATCAATACAGTTTGTGCGTACACCTTTTATTTTCAGAGTATTACCAGCGCAAAAGCGTTTATACTTAAAAGGCTATGTTCTCATATTTAGTACTTACTTCCATATTCCTGTCAACATGTTAACATGTAAAGTATAAAGAGCAGTGGAAGCGAGGCCTCACTTTAAAGCATTGCATTTCAACCCGCGAGTTTTCGGGTCAATTCGCGGACATTCAGAGTTTATATACAAGTCATCACCGGAGTTCGCGGCCAGTAAAATAATCGTTATATAATAAAGACGCTATCCGTGAACTAGGTGACCTGGAATTTTCTTTAGACCAGAAATATGTTAAATGAAGATATTCAGCAATATAATTATGGTATGTCAATAATAGATTCTTAATGTTTTTTTAACAATACAATGATAAATATTATTTTTGATAAATTTAACAATAATTATTCCACCATATTGCCTAATGTGCTAAAGTGATATTATGAGCATGTAACAGTTTATAGTTGTCTATCGCAACCGTTGATTATTTTTGATGTTTCTACTTCATATACACTTATATATTTATTAATGCAGCATCAACATACTAAAACAATATACCAGAAAGAGAAAAATAATGCATTTGAATATCAACCGTACTTTCGTTTGACAACTGATCATGCGTTTACGAGTTGAACCTAAATTTAGTTTTAGTGCAGATTTGTTCATACGACACAAAGACACAATATTGTTTTAAGGATCATTTCGGCTTACAGGACTGGGTGGGTCACGTAAGAATATTGAATATAAAATATATTTTTATAAACAACTGGTAGCAAGGTGAGTTGCAGATAATTGATCAGTAACCACATTTTAACTAACTATTTTGACCTGTTAATTCTTTTCAGCTCAATTCAACAGTGCAAAATGCCCATAATATCACTTTAAGCATGAGCACGATGATTCTCGATAATGTTAATAATCGAATCAAATAGCAATGCCCGACAAACCACTAAAACAGGTTTGTTCGAAGAAAGCGCCTATAAATACGGATACTTCTCGTGTGGCCGGTTGACTCATATGTTTAAATTTCACTTCCATTCTTCTTTTGGTTTTCTGTTTTGTATCTTTAGGTTTATGACCAGCAATATGTTATAATGTAAAATAAGCCGTGAAAACTCCCCGTAACATCCCGTACTGCGTGTGATGCAGCTAAGAACTGCACAGAAAAAGACATTCGCTATCCTTGATCTCATTCATTAAACTATTTACGCCGTATATCTTTTTTAAAGATATTTCTTGTTCCAAATATACTGTAAGTTTCTGAAATTCTTAAAAGCCAATGAACACTCAAAATCAACAAATATTTTGTACAATATGTATTTATTCAACACATGTTCATGTACCAAGTGTGCGTGTTTCATTAGATAGATATCGTTGCAGAAATTAAAATGGACTTAATTGTGACACAAAAAATAAAAAATAACTTTGTATCTTGTAAAATCTATGTTACCATACCACATCTAGCGTTCAAATTTTGGCTATAAGGAACACTGATATTTTTATGGGTTAACTTTATTTCATAAAATATTTTACAAAGTATTCGTCGATTTTGAGTATTTAAATGTATGTTAGTTTAATTTTTTTGTAGTTTTTTTTTATTATTCCAAAGGTTTGTTTGTTCATCAGTCTGTTTGCATAGAATTTTAAAGTTTGTAGAGCAAAATATGAAAACTGTCATGGAAATGTATATGTGAAAAATACCTTTTCATGCCCTGTGATTGACAAATTGTTCCTGAGTGACATGTTCTCTTGGGCCGAGCCATTTTTTATGTATAAAATGTGATACATTTTTGGAGCCAGGCCTTTTTCTCTGTCTATTTTGGGAAAAGGTACCTAGCAAAATTGGGATTTTTCGAGTCGTGAAATCTTTCAAATTGGGGAAATAATTTTTCGTATTAAATCTAAATTAAATGTTTTCATACATAGGTATTGTCCTAAAATAAGAAAAGTATTTAAAGGTTTTTTCCATGCAACAGTCATTCTCCACTGCTAGCGTAAGTATGTTTATGATAAAAATACAGACTTTGTTAATGTTATGCTTGAAGTTCAAATAAAATACAAAGCTCGATATGTCAATTAGGATTTATTAATGAATATCACAGTCGAAGGACCTGTGTTCAACATATTATTATTCAAAATTCAAGTTGCCAAATGTCTGAAGGCAGCCATTTTTTGGAACACAGTAACGTTGAAAGTGAAACCAGTCCCCATTTCTCTACCTAAGACCATCATTATCGATTCTCAACCAATTTACAATAAATAATACGTACACATGATTATCACTTGTTGTATACCGGGTACATCACCTGATAATTCTGAATAATCCAGCACTTCAATATTTGAAAACAAATTCTGACTGAAAATGTGTCTTAAAAATTGCATAAACACAACCGTTTGACATTTGTCTGAAGTGTCAAGCTCGCGAAAATTGCATTATGGAACACTCGATATGATGACGTTTTACAGGGTATTCCCATTGGCACACTTATTTAAAACACAGTACCTACCGGGAAACACAATTTTCGGCTTCGGTCATTTCGGTCGGAAATTGGGACTTTTTTTTTAGAATTGGGAAAAAATATGCATATTTGGCATTGGGAATGGGTCCGACTATCGGACCCGTGAGATAGGCAGAAAAGGGCCTGGGAGCAAACTAGCCCTTAAAGACTAAATTTCTGAAACTATTTAATTTAATTTAATCTTGAAAGAAGTCATCATAACAAAGTGTACGTTGTGCAGAACACCATTTTTATGTCCAGTTATCTTTATATTCCTGAATCATTTCCTTTGAACTAAGCCATTGTTATGCATAATATGTTTTAACTTCTACATTGGTCAACGTATTGAATTGAAACTCAGATATGTCACAAAGAAGTGAACAGTCATGTGAACTGCACCTTTTTTATGCACAATGATCAACACGTGCCTAGGTTGTGTGCCCTTGGAACGTAGCACATTTTTACTTCAGCTAAAAATGTTTGTGGTGCTAGCTGCTTCATTTTTCAATTGATTGAATTGAAACTTGTAATATATATCGTCACCATATATCGTCACCATAAAGTTAATATATTGTCAAGAAAGTGATAAGGGTTGATATGGTATTAATATTCACTCTATATCTCGAATTAACTTGCTGCGAATTTTCTTTGCATGTCACAAAATTACAGTTCCTGGTAAGAAAATTTGCAGCGAGTAAAGTTGAGATAAAGGGCGAATATTAAAAGAAATAAACGCTGAATCACTTTCTTACTGCTATGACTGGAAAGTGAGCAGCATTTAAACAATTAATATAAGTAATAAAGGGTATAAAACGGTGAAAAATACCTGTCTCGTCATGGACGTTGCCATCTTGTTTTTCACGTGATTACCCCCTCTGATATAGGAATATTTAATCACTAGGAAGTGTAGATGTGCAAGAAATATTTGTCAAGCACAGTGATGTTTCTGAAGTATGTGACCTTTTGCTTAACCAAAATTGATTATATTCCTGTGTGAAAGTGTTGCAGTGTTGGTTTTTAGTCAGTTTTGTAACAAACTCTCAAGTTTTTAGTGATTGTGGATTTTGTAAAATGAAATAATAACCATGTATGAACCTAATAAAGTTGAAAATGCATAACTGGAACAAGAACAGATAGTGAAACAGTGAACACATGTACCCAGGGGGCCGGCAGAGAGAGGGGAGGTATACTTGACTCAACAACGCTTTCCTAACATATTCATGAAAGTGATGAATGTGGTCCCTAATGCATCATTTAGGTGCTTTCTGGAAAAAATGGTGTTTATGCATGTGTGAAAGGTGTCGTCCTTTTATGGAATTTAATAATTTCCTTGATTAGTCTGTGCTAACAGCACAATCCTAAACCAGATTGTTGTTAAGAACTTTCTCTTTTTAAATGTAAAATACCATACAAGCAGATAGAGTTGTCAGTTACATAAGCCTTTGTTGACTGCTGATTTTTTAATTACATTTACTACAGTGTAATACATAGAATTTGACATTATAGATTAACATACATATTAAATGGGATTATAGTAATTATTTTATGCTTTGCGTTGGTTTATAGAGAAATATCATTGAATTAAAACTGATAATTCACTGTTCCTAACGGTGAAAATTAACAGTGATTTTTTTTATAATTTTCTTGTTTTAATGGAACTAATTGTTTTATTCCCCATTGGGACCCCCAATTTTGCCAAGGGTGACTACTGTGCAATCGAATGTTTACATACTGATTAGCTTCACTTGAACATACATGTACATTACTGTAATGTTCGTCTGCTTTAAATAGCCAATAAATATTTATTGTTGAAATGATGTGATCGGTTTTGTTTCTACTTACTTCTTACTTAAAAACTTGCATTATATTGCATTATAAATAAAAATACACTTATTTATAAATATATATTTTCTTGCGAACTTTGTGCAACAAGTATTGCATTTTGGGAAATCAGATTGACCCGTATGACAAAAATAAAAAAAATATCATTCATAAGCATATAATAAAAAGAAAAATTGTTTGATTTGGTAGAATATCGATTTTAATTCACTTGTGATCATAGAAAAAATATATTTTCTATGATCACTTGTAAATAAAAATAGATATTCCATTAAATCAAACAAATAACCTTTTTTTAGCTCACCTGAGCACAACATGCTCATGGTGAGCTTTTGGGATCGCCTTTTGTCCGTCGTGCGTGCATCGTCAACATTTTACCTTGTAAACACTCTAGAGGCCACATTTCTTATCCGATCTTCATGAAACTTGGTCAGAACATTTTTCCCGATGATACCTCGACTGAGTTCGAAACTGGGTCATGCTGGGTCAAAAACTAGGTCACTAGGTAAAAGAATAGAAAAACCTTGTGAACACTGTAGAAGTCACATTTGATGCCCAATCTTCATGTTAATTTTGCCAAAATGTTTGTGTTAATGGTATGTTGGTTGAGTTCAAAAATTGTTCCGGTCCGTTGAAAAACTTGGCCACCAGGGGGCAGGGCAGTATTCCTTATATGGCTATATAGAAACCTTGTGAACACTCTAGAAGTCACAATTTTTGCCCAATCATCATGAAACTTGGTGAAAACATTGGTTTTATTGATATCTTGGATGAGTTCGAAAATGGTCCAGATTGGTGAAAAAACATGGCTGCCAGGGGGCGGGGCAGTTTTCTCTAAATGTATATAGTGAAAACATTTGAACACTCTAGACACTCTAACACATTTTTGGTCCAATCTTCATAAAATTTGGTCAGAACATTTTTTTCCTGGATACGACAGTTGAGTTTGAAAATGGTTCAGATCGGTAAAAAAACATGGCTGCCAGGGGGGGGTCTTTTTCCTTATTTTTATATAGTACAAAAGCTTGTGAACACTCTAGAAGTCACATTTTTGCCTAATCATCATGAAATTTGGTCAAAACATTGGTTATGTGGATACCTCGGACGAGTTTGAAAATAGTCGTGAACATTTGAAAAACATGGCCATAATAACAGAGGATTATTATGTTGATGATTGGTTGGGGATGAAGTGCAACAAACGTATTTTTGCCATCTGAAAACCCTTTATTAAATAATCTCAAAATTTTAAGTAGTAATATTGATTTCACAGAAAATTACTTAGGGGAGAAACAACTGTATATAACAGTTTAGAGTCAGGCCCCAAATTCCTGTGCTGGCCACTTTTCACACATTTTGTTGCATTTAATTTAATGACCGCAGACCAATGAAATAACCATTAGCCACAGCAGGTACCTCATTATCTCTGACAGTTGCTTGATGCCTAACCCCTTGTTTACAGCCCTTTGCAGTGAACAGCATGGAACAGCAATTGCTATACAGTGGTATCAATAGAGAGATAAACACATACCGTAATTACTCTATGTTTTCGGACACTCTAAGTTTTCGGACACCCCCTTTTTAAGAAAAAATAATTATTTTTCGTGACTCTTAATTTTCGGACACACGAGTTTTCGTCCATAATTAATGTCTCTAAGTTTTCGGACAGTATATTTTACAGCGCTATTTTACCAAATGTCGGTCCTGTTTTCGATATCTAATGACACTTCGATCATGGGGTTTTACAACCAGATTAACATCATAAAACATGGCAGGTGCATGCCTGAGGGCAACGGACCATTACATATGCGTTATTGACTAAATAAACTTGTAAACCGGTATTAAACAATGGTTTCGCCCGATAGCATAAGCTTTATGACAATTACCAGGGGTAGTGCCAATTAACAGTTCCATTATCTACCGCAATGGTACAACCCCATATCAGTAATATAACTGTGACAAATACTAAACGCTTCGAAGTGTGATGCACCCTATTGCAAGTTTCATGAACAATGGAAGGTGTTAGACAACAAATATCGGAAATGAACAAACAAAGAATTCATAGTTTGCTTTTGTATTGCGTTAATTACAGGTTCATACTAGCGTGTATCGGTACATCACATGCTCATCTTTGAACACGTTGGTTAAAGTACAACCTTGTAGTAACTTTCTGTCACATAAATGAAGCATTTAAAATAATTTAAATGCAGTGCAAACATATATAACTGTAATTTATACTTTGTGGCATGGTATTTTACAAGCGCGTGCTATTACTGGTAGTCGTTGATACAATTGACGCTATTTTCGGACACTTCAATTTTCGACTCTAAGTTTTCAGACACCTGTACTTTGTGAATATTTTTCGTATCTAAGTTTTCGGACACAAAAATAAATACTTATTTTTACTTGTCCGAAAACATAGAGTAATTACGGTACATCTGTCTGGCATTTATTTTCGTATAAAAATCAGCATGCTGACTGCATAAAAAGAACATTGAAGCAAGCTCTTGAAATAGCAAAATTATGTACTTATATATTTCCAAGAAAGGTTTATACAATATATATAAATTTAATGGGCGTGATATTTCATATTTCTTAGCTTTAAGTACAGTGATGCCTGATTGAACTTACTCAATATGGCTATTATTTAACTTATAACTATCACAAAGTTCCAGTCAGTATATTATGAATATCAAGAAGAAAAAGTAAAGATATGTACGTAAAAATATCCTTTACAGCTTAGGCAACTGTTGTCAAAATTCAATTATATTGATCAATAAAAAATAGAGTGAAATATTCTCCAACTTTACTATTGAACATTTATTGACAAAAAACTATCGTGTCTGCATGTACACATATCATATCACAGATATACTTTGTTTAAGAATTAAAGAGATAGAGAAAATGTACTTAAAACCAACTATTTACGATACTTATGATATTAAATGCAGCTTGTATTTGAGAATAAATTTCACAATTAAAATGCATTTTAGTTTTGCATTGGTTGTAAATAAAGAGTAGAAGCGTAGAGGAATTGTTTACAAACAACACTAACAAATGTGAATAATTAACAAAAATTAACTCTTAAATGAAGTATGAAATTTCATTTTAAATCATAAATACAGATTGATATACAAAAGTCATGTAGGCCTACATGGACGTCATTGGACGATATGTGAAATACAGTATTATGTGAAAATAAGAAATACCATTATTCTAATTAATTCTATATACAGACGTATGTCATGTATGATATGTGAAATGCAGTATTACTTGAAAATCAGAGTATCATTGTTCTAAGTAACTTTGAATGGAAAAACAGTGAAAACGTATTTTAATAATAGAGCACACTAAGTCTGTACTACCGCCTGTCTGCTCAGCACTCGTCCTCTTTTGAAGATTTTACACTAAATAATCAAACTATAAAGCGCAAGTTAAGTATGTACGCTCGTCTGTATGAAGTACTTTTATTATTTTGAACTCCACCTTCCCAGAATAGTTTAGGTCCTTTGGGTCTCAGGTGAGCGCCTTAGGGCCCATGGCCCTCTTGTTTTAAACTTTCAATTAAGAATTTAGTGAAGTCATGTGGGAAAATATATAGAGGATATTTGTTGGATTCGGTGGATTATCGATTTTTATTCAAGAGTGATCATAGAAAATATATATTTTTTCTATGATCAAGAGTGAATTGAAATCGATATTCCACCAAATGCAACAAATTTTCTTTTTATTTTATGCTTTTTTTTCCACTGTTTATATACATTGTTAAAGAGTTTAACTAAAGAATTTCGCTGGGATAATGACATCATTTCGTAAAAAAATATTACTTCACAGTAAACAGTGAAAATTATCGATAATTTTCACTGTTTGAAACAGTGAAATTATCAGTTTTAATTCACTGATATTTCACTATAAACCACTGGAAAGCATAAAATAAATGCTTTTTATATTTCAAACAGGTAGGAATTTCATTCCCAAAATTGACCCCCCCCCCAAAAAAAAACCCCACAAAACCCACTAGTAGTTTATATTTGAAGGTTAGATAAAAGCCTGTCCCTGTAAATATACACATTCGCCAGTGACAGAATAAAATGTCTATCTATTTGTTGATTTCCATAAGTTATTAGTATTGATTACGGTAGCTTTTGCAGTTATTTTGTGCTATCACATGATGGTAACATCTTTATCAATACAATTCAAGGTCCCATCATCCCGTGTTGAGTGGAAAGAGTGTGTTGACCTCAAAGTGCTATGTATAGTTATTACATTAAAGGGTTACTGCCCATTTTAATTGTAACCAGTTTTTAGCATAGGTGCAACGCCTTACCCGATCAAAAATCAGACAAAATTTTTATTTAATATACTGTGAAACCATTATTAATTGTCAGGCATTAATTTTCATAAATTTCGTCAGTCGACCGATCGGCGAATTTAAGATCCTAACGAACAATCATGCTCTATGTTTGAACAAAAACAAACACCAAGTTGAACAATATTTTAAAACTTTACCGTAGACATGAGGCATTAAATTCCAACATAATCCATGCAGACATTCACTGCTGTTTCGTAATCAAGATTAATCCGGTTGTGACACAAAGGGATGTAGATTACACAAGGTACTTAACTGACACGTGACACTTCTTTAAAACGCGTGTGCATTACAGCTGTATCGAATGCGTTGACTTCGTTTATGTAGAATGGTTATGAATTAGCGCTAATTGTTTATAACTTTATTACCCATTAGGTGCATTGTGTTTTTCAGGGGTGTCGCATATTAGCCATCACGCAGCGAATGCCGATGAAAGACAATAAATCAAACGAAAAGATGACGATGTGTGATCAACATGCGTATTTATCACAAAAATAAAGAATATTTTAATTGCTGTTTGTTGTTTGATTGTTTGCGTTTAACCACACTTATTACTATTTTATATGTATCAATTTATTTATTTTTAAATTATTGACATTATTGATTTATATACCGGTAGTTTACTATTTAAGAACAAACACACACATAGAGTTTCTAATTTTAATGTTGATATCAGAATAAAAAAAGCATTTTATTTGAAAAAAAAACCTACTTAACAAACTGGAACCTCTTTCGTATAACACAAACAGTTTTAAAACGGTATTGACAGCATTTTAATAAAAATCATACCAACTAGAACACATACCCAATTGGCAATTGGCTTCGTTGTTACAAACACTTGTTAACAGTTATTCGATCCCACTTGTCCGCTTATCATAACAATGAACGTGTTCATGGCATACATTTAGAGGGTCCATTACTGTCCCTAGACTAGTTAATTGGCATGTGACAAACAGGCCCCACCTCCTGCAGTGATTCTCAAGTGTGTTCCCCGCATTCGTACCACGATTTTTTGCAACTGCGATTGATCGCGAATATGTATTATACACAATTCGGATATTGACTGACGCATTTTTTAAAAATTCAAAATCAGAAATCGGCGAATTTAAGTGCTGACGAAATCGTCATTTTTATAAAAATGACGAAATTTTGTGCTGTCGAAAATAAATGGTTTCACAGTAGTATATGGTAATTCTACAATTTTTTATTTGGAAACATTTTTCTAACGTTTTCTTCCAAGAATATTGCTGACACCGTTTTTAGTGAATTTTTCTAAGACCGTTTTATGTCAAAAAATCTTCTTATAACCTAAAACAAATTTCGTTCGTAAAACAATTCTATCTGCACTATAAATCTCAATATCCTACGCAGTCGTCTCCCTTATACTAGAAGTTACTGACCGGGCGAAGCAAGGGAAGTAACTGCTGTGAGGAGTTTCTATAAAAATCTGCATTCAGAAATCTGTATTCAGAACTAAATCTGTTGTGCACGTCTGCATCTTACGCTTACCACAATTTTACGAAAAATTCTTGACGCAGAAGAATAGGGTAGCGTCTATTTTCATTTGTGAAAAGAATAGTTCGATACAGATCTGTCCGTGCTTAAATTTTGAAAGGCTTGGGTAATTATTTTTCATAAGCGTTTCAAACACTGATGTAAATGGAAAGATTATCTATTTAAATAGTCGGTAATTGTTTGAAATTACCGACTATTTTTTTCCGAATGAAAAAGTCGTTCTGTCTCGCACATATAAATGATAACATTCATTACCACATTGTACAAATATCTCTCAGGAGCATTTAATTGTTATGAGTTACTTCATCTTTTCATTACACAAACAACGGACACATCTGTAGGAAACTATTCTTGTCCAAATTAAAACAACAACAGAAATAACATCCAGCCAAAAATAACATTTACATCCGGGCATTTACTTTCTCGCAAAATACCAAGCTCACTGCCAAAAATAACATTTACATCCGGGCATTTACTTTTTCGCAAAATACCAAGCTCACTTAATACGTGTTTCTGATGTTCCGATTGTTATAGGAAGATTTGCAATATTTCCTCACTTCCTGTTTCATTATTTTTACTTAATCTTAAAAATAACTTTTCTTCTTGATAGCCTTTTAGTTTTTCATTCAGTCAACTGTTCCCTTAACATTTACTTAAGCAGCAACTTCCCTGTATCTTGCACCTATGCTTTTAACGCCATCAGCGCTCTCGTTTTAGTTATGCTGTACATATTATTTATGTAGAAAAAGATTGGATGTTCTGTAACATTATTGATTTCAACATACACTGATCAGAGACTCACATAAATTTATCATTGGTACATTTAGAGAAGTGGGCAAGTATGGCGTAGTCATACTACTTAGTCCTTGGAGCCCTTGCTGTGTAAAAATGGGTCTTAACCCTTTACCACTAAAAAAAAACACAATTTGACGCATTTGGAGTTATTTAGAAAATCAATTTAAACGTAAGTGCTTTCTTCATATATTCAAGTTTGAAAGGCTTCATTTCCAACTCAAGAAACTGATGAGTAGCAAACAGCAAAAAGCCTGAACAGACTGCAAGTCACTCGCAGGCTGTTCTGGATTTATGCTGTTTGCACATGGCCATTTTCACTTTGCTTCCTAATGGGAAAGGGTTAAATCATGTGTGTAAAGTGTTGTCCCAGATTAGCCGACTAATCAGGGACGACACTCACTGCTTTCATGGATTTTTTAAAAGTAAAAAGCAAGTTTCAATTTAAGTGGACTGCACAGGCTTACCTGGGATTACACTTAAGGCACATGCATGAAGCCCCATTTCCCAAAGTGAGGCTAAATTATTGTATTTTTACGGCATTGTGCTTAAAAAGAGCCTAGTAACTGCCCCTTTAAATATCACTGATAAATGTGTAACATTTCAAAATAATGGACTCAATATCCTTGACATTGATGTGTTACTGCCCCTTTAAATATCACTGATAAAGAGGTGTATCTGTCATATTACAAAATAATGGACTCAATATCCTCGACATTGATGTGTTACTGCCCCTTTAAATATCACTGATAAAGAGGTGTATCTGTCATATTACAAAATAATGGACTGATCTGTGACTTTTCGCATGCTCACAGTTATTGAATAGTGATTTTATTATTTTACTTCTATTACAATTTTATCAGTTGTCATGGAGTACAAATGTCTGTGTGATGTGTTTGTGCTAAAAGAAAAAAATTGGCGTCTGTTTAGTTAAATATTGAGGACATATTATAAATGACTTTATATACTATAACATACAAGAAGGTATATTTTATTCATTTCTTGCACTGCACATGTCGTATACTCAGAAACGAGTACACTGAATTACTGTTTGCGATCGTTTGTATACGTGTTTTGTTTGTTATTATTTAAGGGATAATTGTGAGGTAGGACTAGTTCTCTAAGTAATTTAAATTGGCTGTGCTTTGTAAAAAGAGGGTTTAATGCATGTGCATAAAGTATCGTCCCAGATAAGCCTGTGCAGACTGCTCTGTTCCATTGTAATTTCCTGCAACGATATCTATTCATATGACACACGAACAGTAACTTGGTACATGAACATGTGTTGAATATATTGTCCCACAAAAAACACACAAAAAAGAGCATTTTTGTATCTTGTTAAATCTATGTTACGAGACCATATCTAGCATTGAAATGTTGGATATTGCTACAAGGAACATTGCTTTTTTTATATGTTAACTGTATTTTTTTTAAATATTGTACAAAATAATCTTTGACTTTGAGTGTTTATGGACTTTTAAGTGCTTTGTAATTATATTGCAGTATAATTAACTCAATAAATCAATTATTGAGTGACTTGGATAAGTTATGTATCTTTTGGGGGAAAGTTTGGTAAGATTTTTGGGAAATAATGTTACTTTTTGCCATTGGGAAACAGCAGGTAAAAGGCTGTAATTTTTCGGCCAAAAAAAGCCTGATGACCTTGTTTGTTTCAGCAGCGTGATGACCTTGGTCTACTGGACGAGGAGGTCACAATCGGGGCACACTCCAGGGGCAAGTAAGTCTGCAATTTTACAGGATTGTTCATGCTTATTTCTTGGAAAACATAATGAACTTTGATCTTTTAACAACACTTATGGTTTCTACAATATTTTTATTTCAAAGTAAGTCTCTTCCAGTTATGGTGGAATGTGTCTTACCTGATTAGTCTGTACATCACTGTTAATGTAAGGTGCAATGTAACTAGTGCATTCTGCATAGTATTACTGATCTGAGGTGACATTTTATGTTCATACATTAACCCTTTCCCACTCAGAAGCAAAGTGGAAATGTGCAACCAGCATGAAATAACAACAGCCAGTTCAGGATTAATGCTGTATGCTGCTTATCAGTATCTTATTGGTGGAAAGGATGCCTTAAAACCTTGAACGTAGAAAAAAATGTCATTAATTAAATTTGATTTTTGAAGGGACTACTTAAGCTTTAAAATGCATATCTGAGGGGGAAAGAGTTTAACCTAATTTTCCCGCCACATGCCCCATACATTAACTTATGACCTTGTTTGATGCAGCTACCAGTCGATATCACCCACTGCAAGCATGTCGGCATCACGGGATTGGGATCCACTCAGCGGCACCATGTCGCCTGGGAGACGGACCTTCTGTCTCCTAGCAACCTTTGACCTCATTCTCACCTTCATCCTCTGGGTCATTTATACACAGGTTTGTGAAAAACATGCACATGTGTAGAAATGTGGGAAATTCAACGTTTGAATTTGTTTTGTTTTTTCTTAATGCATGTTTTTTTGTGTTCAGTCAAGAGCAATTTAAGCTTGTGGAAATGGTCTTAAAGTTGGATAATACTATGTTATTTTAATTCACCTGAGAAAAAAGTTCTCAAGATGAGCTATTGTGATCACCTCATGTCATTTATCCTTCATCTTTCGGTTTGTGTCTTCAGTTTAGCTCCTAATGCTATAAAGATCACATGTTCTGCTCAGTCTTGGTAAAACTTGGTTAGAATGTTTATATTAGCAATATATAGGTCAAGTTTTAATTTGGATCAGGTGGGTCCAATAACTAGGTCACTAGGTTGATTTTTAGCTCTACTGCGCATTTTGTAAAGTCAAAATATAAATATAATGAATATTGTTAAAAAATAAGAAATGTATGCATTTTTTATTAAAAAATTTATTAAGTCAATATTTTGTATATAAGTCAGTCTATGTCAGGTGTGTGGCATCATGTGGTATCTCTGTAGACCATAGCTTTCATCCAGTCTTGATAAAACTATGTCAAAATGTGTCATATCTAGAGAGAAAGCTTGCTTCCATATAAGAAGCGGTATAAATTGCATAAAAACACATGCTTTAGGAAGTGAGGGGAATTTTTTTATTTTAAAAGTTATTGTTGATTGTTGAATAGTTATTTTTATGCTCCCCCTAAAAAAAATTGGGGGGAGCATATAGTCGCCGCTTCGTCCGTCTGTCCGTCCGTGTGTCCATCCGTGCACAATTTTGTTCGGGCTATTTCTCAGCAACTAATGACCAGAATTCAATTAAACTTTATGAGAAGCTTCACTACCAAGAGCAGATGTGCATATTATCAGCGGGTTCTGGTTGGATGATTTTTCACAGAGTTATGGCTCTTTAAAATTTTCTATAAAAAAAATTCTTGTCCCCCCAACTACTGTGCCCTCAAGACGTTTCCTTTTATCTGAATATACATGTATAGTGCAATATTGTGACATAAAAAACTTTGGGGAGCATCACCCGTCTCCGACGGTTTCTTATTTTTAAATGATCTGATCAATGTAAAAAGAAAACAATATTGTACTGTTCATGTCCCTCAGACATTGGTAACTTTTTATCAAAATATGCATTAATTGTTCGTGATTGTACCTGTGGTCTTATAAATTAATCGGTACTTAATTGCACTTTCCCATTAAAATAATTGTTTACTGACACGCCAAAATGACCATTTTGTATTAAGGTTGGTATAAGGAACAAAATCCTATGAGATAATTTTTTTCAACTCACACAAGGCAATATCTTGCTCTTTTATGTCTTTGAAAATTTTAATAATCTTTTATTTTTATGCCCCCGGTAGGGTGGCATATAGCAGTTGAACTGTCCGTCAGTATGTCAGTCAGTCTGTCCGTCCATCCGAAAAAACTTTAACATTGGCCATAACTTTTTCACTATTGAAGATAGCAACTTGATATTTGGCATGCATGTGTATCTCATGGAGCTGAACTTTTTGAGTGGTGAAAGGTGAAGGTCAAGGTCATTCTTCAAGGTCAAATGTCAAATATATGGCGTCTGTCCGTCCGAAAACTTTAACATTGGCCATAACTTTTTCAATATTGAAGATAGCAACTTGATATTTTGCAATGCATGTGCATCTCACGGAGCTGCACATTTTGAGTGGTGAAAGGTGAAGGTCAAGGTCATCCTTCAAGGTCAAATGTCTAATATATGGCGTCTGTCCGTCCGTCCAAAAACTTTAACATTGGCCATAACTTTTTCACTATTGAAGATAGCAACTTGATATTTGGCGTGCATGTGTATCTCATGGAGCTGAACATTTTGAGCGGTGAAAAGTGAAGGTCAAGGTCATCCTTCAAGGTCAAATGTCAAATATATGGCGTCTGTCCGTCCAAAAACTTTAACATTGGCCATAACTTTTTTAATATTGAAGATAGCAACTTGATATTTGGCATGCATGTGTATCTCATGAAGCGGCACATTTTGAGTGGTGGAAGTTAAAGGTCAAGGCCATCCTTCAAGGTAAAAAAAAAATAAAGCAGCATTCTCATGAAGCTGCACATTTTGAGTGGTAGAAGTTTAAGGTCAAGGGTATCCTTCAAGGTCAAAGGTCAAAAAAAATATAATTTTTTTTTTCTTCAAAGCGGTGTTCTCATGAAGCTGCACTTTTTGAGTGGTGGAAGTTCAAGGTCAAGGTCATCCTTCAAGGTCAAAGGTCAAAAAAAAAAAATATATATATTTCAAAGCGGCATTGTCATGAAGCTGCACAATTTGAGTGGCGGAAATTCAAGGTCAAGGTCTTCCTTCAAGGTCAAACAATTTTTTATTTTTTTTTCTAAGCGGTGTTCTCATGAAGCTGCACATTTTGAGTGGTGGAAGTTCAAGGTCAAGGTCATCCTTCAAGGTCAAAGGTAGAAAAAATAATTTTAAAAATTTCAAAGCGGCGCAATAGGGGGCATTGTGTTTCTGATGAACACATCTCATGTTGTTTTCACTGAGTTGTTAACAACCCTCTAGGAAATGAAGAATTAAAGCTGCTAATATGTGGTGGGAAAGACAGTTCCTGTTTGTTGTACATAATGCGGGAAAGACGGTTCCTGTTTGTTGTACATAATGTTTTTGATGCCAAACTTTGTCAGTGGAAAGCATGGGTGCGACTTATGACCACATTTATTTTGTGTTTACGTAATATTTAGATTTAATTGATAATTAATTGTTTGGACGCCAGTTGGGAATGAAAGCATATTATCACAATTGTGAAAGTACTGTTTACCAGTTTGTGAGAAAATGGGGCTTTATCCATGGTCATAAAGTGTCATTCCAGATTGGGATGTGCAGACCACATAGGCTAATCAGGGATGACACTTTTCGCTGGTATGGAAATTTCTGTTCAAAGGAAGACTCTTCAAACCAAAATTCCAGTCAAGGCAGAAAGTGTCATCACTGATTATCTGTTTGGACTGCTCAGGTTAATCTGGGACGACACTTTCAGCACATCCATTTAGCCCGGTTTTCCCAGAGCCCGACTTATTATTTGTCGTTTATATGATTTCAGCTTATTGGGATGAAGCCTATATGGAAGGCATTCACTGAACAAGTGGGCAACTACACTTTCGAGAAGTCTTTATTTGACACAGTTGTAAGTACTTTGAGCGACCGCCGTGGTCTGGTAGCTATGGTTTCGGCCAAGTGACAGGGAGGTCATGGGCTTATTTCACACAGTGGGAGTGTTGTTTTTTGAGATTTTCATGAAAGGCAACAAGTTCTGAATCTACCCAGGAAACTTACTTAAGAGTTCTTCAATAAGCCTCAGACCTTGAATAAGCCTTTCAAGCCTTGAGCTTAAATAAATAGGTTCATACTTTGTACTTAGGTGTTAAGAAGCTGCAACCATGATTTTAGAGGATCATTGTAAAGAAAAAGCCTGTTTTATTGCTCCACTAAAGTACAACTTTCTTCTTGTGATCTTTTGTGATCAACTTTTTTCCGTTGTCAAATCTTTAAAACCTCTTGATACCACTCTAGGAGACACATTTTTATGCAACTTGGACATTTTTTGTATTAATCTATGCTTTGATCACTGAAAATGTACACTTACTATTAAGGCTAGCAAAATTTTACATGGGCCTGTTGAACAATCCAAGCTAGCTCTGACTTGCATGTGAATTTTAATATGAATTTCTATGAATGCTCTTGAAAATTGTGTATTTGTAAAAAACGAAGAGCTTTTAGACTTGTTTACAGTTTTGTGAATATAGTATAATTGTGTTTTCTCATCTAATCAAAAGAATATTGTAAGTCTGGTTCTGGAAAAATGGGGCTTAATGCATGTGCGTAAAGTGTCATCCCAGCTTAGCCTTTGCAGTGTGCACCAGGCTACGGGTAATCTATTTCAACACTTTTCTGCCTAAACTGGATTTTGCCTAAAAGGAGACTTTCTTTGAACAAAAAATACAATAAAAACTGTAAATATCTTTTCTGATTAGCCTGTTCTGCACATGAATAAAGCCCCGTTTTCCTAGGATGAGGCTAATATTTAACTAGTATTACCAATTGGTATATTACCACAGCTGGAATAGTAAGCTGACAAGAGCATCATTTCCTGTCTCTGTGTTGTAAAGTTTGGTTTGCCTTGCTCATTTCAGATGATTGCAGCCACAAGGTTTACATTTCTCATGTTGGCATACGCTCTTTGTAGAATACGACATGTCTGGGTTATAGCAGTAAGTATTCATAGATTGTTTGGTCATCTGAGCAACAAATAATCATGGCAAGCCATTGAGATCACCCTGTGTCTGGTGTTGTGCTGGATATGTATTCAACTTTTATCTTGTTATTGCACTTGAGGCCACATTTAAGACACACAATTGAATGAAGAGCTTGACAATATCTAAGCTTAGATGGAAGTTGGGTCATTTGCGTTCAAAAACTAGGTCAAAAGGTCAAATCTTACAAAGAGCTTATAATTCCTGAAGAGGTCACATTTTTATGTCCCCCACTATAGTAGTGGGGGACATATTGTTTTTGCCCTGTCTGTTGGTTGGTTGGTTGGTCTGTTGGTCTGTTGGTTGGTTTGCGCCAACTTTAACATTTGCAATAACTTTTGCAATATTGAAGATAGTAACTTGATATTTGGCATGCATATGTATCTCATGGAGCTGCACATTTTGAGTGGTGAAAGGTCAAGGTTAAGGTCATCCTTCAAGGTCAAAGGTCAAATATATGGCTCAAAATCGCTCATTTAATGTACACTTATGCAGTATTTCAATATTCAAGATAGCAACTTGATATTTGGCATGCATGTGTATCTCATGGAGCTGCACATTTTGAGTGATGAAAGGTCAAGGTCATCCTTCCAGGTCAGAGGTCAAATATATGTGGCCAAAATCGCTCATTATATGAGTACTTTTGCAATATTGAAGATAGCAACTTGATATTTGGCATGCATGTGTATCTCATGGAGCTGCACATTTTGAGTGGTGAAAGGTCAAGGTCAAGGTCATCCTTTAAGGCCAGAGGTCATATATATGTGGCCAAAATCGCTCATTTTATGAGTACTTTTGCAATATTGAAGATAGCAACTAGATATTTGGCATGCATGTGTATCTCATGGATCCGCACATTTTGAGTGGTGAAAGGTCAAGGTCATCCTTCAAGGTCAGAGGTCAAATATATGTGGCCAAAATCGCTTATTTTATTAATACTTTGGCAATATTGAAGATACCAACTTGGTATTTGGCATGCATGTGTATCTCATGGAGCCGCACATTTTGAGTGGTGAAAGGTCAAGGTCATCCTTTAAGGTCAGAGGTCAAGTATATGTGGCCAAAATCGCTCATTTTATTATTACTTTGGCAAAATTGAAGATACCAACTTGATATTTGGCATGCATGTGTATCTCATGGAGCCGCACATTTTGAGTGGTGGAAGTTTAAGGTCAAGGTCATCCTTCAAGGTCAAGGTCATCCTTCAAGGTTAAAGGTCAAATTAAAAAAAAAATCAAAGCGGCGTTCTCATGAAGCTGCACATTTTGAGTGGTGGAAGTTCAAGGTGAAGGTCATCCTTCAAGGTCAAGGTCATCCTTAAAGGTCAAAGGTCAAAAAAATAATAAAAAATTTCAAAGCGGCGTTCTCATGAAGTTGCACATTTTGAGTTGTGGAAGTTCAAGGTCAAGGTCATCCTTTAAGGTCAAGGTCATCCTTCAAGGTCAAAGGTCAAAAAAATATCAAAGCGGCGTTCTCATGAAGCTGCACATTTTAAGTGGTTGATGTTCAAGGTCAAGGTCATCCTTCAAGGTCAAGGTCATCCTTCAAGGTCAAAGTTTAAAAAAAAAAAATTTCAAAGCGGAAGGGGACATAGTGTTTCCGACAAAATTTCTTGTTTTATGACTGAATCTTGATGAAACTTGGTTTGCATGTTTAACATGATAATACATAGGTCAGGTTTGAATCTGGGTCAATTGTTTCCAAAAACTAGGTTACTAAGTCAAGTATTTACATTGTTTATTTCTTCGAACTCAGGTGAATTCTTCAGGGCCATCACAGCCCTCTATATCGTATTTATCCAAGTGAAGAGGATAATGTTGTGACTGCAATTGACTTGAATGAATGGCTGGTTTTGTGAGTTTGAATCACAACTGAGGAATGACATTTGTGAAGGGCAGGAACAAAAATATAACTTGAGCAATTCTACTGGTATTTCTGATTCAAGTAGGGCAGTTGTCAGTTACTGGCCACAATAAGTGTACTAAGTACAGGTAAACCTCTTGAATACAGTGTTTTTTTCTAAAACAAAATTTTTTACAGGCTGTTTCCCTATGGAAAAAAAGGAACATTCTTCCCAAAAATCTTACCAAAATTTCCAGAAAAAAGATACCAAACTTATCCAATTAACTCAACAATTTATTGAGTTTATTTTACTGCAATATGATTCCATAGAACTTAATAATATAAATTTAAAAATGCAATGAACATGGAATACTGCTATTTATAATCATATTAATAATGCATTATTTTCCTAATTTCAAAGTTAATTGCACTATTTTTCCCAATCCAGAAGGCACAGGCTGTAAAATATAAAGCGAACAAAAATCTCTGGGATAATTGTAGCTTGCCCTGAAATGTGTGTGAACATTTAACCCTTCCCCACTCAGAAGCAAAGTGAAAATGTCTTTGTGCAAACAGCATAAAACCAGAACAGCCTGCAAGTAACTCGCAGTCTGGTCAGGTTTTATGCTGTTTGCTGCTCATCATATCTAAGGGTTGGAAATGAAGCCTGAAAATTTTGAATCTACTAAGAAAGGTCTAAAATTAATATTAACTTTCTTAGGTACTACAAATGTGTCAAAATACGTATCTAAGAGGTAAATATAATATGAAAAGCTTGAGCTCTTCAAAGAATGTGATATCACAAGATACAACATGCATATAGATTACTTAAATATCAAGGTCACAGCCTACCTTTTAAAGGGACTTGTTCACTTGTTATTGGTATTAAAAACAAGTCATAAAATATACTTACTAATTATGATGTTTTAAAAAGTCTAAATTAATTAAAGTGGCAAGAAAAAAAGTTGAATACAAATTACTGGGTTTCCCAGGATTTGAACCTGGGCCTCTGGAACATAAAGATCAGGAGCTATCCCAGTGCCACAAAGGATTACATCTTCTACACCGATATTAGTACTAACCGTATTTTCCAAATTGTTGAGAAAAAACTTTGCAAACAGTTTATTATTTTACCAATTAAGAATGAGTATACTCTTTGAATGGACCAATATTTTTAAGATTTGAACAGAGAGGAGTATACATTCTTTTTATACCCCAGAAGGAGGGCATACAGTGATCACACTGTCTGTCTGTACGTCACAATTTGCGTTTAGGTTTCGAAAAATGCTCATAACTTCTATGTCGCTTCAGATGTAACATTCATATTTGGTATGCATGTGTATATGGACAAGGCCTTTCCAAACGCACACAAATTTTGACCCCTTTGACCTTGATCAATTTAGGGTCCGCGTTTAGGTTTTGAAAAATGCTCATAATTTCTATCAAAGCGTTTATCGGGGGCATATATCATCCTATGGAGACAGCTCTTGTTTGAATATATGACTCTTTTTTTTTTAATTCTCATTTTACCAAACTGTTTACAAGTGCCTTTAAGTTAAGCAGATGCTGGTGATTTAGATTCATTTTTGTTGAATTGTCTTTCAGTTGACCACAACGATGACCTGTGCGTACCTGTTAGTGAAGTGCTTTATGTTTGAAGTAAGTCGGCTCGCTCCTCAGTGTTTTTTGTTTTTATGCCCCCGAAGGAGGATGGAACTGTCCGTCTTTCCATCACACTTTACGTTTAGCTTTCGAAAAATGCTCATTACTTCTATGTCGCTTCAGATAGCAACTTGATATTTGGCATGCATGTGTATCTCATGCGCATTTTGAGTGGTGAAAGGTTAAGGTCATCCTTCAAGGCCAAAGGTAAAAAAACAAATCCAAGGGAAGTAATAAGCTTTAAAGGGAGATAATTATCTGTTCCTGCCAAATGATGAAAAATAACAAATAAATAAAAGCGGCACAGTAGGGGGCATTGTGTTATTGACAAAGACATCTTTTGTTTCAAAATTGGGTTCGGTATTCGGCCCCATTCCCTAAGGAAAAAAGTATATATTTTTCCCAAATGGGACCTAACGAGCGAGACCTTACAAATTTGAAGCATTTTTGAGTAAAAAAACATCAACATTAATTTCCCAATTTTAGTCAAAACACCGTGAATTTTCCCAATCAAAAGGGACGGGGCCCCATTCCCAAAATGGTGAAAAAAACTACACTGCTCCTTAATTTCCCTAGAGCAAACCTCATTGTACTTAACTGAGGTGATTTTCCTGAAACATCTTAAGTGATCTTTATTTGTATTTTCCAACTCCATTTTATATTTACTGAAATTCTTTGAAATTTGTACTAATTAATGTGTTTTTATACAGTTCAGTGACAGTGTCTTAGGAGGAAAGAACCCTCTCAGCTATGTTTTGCTGATCATCTGTTTCGTTCTTGCCTGGGTGGAGACATGGATGCTGGATTTCAAGGTCATTCCATCAGAACGCCAAATAATCAGGGCTGCTAGGGGTAAGATGGACTTTCATACTATATGAGCCTCACTCTGGGAAAACAGGGCTTAATGCATGTGCTTAAAGTGGTTAACTAGATTGGCCTGTGCAGTCAGAAGAGGCTAATCAGGGACACAGTCTAACCCTTAACTAGATGTTTTGCCGTTTGAAAATTTAAAATACCATAGAAAGGGACTGCACAGGCTAATCTGTGACAACAATTAATGCACTTGTATTTAAGCCCATTTTTCCAAGAAAGGGGCTCAGCTTTTATGATGGGTATTTTGTATGTTTCATTTATTAATTTTGACAATTTCTGGACAATTTATTTAAAAAAAAATTGTTTATAGTTTCTCAGTCTTTTTTTTTAATTACCCCTTTATATAATTATTTCTTTAACTTACACGGTTATTGACTTAATACTTTAAGTATGGAATACATTAATAACAATTGTAAATTCTTCAAAATGTTAACATGTCATTTTAACAATGGGACTTTCTCATTTACCAATTTAAATTGATTATTATTTACAATAATAGATACTTTCTTTTCTCTAGAGAGCATTGTGTTATTTTTTATGGGGGAGGGTGGGGGGTCTTGTACCATGATGGAATTAATACAAATCATAGCTTTACAAGGGAATTGGGTAGTAGATATGGTATCCGCCTAGCTATTAGGAGGTTACTGGTTTGATTCCCATTGAGGTAGCTTTCATTACATCACCCCCAAAGACACCAAGTACTGATTTTACACTTGGATTTAACTCAATACCCTGTCAGTTAGCCACTCAATACCCTGTCAGTTAGCCATATGCTTTTGATAAAATCAATCAATAAATAAAATAGGTAATACATAATGAAATAAATAGTTTTGAACTGAAAACAAAATGAACAATTTCATTGTGGGAAAATTTTCATGTATGAAGATAAAATATTCAAGAAATTTCCATAGAGCGCTTTTTGACAAGTTTCTGTGCAGTTTTTCATGACAGGTCACCATGGCCAAATAATGGAGTACCTACCCTTATTTCTGTGCTGTTTTTCACAGGTCACCACAGAGGTGCGACGGAGCGCGACCACTTGTTGCCTGCAGATACGGAGCAAAGCATGGCCACGTCAGATAATAGGGAATTCTACACACCAGAAGGTATGACAATATTGGACTGTAACATTAAGCCTTGTTTCGGGAAAACAGGGCTTAATAAAGAATTGTCACAGATTAGCCTGTGCAGTATCTGTGACAACACATTCTGCTTTTATAGTATTTTTGTTTAAAGGAAGTCTCTTTTAAACAAACATTTGTTTTAAGGTTTTATCCTTGATTAGCCTGTGTGCAATGCTCCTTGATTAGCCTGTGTGCAATGCTCCTTGATTAGCCTGTGTGCAATGCTCCTTGATTAGCCTGTGTGCAATGCTCCTTGATTAGCCTGTGTGCAATGCTCCTTGATTAGCCTGTGTGCAATGCTCATTTTAATCTGGGACGACACTTTGCGTCCATGCATTATATAAGTCTAATCTTCCAAGAGTATGATTGTATTTGCATCTTGTTAGATATTGGATTTTTTTTTAAGACAGCATTAAGTAGTATTGAAGATTTAAAAAAAAATCTAGTGTGAGTTATGTAATTGGTTTTGTGGGACACAAAAAAAGCTTCTCATGTTTAAGTGGAAATGTTTGATACTTTAAAGAAAAACATTAGCACAAATCTGGAATGTTAAAACGTTATTTTAAAGGGGCTTTCCATGTTCATGATTTTGATTTATAATAGCTAATTCTGTTAGACTTTGCCAGTTGCTTTGAAAGACTCTCAATTCAAATGAACATTGTGCATTGGATTCATAATTATCATGTGTAATGTGTCGTAATAACTTATACATAACCCCTTTGGGTTATTTTTATTTTGAAATTGTAGAAGTGTATAGGAATGAAGTGCACAAGGAAATTTTTCCGCAGTTTTTCTTTTTTATTGATAAAATAAAACATGAATAAATAAGCTGAAATGTAATATAGAGTTCTTTGCGCTTTCAATTATACAATAAGTTCTTCATATAAATCAATAGTTTCAAATAAGAAAATTAATACTCCAAACAACTGCCTTTTATCAGTATGAAAATAGTTTTCCAATATAAAAACCCCACAAAAAGATACAGTGTAACACATATGATATGACCATGCTGATAATAGTTGTTTTTTAACCCTTTACCACTTATATACGTATTAAAATGACATGTTGTGCAATTTGGATGTACACTGAATATAAATGGGTGGAGAAAAATGTTGGCTTTCTATATTAGGAAGAAATTACAGCATAAGACCATTCACTTAAAAAAAACTGCCCTTAGACTGAAAACATCTTGTGCTCTGGTTATAAAATCTTTCAGATAAAAGACTAAAGACTAAACTTTGGTGCGTTATTGGTAAATAGTTCCAAGGGACTGAAATCTTGCATTTTTGAGATACACTTTAAGAGTAATGGCCCTTTGCTACATTTGTATAAACCAATTTAATAAGTTGGATGTGTTAATTAGTACTGTGTTATAGACCTACATGTACTAAAAAATTTCAGAATTTTTGCCATTATCTCAACTCATTCTTTCTTTCAAAAGCAAACTGAAAGGCATTCCTTCTTGCATTTAACAATTTGAAAACAATATTCTTTCTTGTTCTTGACAATTTCTTACAATAAAGCAAACACAATCTTCTCTAGTTTATTCAACGAAGTCTGTTGTTTTTTGCATTAATATGGTTTAATAAAATAACAAGTAGGTGTGAACAACTCTACGACTTGTTTTGATACCTGGTTTAATGATATTGTTACATCGCCTACATTACAGACACCGTGAACTTAAACAAACGCCAATCGCTGTGGGTTCATCTGGCTGTGTTCGCTTACCAATATGAACCCAGCGATCATATGTCGCGGGGGCCGTTTGCCATAAGGCGAACAACGCGAATCACCGCGGAACCATAATATCAACCGCGGTGTTCATCGTGTTTGCTAAAATAAAATAATTGAACATAAACGTGTTGTATTGATCCCTTTCATTAAAAAGTGATAATGAATTATGTATTTCACACCCATGCCGATGAAAGTGTTTTCTGTCTTTTTAAATGCCGCGAACATTGTATAAAAGAAAAACGTGTTCGCACCTAGCTGTAGGATACCGCACCTGGAGGAGTGATAATTGCGTGTTTGATTATGCAATTAACAGTTTGAAGCCATGGAGAACTCATAACTAATTGCAGTAATCGTATTATCCAGAGCCTCTGAATTCCCTGATACATACGTGTCAACTGTCTCAATCGCATACATGCAACTTCTCCCATCTCTATCCATTACTCGATAATCCCATATATGCCCGATTTCCATTTTTAGCTCACCTGTCACAAAGTGACATGGTGAGCTTAGGTGACCATGTGATGTCCAGCGTCCGTTGTGTGTGCGTACGTGCGTGTGTGCGGTCCGTCAACAATTTGTTTGTGTAGATAGTAGAGGCCACAGTTTTCATCCAATCTTTATGAAATTTGGTCAGAATGTTTATCTTGATGAAATCTGGGTTGTGATTGTATTTGGGTCATCTTGGGTAAAAAACTAGGTCACATGTCAAAAACTAGGTCACATAATAGGTCAAATAATAGAAAAACCTTGTGTAGACAATAGAGGTGCAGTTTTCATCCAATCTTTATAAAATTAAGTCAGAATGTTTATCTTGATGAAAACTGGGTTGGGATTGTATTTGGGTCATCTGGGGTCAAAAAATAGGTCACTAGGTCAAATAACTGAAAAATCACCAACAATTTGTGTCGACAGTAGAGGTCACAGTTTTCATCCAATGTTTATGAAATTTGGTCAGAATGTTTATCTTGATGAAATCTGGGTTGGGATTGTATTTGGGTCATCTCGGGTCAAAAACAAGGTCACTAGGTGAAATAATAAAAAAACCTTGTATAGACAATATAGGACGCAGTTTTCATCCAATCTTTATGAAATTTGGTCTGAATGTTTATCTTGATGACTGACTAATGGGGTTATTTACCCTCGGGACTTCGGTTAAAAACCATTGCCCGAGCACACTGCTTAACATAGAACTCTGCATAAAAAGCCGAAAACGGCCATAAAATGGACAGCCCGATTTTACTGGGCTGTACCATTGGTATAAATATAAAACTTTGCAGTGTTGGTGCGGTGCCTTAATAAAAATCTATTGGTTTAAAAATATATAACCTTTATATGAAGCGTTAAAAAGACGCAGTGCTCTACAGTGGATAGGCCTAACGCGGTTAAAAAAGCGGCGTTTTAATTGGTTGATGCGCTTATATAACGATGGCGCTGATTGGCCGAAATTTCTTATTAAGGATTGCCAGTAGGTCAATCCGTTTTAAAATAGATTTTCCCACGGCTGACTTTGTACTTTAAGAAAAAGTAAACAATAATGGTTTATATGCAAAAATATAAATGAAAGAAAAAGAATGAGTTAATCCAAAAGAACTTGGAGTTGTTTTATAGTATTAGATTACTATGTTTTTGTTACGTTACTGTACTTATTATTAATTATTATCATTCATATGATGTTGTTATTGTATGTTATTCTTTGTATTGTTTTTTAAGGAGGAGAGAGAGAAAGAATAGCCCAATTTTTATAAGTAAAGATGGTGAAAACACACCTACTGTTGTATGTGGCAGCATCATTACCAGACCCACTGTTCAGTATATACTGCAATGGGTTTGTTGGAGTCTTTAGACTTTGTGATCTGTGTTTTAAATGTTTGAATCCAAATAGGATTATTTTAATATATTAATTATAGAAAAAGGAATACACAGATGTGTAATATGTTTGTGTAACAAAATAATAATATTTGAGGGTTTTCCAGATCACAAAGTGGTTGAACATTGCCACAATATGTTTACATGCATAGTCAAGTACCATTTTTATGTGTATGTTTAAAGTTTAAACTAAACGCCAAACAACAAGATCTAATCATAAGAGAGATATGTTTATATCTAAGAACATTTATTAATGATGCCAGAGCCTGATTTAACAGCTCTCAAATGTAGAGTGAAGTTGCATGTGCAAATGCAATTATATGAGAAGGAAAGGAAAAAAAGACAATATATGATATCACATAGAGTGTGTAACTCTCAATTATATATTAATATTGCAATTGAGTATTGAGTTGTTAAAAAAATAATGAGTACAAGTTTATGTATGTGGCTCAATGTTGAACACTTGCAGACAGGGAATATAGCCGTAATGCTCCAACATAAGACCCTGTCTGTATGGAACTTAAGGAGGATTGGGCTATGGAAAAGAGAGATCCCCCCAGAGTGGCATTAAAACAATATTTAAAAGTGGGTTTAGTAATAAACCCTTATATGTTAAGGGCAATAACTTACGTGTCTCCAAACGGTCACCTTCATAGGGCCACATAAAAATTAAGGGTAAGACAATGTACTTTACAGTTAAAAATGAGACAAAGACAGCTAAATTTGTACAAGATGTACATTATTTACAATATGTACAGGACTATATGCATTTATATATTTAAAATACATGTTGCCACCCTGGAGGGTTGAAAGAAGGAGAGATTTTATGGAAGTGTAGGCCGATGTGGGTGGGGGAAAAGAAGAGCCAGAAGGGGTGGTGTCACTCAGTTGTACTAAGGGAGGTAATTGTGATGATGAAGTCTACAATGGTTGTTTCCCCTGGACCAGAGGGAGTGCACGGTAAATGAAAAATAGTTTGTATACTATTGAAGGAAAATTGATAATGGTAAGATGTAAAATGGTAAAAAGACCAAATATTACCTAGATACGTTAAGATAAACCCAAAAAGCTCTAATCTATCCAATATTATTAGTATACTGATGATAACATTGAAGGAAATAATACTAAAGTACCTTATATGGTATCCAAAATGACAATTAGACAGTAAAACCGAGGCAATTTGCTATATAAAATAGCAATTTAATATAAAAATTAGGATATTTGCTTTAAAAGTAGCAATTTTAACATGTGTTAATGCAATAATAATAAAATTAAGGCAATTTGCTATATAAAATAGCAGTTTTCACAAAAATAAGGAAATTGCTACACAAGATAGCAGTTATAATAATCCTTAATGTACTCCAAGGTACAAGATTAGTACTTTCAACAAGGTCGACAATACTTTGTCCTAGATAGGGCTAAATAGGTGTTTATAATGGTATAAGGCCCTGCACCGTGCACTCCAGTCCGACATGGTTCTTCGAGTTTGAAGGGGAAAGGGTGGGGTGTCAAAGAGGAAGGGAGGGGGTGCAATGCAGCCAACAATCCCAGGTTACTGGACAGCCTCATCCTTTCTTG
The DNA here is from genome assembly GCF_020536995.1 of Dreissena polymorpha. NCBI lineage: Eukaryota > Metazoa > Mollusca > Bivalvia > Myida > Dreissenidae > Dreissena > Dreissena polymorpha. Next base: position 8,636,831 of record NC_068369.1, read on the forward strand.
TAGTAAGAAATGCCATAAAATATGATTATATTAAAAAACTGAAAAATGTAAATGGTGGACTAACGTCATGCTCTCATAAAAAATGTATTAAAATAAAGAAGACCAGGTCAATGCCATTGGCCTGATTTAGAAAGGGCGGGGTAGAACAATAAACCCATTAAGAACTAAAATAAAGGTTGTGTAAAAGCGACACAAATCCAACACAATTATTTGATTACATCAGGTTTGTGCAGAGATTACACATTTTTAAAAGAAAACAGTCACAAGACTGTATAATTAGGTGGGTGTTGGCTGCTCTCCCTCCCCCAATGACCTAGATTTTGTCAGTTATTTGACAATCTAGTAAGTATTTGGCGAGGGCAGAGAAGACCGGGCCCCTAGCTGCTCCCTTGGGGTCTAGCACGTTGTTAAGGTTAAAAACTAGTCCATGGGAGTGCAATGCAGCTTCGAGGTGGTCCCTCTGCGCCTTATGGTTAGGACAGTGTAGCAGCATGTGGGGCGCAGTGAGAGGTTCCTGGCACCTAGGACATGCAGGGTCTATAACGAGGACATACTTTCCTGCGCCACCGGGTAATAGGGTGGTTCCCATCCTCAGGCGCGTGATGGCTCTGTCAAGCACAATGCTTGCTGAGTATCTGTCAGGCAGCCTGAGGGTTTTCGCAGGCCTAGTAAAAGTATGTCGACGGGAAGACAAATTGTCGGTCCGGAGATTCCACTCGCCCAAAACAAATTTCTTTGTCAGGGAGTAGATCTCAGAAGGTGCCAGGGGTTCCCCAACATCTACGGCCCCCCTCAAGAGGCCCTCTTTGGCCCCCCTGTCGGCCTGTTCATTCCCACTGATGTTGACATGTGCTGGACACCATACTAATGTGACCTTTAAAGATTTATCTAGGCACTGTTGATGAAGTTCCAAAATGCTAGCTAAAATATCAGGCCTAGATCTGCTATTTCTGTTTTTTATGGACTCAAGAGATGACATTGAGTCTGATAAAATAGCAGTTTTAGTAGGTTTATTGACCAATATCCAGCACAGAGAGAATTTAATTGCCAAAAGTTCTGCTGTAAAAATAGAGAGATTGTTGCTGAGCCTGTGCGTTTTACTAATGTTTTTTGAAGGGATTACAAAAGAGTTGGCTACCAAACCAGAGTTAGGGCATTTGGAGCCGTCAGTGTAGATTTTTAGATGCTCAGCATACATATTATCTATAAGAGAGAGAGCTTCTGACTTGATGAGTTGTGGCAAGTCAGTTTTCGTTATTTTATTAGAGAGTGATAGGTCAACATCAATGGGTCCAAGCGTCCAGGGGGGGGCCTTGGAGGGCCTCAGGTCTGCTACATGTACCTTGTCGAGACCGGCATCCTCAACCAGGGTCCTAATACTCGCACCAAAAGGTAGGGCGACATGCTTACGCTTAAGTATTTTCCCCTTGACGAAGGTGCCAGTCCCGACAAGTTTGTTAACGGGGTTTGAACCATGCCGAGACTTAACCCTGGCCCAGAAATTGAGGGACTGTTGTTTTCTACGCAACTCAAGAGGTAACACACCGGCCTCCTCCTCTAGCAGTGCACCCGGTGTACAGTTTAGGGCTCTCAGAGCTATCCTTAGGGCCTTGTGTTGAATGGCATCAACCATTTTTATCTTGATGTAATCTGGGTTGGGATTTTATTTGGGTCATCTTGGGTCAAAAACTAGGTCACTAGGTCAAATAATAGAAAACCTTGTGTAGACAATAGTGGTCACAGTTTTCATCCAATCTTCTTGAAATTTGGTCAGAATGTTTGTCTTGATGAAATCTGGGTTGGGATTGTATTTGGGTCACCTGGGGTCCAAAACTAGGTCAATAGGTCATATATTAGAAAAACCTTGTGTAGACAATAGAGGTCACAGTTTTCATCAAATCTTTATGAAATTTGGTCAGAATGTTTATCTTAATGAAAACTGGGTTGGGATTGTATTTGGTTAGTCAGGTGAGCGATTCAGGGCCATCATGGCCTTCTTGTTAAAAGCAAAGTATGGATGGATAATATAGACAATAAGAGTGATCAAGAATGTCATAAACACAAACGTTCCCAATTTTCGAAAGTATCAAATGAATATCGGCATATGATTCTATTTAAAGATTTGATGAAATAAGTGCCCAATCAGGACAGTTGTATTCTAACATGCTTAAATCACCTGACACTGTTTGCACGCATTGTGTACAGCTTTTTTCGGTTTCAGCTTCTACATGAAATAAATGAATTTGTTTGTCCTGATAAAAAGCGCGAGAAAATTGGCTTGGGTGTTTTTATTTGTAAATAAAAAATTCGTAGCGGGTACAACATTGAGAAAATTTAATTTTCATTAAAAGTTTTGTTGGGAATTTCAACTAAAGTACCAGGGTATCTTGCGAGTTATTTGGCATTAATATTTCCTCTTAATAAAATATAATTTAAACACGCTGAATCGTTACTGTTACGCTGAAAATACGGACAGTACTTAAAGTCGGACACAAGTAAATACATGTAAATGATTTAATACTCACTTGATTTCTTTGAATCTGGATATTTGTTGTTAAAAATTGATTAACACCATAAGAGTTAATAGTTTTGATCATCTTAACGCTTTATTTACCTTTCCGACTTTGCGTACTGTCCGAATTTAAGTATGCATACATGTGCACATACATGCAATATCTACATGTAGTATACGATTTTCTTTTGTACATGTACATTTAAAACGCGTGAATGACCCTCTCGGACAGGTGCTTAAAGTGGCTGCGCAGCTTCGCGGTGATCACGGGTGTTCCGGTTAACAATAGCGTGCAACGCGGCGATTTTGGGTGTTCGCCGAACACCGCGGTCAGTAGGATGTCCTTCCCCTGCAAAATGTCACCCATCGGTAAAAGTGAACACCGCGGACAGGCGTTTCTGTTTAAGTGCACGGTGTCTGTACTGTATTTGATTTTGTTTTATGAAAAGTGTTTAAAAAATCACATGTTATGAATAATTGAAATGTCGAAATATGTGTTGCAAATATATAAAGCAGTTAATAATATATTCATTACAAATGTATGCTGACAAAGTACTGTGCTGTTGCTTCTTTCTTACATAGGTCAGGTGTTGTTAAAAATTGCAACCAAAATATGTCGCAAAATGAAAGATCCAGAGTTTGCTTATTTTTATATATAGAAACAATTAACAACAAAGTTTTGAGTTTTAAAAGTTTGTCTTATATTAAGTTTGACAAGTTTGTATTATTTAAAAATATTGCATTAAATGGATTTAAATTTACAGTTTTAAATACAGGTTATGTTGCTGATGGTTTAGTATTGATTTCCTGAAGTTAAAAACTGACCTACAGAAAATTAATGTAACTTAATTTTTAGCTTGACTATTATATATGAAATATATAGAGTGGAGCTATCCTACTCACCCCGGCATTGGCGTTAGCGTTAGCGTGCAAATGTTAAAGTTTGCGTACTACCCCAAATATTTCCTATGTCCTTTGACATATTGCTTTTATATTTGCATACTTCATTACCAACACGACCCCAATCTATAAACAAGAGCAGACAACTGTATCAAGCATTTTGACAGAATTATGGCCCCTTTTATACTTAAAATATGCATATTATTGATAAATCTATGTTAAAGTTTGTGTACTACCCCAAATATTTTCTATGTCCTTTGACATATTGCTTTCATATTTTGCATAGTTCTTTACCAACATGATACCAATCTATAAACAAGAGCAGACAACTGTATCAAGCATTTTGACAGAATTATGGCCTTGTATACTTATATAATTGAACATTTGGTTAAGTTTTGTGTTTTGGTCCATTTTACTCCTGAAGTATCATAGCTCTTGCTTTCAGACTTGGAAAACTAGCTAACTATCGTAAGGGGACTTTACAGGGCAAGTTGCATATCTCTGATTGGCTTTTTAACGGAATTATGGCCCTTTTTTTGTCATAGTAACTTTGAATATTTTGTTAAATTTTGTGTTTACATCCACTTTACTTCTAAAGTATGAAGGCTATTGCTTTCAAACTTCAAATACTTGTTTATTATCATGATGGTACTGTACCTGGCAAGTTTAATTTGACCTTGATCTTTAAATGACCTTAACTCTCAAGGTCAAATTAATAAATTTTGCTTACATTGCCATGACTCCATAATGTATGATCACATTTGATTAATACTTTGACAAAACAACACTTACCTGACATACCACAATGAACTGCACCCAAACATCCTCTACGCCCCCCCCCCCCCCCCCCAAACCCTCCCCCCCCCCCCCCAAAAAAAATATTTTTTTTGTTTTTTCTTATTTTTGAAAGATCATCTATTAAATGATCACCCACCCACATTATATGGCTTATGCTATACTGTCAAGCACTCGAATAGTTGAGCGTGTTGTCCTCTAACAGCTCTTGTAAATATTTGTTATACTTGTATAAAAAGTGCAGCAAATGAATGAGTGTAATTTTAAAATATTTTTCATTTGATTAAATATAATTTTGTAATTGCTTAGAGTTTGTCCATGACACTTTCTGAGAGCTTTGGAAAGATATTTCTTTCTCAAAAGTACATTGAAAGTACATTTAAAGCCTTACCCAGATACTATCCAGCCTAGAGATTATCTATCATGAAACATTTCATAATCTGCTTGTCAGCATGTTAGGGCAGGTTTTATTGACAACCAGATATTCTTTAATGCCCCAATTGTCACTGGTTCAAAACAACTCCAGATTTATAGCACTCTGTTATAGAATATTGAAAAATGTAGGGGTTAATATTGAGGACTTGCAATGCGTGGCTAAACATGCCTCTTAAGACAGTCAGTGACAGCAGTTGTAGTAAAGTATACCCAATAAATATATGTGCTTGAATAGCCTATTGCCCTATTGGTGTGTTTACATTTAAAATATAAGTAGTGACAAGGCTGTGTGCTGAATTAAATATGATATTTGAAATTTCCTTTAAGTTTTAATTTGAGTTTAATTATTGACTGCGAGGTCATTTGTGCATATTTCCAAATGCAAGATACATATTGAGAAATTGAGCTGTTCAGCATTGACAGAAGTATAATGTCATTCGTGGTAACTGATCGGAAAGGAATGAGTGGCCTTTTATCTGTGTTTAAGAAAAAGAAATGGGAAGGTAAAAGTTTTTATTATGACATGCTTTTTTTTTTGCTTTTTTTTTTTAAATTAAAAACAGTAAAGAAACAGGTAAGAATTATATTGTATAAGTTGTGTATGCTTTTATGATTCTTAATCTTGTTATATACTTAATTAATTAGTTTATTTTTTTACTTCTTAAAGATGATAAAATGTAACCTTAATTATACATATGAAAGGAAAACAAAATATTTTTTTTTGGGTGGGGGGGTTTGCTTATGTATGTATTTATATCCAATTATATTTGTACCCCTGGGTTTTGCGATTTGTATTTTTTAAGAATCAGAAAAAACATACACCATGTTTTCTAATCATATATTATAATTTACAAAAAAAGTTATATTTTCGCAAACCTGACCCACCTTTTTTGTTACACCAATCCTTTTTTCCCCTGAAAAAACTGCTGTTATGTCACAACAATAAATAAAATATGAATGTTCTTGTAGAATTTGCCTTTTTTTGAGAGTTAACACATATTGTTCCTTTATTGACCATCTGTTATTTGAAATGTCCTTTTAATTCTAAAATGCTTAAAGGTTCCTTTTAATTTCGGCTTTTATCTTATGTTTACTGTTTTGTCTGAGACATGACCGAGTTCAAACAACACCATGTTTTAATTTCAGGATACAAATAAATTATTGTTGGCCAGATATTTTAAATGTTAAAACTAGTTAATTCTGATGAAACATTAGTTCCAAATTAAGCACACATAGTGCTTTTTATTTCATTACCGCGACTGATAAACCAGCAGTTCTTCCAAACTTAGCCAATATTTTTAGGTTCACTCAAACCAGACTATAGGCCTATTACTTTCAGATTTATAATAATCCAATCACAAACCGCGAAGTTTACTAAAACTAGTGCATATGTAGTCTGAAAACCAGGTTACTGTGATCCGACACTTTTATTAAATTGTATTACAATCCAACAGATGTGTTTCATAACAACTTTACCAGAGGTTTTGACAAATGTGCTTGCACATTTGGGAGTGCTGTTTAAAAAATATGCTCTTCCATATAAATATCATGTCTATTTAATTTTTTATATGCTATGACCAAAATATAAACGTAAACTTCATAAAGGATAGGACAATTGTACATTTGAGGCTTGTGCTTGAAAAAATGGGTTTAATACACGTGCATGTGCATCAAGTGTTGCCTGTGCAATCTGAACAGGCTTATGAGGGACAACATCTTTGACCTTGACTGGTATATTAGTAAAAAGAAACTTCCTTTAAACAAAAAATACAATTAAAGGGTAAAATGTTGTACCCTATTAGCCTGACACTCTTCACAAGGGTAAAATGTTGTACCCTATTAGCCTGACACTCTTCACACATGGTAAAATGTTGTACCCTATTAGCCTGACACTCTTCACACATTTAAGCCCCATTTTCCCAGAGCCAGTCTCCTATACATGTTTTTGGGTAGTGAGCAATAAAGTATGGTTTTACCTTGAATTCCTAGACGATGTACCAGTAGTTGATGTACCACCGAATGCAAGTGTATGCATTATGTACAAAAAAGGATGAAGTGTTATCTAGTTAAAGATCGAGTGATGTTAACAAAAATTACCATGCTATGAAAAAAATGTTGTTCATGTATTAAACTAAACATACTTTTATAGATCAGATTTCAGCTGACCTGGTTCAAGAAATACTATGGGTGACTGTATCTGGTCTGTAGCTGTCAGTTCAGATGTTGTCAACAATTAACTTGAAAAATCTCTCACTCACTCGTTTTGAGAAAATTAAACTACTTTATTCAAAGTGCTGTTTCTAGTACTAGAATATTTCAAATTATTTAAATTCCATTTTTGCCATGATTTTTCTCAAATAATCCTTGATTGATTCTGGCCGAAATTCTTCAAATTATTAGGATTTGTTAAATAACATGGCTATCAAGGTGTGGGCCTCTTGTCATTGTTTGACAGAACAAATAAATAAAGCATTGAAACTCTTCTTATAACAAAACCACTACAGGCCTCTATTAAAATGAGCCTCGCTCAGGAAAAATGGGGCTTAATGCATGTACGTTCTGTCATCCCAGATTGGCCTTAACTCTTTCAGTGCTGTAACCGAATTTTGAAGGCCTTTGCAAACAGTTTGGATCCAGATGAGACGCCACATAATGTGGCGTCTCATCAGGATCCAAACTGTTTGCTTTTCTGATAGTATTCTTTGAAAAAAATCGAAGAAAATGCTAATTTTAGAAATTCTGCAGACAACATTTTAGCAGACGACAAATTTCCCAGCATGCAAAGGGTTAACTGGATTTTTGCTAAAGGAGAGAATTCTTTTAAACTAAAAATACAATGAAACTTCAAAGTGGAAATTGTCATACTGCAAAGGCTAATCTGGGACAACACTTTTGAACATGCATTAAACCCCATTTCCCCACAGTGAGTCTCAAATAATGTTCTTTGGTCACAGGTCCTCTATCAAAATGTATATGTGCTCAGGGTGGTCCTAGCTTATTACCTAATTAAAACAAATTACAGGTTTTAATCACCTGTTGAATTATATTGACTGCTTATTTTGTCCATTGTAATGCTCTGCTGTAAGAACTAAACTTGAAACAAATATGAACTTAAATATTTATAATATTCTAACCTGTTGTTATGGTACCTTCTATTCAGATGATTGATCAAGTGCCATATTGACTGTCTGTAAATAGATAAAAATGATAATTGTTCATAAGATATGTTTTCAGCAACAAGGTTTAAAATGTGGAAATCAAAACCAGAAATATCTCGTTGGTTTAAATGTACGTCTTTAAACAAATAAAAATAATAACGGCTTTATGAGATATGTTTTCATCAAAAAGTTTAAATGGTGGAACTCAAAACCAGACTTAGCTTGTTGGTTCAAATGTACGGCATTAATTGAGGTCTGGGTATATATACGGCCAATAATTCGCTGAAATGAAGCCAGTTATGTCCAATGAACCGTAAAGTTTCTATATTCATAGTTATGTTGAAATGTTGGGTTAAAGACATTCAGTGTTGAGCTTTTATATCAAAGAAAGTAATTTTTATTACAGGGAGGCATGGTGTTATCAAAAACGTTTTGTTTACACTGAGAAACATTTAAACATTTTAAAGCAAAAAGGACCTGTGTACACAGCAGTCAAGGAGTAAATTTAGTTGGAAAAAGGGAATATATTAAAAGTTTACTCGCGTGTATATTTTCTAAGTGTTCAACTTCATGAAGGATGCATAAAATCAAACAATGGTTTAGTAAGTCTTTAGTACTAAAAATCAACTAAGCCTTGCTTTTTGAAAACAGGGCTTATTGCATGTGCTTAAAGTATCAGCCATGAATAGCACAGGCTAATCAGGGACAAACTTAGTAGAAGAGACGTTGATATCCATGAAAACATACAGTGTCATCTCTGAGGAGCGTTTGCTGACTGCACTGGATGTTACTTAATGCACATGGATTCAGCCTGGTTTTCATAGAGTGATGCTCAAATGGAAGTGCTATTTAATTAACATACCCTTGCATTGAGGTATTGAGTATAGACTGGGGGACATATTGTTTTTGCCCTGTCTGTATGTTTGTTGGTTTGTTTGTTTGTTTGCCACAAACTTTAACATTTGCTAAACTTTTGCAATATTGAAGATAGCAACTTGATATTTGGCATGCATTTGTATCTCATGGAGCTGCACATTTTGAGTGGTGAAAGGTCAAGGTCATCCTTCAAGGTCAAATATATGGGGGGGGGGGGGGGAAACATAGTGTTTCACAAACATATCTTCTTTTAATGGACATTTATAAGTCACATGAGCAATAATGTCTACATTGTATTATTCTCATTCTTGGAACTGTTTGGTGTTTGTCACATCTTTGTACTGGTTATTTTCAATGTTGTGATAATTTAAAACCTTCATGGGTAAATTATATGAGTAGAACACTTTCTCTGGTGAAATCTGCATCTTCTTCAATATGTATCAATGTTTACCATAACTAAATATTATTAACAGGTAATCTTGTACATCGTTTTACCTTTATTACATTACATAAATCAAAATGTTCATCGTTAAAAATGTGAAGTATATTCATTAGTGGCCACTGTCAGGTAGAGGAAGATATGAGTCGTGTTCTGAGAAAACTGGGCATAATGCATGTGCGTAAAGTGTCATCCCAGATTAGCCTGTGCAGTCCGCACAGGCTAATCAGGGACGACACTTTCCGCTTTTATGATATTTTTCGTTTATAGGAAGTCTCTTCTACACGAAAATCCAGTAAAGGCGGAAAGTGTCGTTACATGGTCACTTTATTTTATAACAAGAATGAATAAAGGGTATAATGCATTGAGTCATCTCAAAGATGTTATATTGTTGTGGGATTTCTTTTTTTTAAACGTAAGTATTAGATCATTATAACCTGTACTTGGCTCTCAGGGCTCCGTATTGTTTGCCTGGATTACTGAAGTACTAAAATAATTGCACGTCTGAACAACCTACCATGAAAAGTTAGTTTCTATCCCATGGTATCATTGATCATTTTGCTTAGATAATCATTCTTTATTCAATCTTCACTGGTATGATTGACAGTTTCTCTTAGATAATCATTCTTTATTCAACCTTCACTGGTATGATTGACAGTTTCTCTTAGATAAGATTCTATATTCCACATCTCATTGTATCATTAAGAATTTCTTCTCATTTCAGGATCAGAGGACGAAGCAGAGCAGTCCACCCACGGTTCGAACCACCATCACCATCAGCATAGTAACCGCCATCATAAACATGGCCACCACAAACACGAACGCAAGGCAAGTGATGTGTCCGTTTCCTCCATGTCGTCAGTACTGTCGTCTGCTACTATGCAGAGTGTACGCAGTCTGAGTCCGGTGAGTGTCGTGGTCCAAGGAAAGTGGTACAACTCCCGTGTAAAACCCTTTTCCCATGGTACAACTCCTATATAAGCAAAGGCCATGACCCATGACACAACTCCCATATAAGGTCATGTCCCATGTCACAACACCCATATAAGTCAATGTCCCATGTCACAACTCCCTTACAAGGTCATGCCCCATGACATTAGTCCTATAAAAGGCCCCTGTCCCATGGCACATCTTCCATATAAAACCCCTGTCCCATGGCACATCTTCCATATAAAACCCCTTTCCCATGGTACTTCTTCCATGTAAGACCTCTTTCTCATAAAACATCTGTTCTATAAGTTTCTGATCCATTTCCGACTCTCATCCAATGGTTTCACTCCACTGAGACCCCTACCTTCATGATCCAGCCAAGTTCCCAAATAAGCTATTTCATGTATCCTAAAGGGCTAATTCTTGGGTTACTTTTTAGCAAACTGGGCAGCTCTTGACCAGATTTTGAAATTGCGCAGGCTGGTCTGGAAGTAGGCTTGTAAAATATGGCATAAGACCCATTATTGCATGACGAAGCACATATAGTTTTATAACCACTCATAAGTCTTACACTTGTCTTTATGGTATTCATGAAATTCTTGTATTGAAGAACTAGGCGTACCTAAGTTATCTAGATCATGTGTTCCATTGAATTCATTGATTGGTTGATCTGTTAGGGCAGCCATAACCAGTTTAGAATTTCAGTATTTTGTTTACCTGGTGAGATCAAATTACTGAAATATGTTCGATAAAATCATTCTATTTATTAGCAACAAAGCCACACTATGTCTATTTAAAGGACTTGTTCACATAGTACTTATATTAATTAAAGGGACTAAATTGTTTGCAAAGTTTTGGTGTTTGGGAAATAGGAAGAAATTATATATTTCTATATGAATTCATCCACTTTAGCTTAAGTAAAACAGTTTTTAATGCCCAAAAGCAGTTTTAACTGCCAAATGTGAATCATAGTAAAATACTTATTGTTACAGCATTGTCAGTGATTTTTGTTGCTTTTATTTGTTACAGCCTGTGCCATTTGAATTGGGAAAGTTAGCGCGATAAACCATGAAATTGGGAAGAATAGTGAGATAAACCATGACATTGGGACAAATTAAGCATTATAAATATGATAATAAGTTCAGGGTTTTTTCTAGCCATTTTGGAAAAAGGAGTCTGGTCAAATTGGGATTGTTTTAATTTATAAAAGTGGCACATTTGGGACTTTTTTATCAACAAAAAGGACTAAATTAAAGTTATATATTTTGTAAGATGTTTAAATAGAAAGTTGAGATCTAGAGTTAAGAAATCATAAGTCATAAGAGGCTTCTTTCTAAAAAAAAAATAATAATTCTTTTTTGAAATTGGTCTTTTTTTGGGAAATTTTGGTCAGCTTTTTTGGGAAAGAACATAGATTTTTGCGATTGGGAAGCAGCCGAAAATCGGCGGTAATTTTTAGCAAAAAAATCACTGATTGTGGGTATCTGAATATTGAAGTAATATAAACATTAAGAGACCTAAAATGGATATGAGCCATGCTTTGTGAAAAGGGGGTTTAATGAATGTGCATAAAGTGTTGTCCCAGATTAGCCTGTGAAGTCTGCACATGTTAATCAGGGATGACAATTTCCGCCTAAACTGTTTTTTTGCTAAGAAGAGACTCTGTAAACAAAAAAATCATAAAAGCAGAAAGTGTCATCCCAGATTAGCCTGTGCAAACTGCACAGGCTAATTAAATCTGGGACAACACTTTACACTCATGCATTAAACCCTTTTCACAAAGCAAGGTCCATATATATTTAAATAAACAATAATGAGAACCAACACCTTTTATGGCACATTTTACAACATTGTTTTTTTTGTGTATGAGAGACTTCATGTTAGAATTCTTAACTTATGCCACATTGAAATGAGGTACCATCACACTCCTTTATGGTGTCAATATCTTGGACCCATATTCACAAACACATTTTGAGACTTAAGTATATGAGACGCGTTATGAGAAAACTGGGCTTATTGCATGTGTGTAAAGTGTAGTCCCAGATTGGCCTGTGCAGTTCGTACAGGCTAATCTGGGACGACACTTTCCGCTTTTATGGTATTTTTTGTTTCAAGGAAGTCTCTTCTACATGAAAATCCAGTTAAGGCGGAAAGTGTCGTCCCTGAATAGCCTGTGCAGATTGCAAAGGCTAATCTGGGACAACACTTTAGGCACATGCATTTAGCCCAGTTTTCTCAGAACGCGACTCATATAAATAAAGATTAGTCTTAAAACTGTGATGTTTTAATAGTCAAATACAGTTCAATATTACATGGAATTTAGCATTAATAATTTGTTAATTCTAAAGAACATTTTGTTTATGACATAAGTAACAATCCTAGCCTATATATATTCCTATTTTTTTCTTGGTTCTAAGTCTTATTCTTAAGTTTAAGTATGGGTTATTGAATACCGGCTCTGATCTACTAGTTAATTTAAGCTGACTGAGCTTTATTTGCATACATTTTGTATTTTCTGATCAGTTTGCTAACATTCAACATGTATATGAGACACGCTCTGAGAAAAGGGCTTGTTTTTGCATGTGTGTAAGTTGTCATTCCAGATTAGCCTGTGAAGTCTGAACAGGCTAATCAGGGATGACACACTTTTATTGTATTTTTCGTCTAAGGTAATACTTTTCTTGATGAAAATCTAATTTAGGCTGAAAGTGTCGTCCCTGATTAGCCTGTGCAGACTGGACAGCTAATCTGGGACAACACTTTATGCACATGAATTAAACCCCCTTTTCAAATAGCACGGCTCATATATTGATGACTTAGCAACAGTTTACTTCTAATCCACATATTAAAAACATCAATATGGTCTTATTATTGTCAATAATGTTAAAAGCTAAATTGATGTTTATGGAGAGTATTTTTAAATGGGAATAAACTCTTAATGATGTATAAAATACTTTTAAATATCAATGGAAAGTGTAAACTTGTAAAAATAAGATGTTGTATTGCATTGACTTTTAAAATTATTATAAGAATCTTGAAAAAAAAATGGTTTGCTTTATGTTTGCTTGCTATATTTGCCTTTGTAAGTTGTGTTAGAGTTAAAGTGTACTAGAAATGGAAGGTAAACAAGAGAATGACTAAACAAATAACTTCAAGAGTCTTCATAAGTTCGGACTATGTTACTAAAGTGGTTTTTGCTTTTAATGACAATGCCACCCCTTTAAAAATCCTTTCAAAATCACAAACCATATCAACGGTTATATTTTAATGAAAATATGATTGGTGGATAAAAAGGGCCAGCCTTGTTTGTACTGAGGGATTATTGGGTTAAAACTACAGCATTCTAAGAAAGATGATCCATGCTCTGTGAAAATAGGGGTTTTATGACGTGTGCGTAAAGTGTTGTCCAAGATTAATCAAGGACGACACTTTCTGCCTATACTGGATTTTTGCTTAGAAGAGACTTTCTTCAAAAGGAAAATATAAAAGCAGAAATAAAGACATTTTATAAGTGTCAAATTGTTGTTCTGCCTTGTACATCAATTGGTCACTGCTTTAAAGACTAGAAACTTTCTTTCCTGATAATATTTCTAGAATTGTTTTATTACTATATTAACACCGCACTCTGTGAATAGGGGGTTTAATGCACGTGCCTAAAGTGCCATCCCAGATTAGCCTGTGGAGTCCGCAAAGGCTAATCAGGGACAACATTTTCCGCTTAAACTTGATTTTTGTTATGAAGAGACTTTTTTTAAATGAAAATATCATAAAAGCAGAAAGTGTTGTCCCTGATTAGCCTGTGTAGCCTGCACATGATGATTGTTGTCTAAAGTCTATAAATTAATAAGGTCAATATCCTGTCTTTTGAAAACCAGAGCTGCTGATGGGAGGACAGGGTAGTTTTCAAATAATGGTTCTAGCAACAGCTTTTAAACACTCTAGAAGTCATATTGACCCAACTTTCATGAAACTTCCTCCAGGGCTCGATTTAGACACTCGCAAACTGGCCATTTGCGAGTTAATAAAAAAAAACAAGTCTAAAATGCGAGTGCACAAATTAGGTACTCGCAATTTTTTGCGAGTTGGAGAAGAAGTAAGATTATCAAATATTGCATATATTACCTGATTATCCCGGATGATTATTTAATCCAGCACTTAAATAATTAAACACAAATGCAGACCGAGAATGAACGAAAATTTAGTTTAAGAATTGAATGAACACAACCGGTCGCCATTTGTCGGAAGTGCCAGGTGAGCGTTAATAGCACGAGAGAACACATGATATCATAATGTTATACAGGGTATTCCAATTGAACATTCAAAACCAACACAGAGCGATGTGTCCGCATCCGAAAAACGTCATAATTTTAAAATTGCAACCAATGTAAGATTGTTATATGTTTTGTGTTTAAACAAAACGCATAATGAAAGCCCAACCGATTTTTCAGATGTGTACTATATTTGGACATACTATATTTTCGCCAAAAAAATGTTAAAACGTCGGGTTGTTGATCAGACAGTTCATTTTTTAGCTGTGCAATCAGTGCATATTTTATTTAAAAACAAAAATACATAAATAGTGTAATTTGCACTGTTCTTGCATTTTTAAACCTTTTTAGTTAAAATAAACATTGTTTTACCAGTTTTATATTTGTGTATCTGTTACCACAGTATCACTTTAAGTTCAGCGCTTTATTTTTCGAATTTAGATCTATCAAAGGATCTACCAAAGGATGCATGTTTTTGAAAACTTGTATTGCGAGTTAGAAAGAAAAAATGCGAGTTAAAATTTAACAACCCACACCTTTTTTGAGTTGAAAAAAAAGTAATTCGAGCCCTGTTCCTCATTTAAAAATTGCTTTCTATTGATACACCTGCTGAATTTTTCTGCCAGGGTATGTGGCACTTTCCCATTCTCTACAAAACTGACCATACATCTCATTCTATACAAAACTGACCTCGTGTCTCATTCCATTCAAAACTTACCCCTTTTTCTATTCCCTACAAAACTGACCTCATGTCTCGTTCCCTACAAAAGTGACCTCATGTCCCATTCCCTGCAAAACTGACCCAATTGCCCAAACCCTGCAAAACTGGCCCAATTGCCCATTCCCTACAAAATTGACTTCATGTCTCATTCCATTCAAAACTGACCCATTTTCCCATTCCCTACAAAATTGACCTCATGTCTCATTCCATTCAAAACTGACCCCTTTTCCTATTCCCTACAAAACTGACCTCATGTCCCATTCCCTACAAAACTGACCTCATGTCCCATTCCCTGCAAAACTGACATAATTGCCTATTCCCTGCAAAACTGACCCAATTGCCCATTCCCTACAAAATTGACCTCATGTCTCATTCTCTACATAACTGACCTCATGTCCCATTCCATTAAAAACTGATCCCTTGTCCCATTTCCTACAAAACTGACCTCATGGCCCATTCCCTGCAAAACTGACCCAATTGCCCATGCCGTGCAAAACTGACCCAATTGCCCATTCTCTGCAAAACTGTCCCTATTGCCCATTCCCTACAAAACTGACCTCATGTCCCATTCCCCACGGAACTTACCCCTCGTCCCATTCCCTATAAAACTGACCTTATACCCATTCCCTACAAAGCTGACCCCTCGTCACATTCCCTATAAAACTGACCTCGTGGCCCATTCCCTATGACCCAATTGCCCATTCCTACAAAACTGACCTCATGTCCCATTCCCCACAAAACTTACCCCTCGTCCCATTCCCTACAAAACTGACCTTATGGCCCATTCCCTACAAAACTGACCTCTCGTCTCATTCCCTATAAAACTGACCTCATGGTCCATCCCCTGCAAAACTGACCCAATTACCCATTCCCTGCAAAACTGACCTCATTTCTCATTTCCTACAAAACTGACCTGATGTCTCATGCCCTACAAAACTGACCTCATGTCTCATTCCCAACAAAACTGACCTGTTGAGCCATTCTCTACAAAACTGACCCAATGCCCCACTCCATGCAGAACTGACCCCATGGCCCATTTGCTGATGTTCTACACCACTATCCCACCTTGGAACCATCTGACACTCCAATGACTAGCAGCTGTGTAGCACTGACTTGATGTTCTACTGAACACAATCTGAAATCGGGGCACATATTTCCTACCAATTCTTAAAACTATGTCTAAAAATGAAGAATATATTATAACCTGTTATGTTCTAATAGTTTAATACAGTTCACCAATGACATGGAATTTAATAGCTCTTACTACACAACTCTTCTATTAGAATCATTTATTTATGACATTAAAAATATTTCTTTCGTGTTAACTTTCAAATGCTGAAAGTATTTGTTATGGTTCTAAGTATATTCTTCATTCTTTGGTCTGAGAATTGGTTGGTAATTAGGGTAGTTAATTTGATTGTTAAGGTACCGTTTTTATTGTAACTTCCTGTGTTTTTAGCTTTGCCGCCTTTAGCTAGTTTACTAACTGTACAGAAGTCGCAAATTTCCTGTGATAAAACAATGGAAATATAAAGCACTATGCTTTTATTGTTAATGATTTATTCTCTTTTAATATTTCAAAAACCTTAAGCAATATTATTGTTCCTTGTGATTTTATTTTTTGAACACAGTTATACATATTTTTTTTAAATCCTTTGTATGAATCTTATTACCCGTAAACCTCAAAGGTAAAATGCGGAAGAATAATGGGTCGGTTAGAATTTATTAGGATTTTGTTTGAATGTATTATCTTTCAGTTTACTTTCAGTTTACATATGATTTTCCAATTGTTAAATTCCAATTTATATCCTATTCATGTAGTAAGGATTAATTTACTTCCTATCATCATATTACACACATTCTTTTATAAAACTGAAAAGTTTTGTGCGCAATCTTTGAAAAAACTTAAATACATGTTATTTTTACCATGTCATTTATGTACAGTTTTTAGTAAACAAATAGTTTTTTTATTCTGCGTATAAAAACGAATGAAGAAAAGCATTTGTATATTTGTACCAATAATACAAACACCAAAACATATGAATAGAATTTTTTTTAATTATTATTTTTGTTTCTTCAGAAATACTATTCATTGTGTCTGTCATTTAATAACAATGTTTCGCTCTTTCGATCCAAATTAATGTAGGAATTAGCCTCCCTCTGGGAAAACGGGGCTTAATGCATGTGCGTAAAGTGCTGTCACAGATTAGCCTGTGCAGTCCACACAGGCTAATCAGGGACAATACTTTCCACCTAAACTGGATTTTCTTAAAGAATGTATTTCCTTTTAAAGAAAAATAGCATAAAAGGGGAAAGTGTCATCCTTGATTAGACTGTGGAGAATTCACAGGCTAATCTGTGATGACATTTTAAGCCCATGCATTGATCCCAATGTTATCAGAGTGAGTCTCAGAAATCAACCCTTTCCCACTCAGAAGCAAAGAGAAAATGGCTATGTGCAAACAGCATAAAACCAGAACAGCCTGCGAGTAACTCGCTGTCTGTTCAGGTTTTATGCTGTTTGCTGCTCATCAGTATCTAAGGGTTGGAAATGAAGCCTTTAACATTTGAATCTAGCTAGAGAGGTCTTTAATTAAAATAAATTTTCTGAGGGACTACAAAGGTGTGAAAATATGTATCTAAGTGATAAATGGGTAAATATGTTTTTAAGTGGTTAAGGGTTAAATATGCATCTTAAGTGGTGAAGGATTAAATACGTATCTAAGGGGTAAAGGGTTAAAAAAAAATGTATCTAAGTGGTAAAGGGTTAAATATGTATCTAAGTGGTGAAGGGTTAAATACGTATCTAAGTGGTAAAGGGTTAAATACATATCTAAGTGGTGAAGGGTTAAATATGTATCTAAGTGGTAAAGGGTTAAATATGTATCTAAGTGGTGAAGGGTTAAATATGTATCTAAGTGGTAAAGGGTTAACGTCTGTAACATCACTGCCACAACATGACTATAGCCGGTCCCATTAATGACAAGGTCTTTGTGACAAGACATAGATATCCAGCATCCCAGATAATAGCTTCATTGATTCCGAATGGCTTTTATCTACCAGACTGTTTAGTTAGGCTTATGATTGGTAATTCTATTCTTCAGTTACAGGATTCTTGATTGATCTGTTGTGTTTTGCCTACCAAATGTTTGCAGTATCTCTGTTTAAACAATCGCCCACCAATTATGTGTTTTTCCTGCTACATGTAAAAGGTTGTTTATAGGATTTTATTGATCGAACAAATTGATTGCATGTATTTTGGGTTACATTCTCTAGTAAAGAAATGCTGTGAATGTAAGTTGTACTGATTACATGTTCTAAAAACCATGACATATAACAGTTAGGGACGGATTGATTTAACTGTCAAAACGATATTATAATTTATATTATTATTATGTATCCTTGCGTCTGTGTGTCTGTGCGATCTTTTCCAAACAGTTTCTTCATCATTATGGGGCAATGTTTTTTAATTACTTACCAAAAGTGACAATCATAGTTGAAATGGCAGGTGACACATAAAATCTGTGTCCACTATTTGAAGGTCAAGGTCACACTAAGAAGTCTGAAATGTGTCTTGTTCTGTGAAAATTGGGCAATATGCATGTGCTTAAAGTGTCGTCTCAGATTAGCCTGTGCAGTCTGCACAGGCTAATCAGGGACGACACTTTCTGCATTAACTAGATTTTTGGTAAAAAGGGGAGTTCCTTTAAACGAAAAATACCATTAAAGCGGAAAGTGTTGTCCCTGATTAGCCTGTGCGGACTGCACAGGCTAATCTGGGACAACACTTTACGCACATGCATTTTGCCCAATTTTCACAGAACAAGACACATATGGATTGTCTGGACTGTAACTTCATCATTTATCAAGCAATTTTAAATTGCTTAATACAACATTTAATAACAACCATGTGGGGTGTGTCACATACAACACCTGAGTCAACAAATCAAAGGTCAAAAGTAATCTAAGAAGTCAAAGATCAATAGGTCAATAATATTTGACTGAATATTTTCAGGAGTCTGAAACCAGATGATAATGGTAGAGAGGTGGGAGCATTCTTTAGATTTGCCCCATAGACACAAAGTACTGGTTCTAGGCCCAGGAAACAGACTCGAGAGCGTTTCAAAAAAGTAGTAGCACTTTCAATGCAATCAAGCTAAAATAAATGCTTAAACAATCCCGTACAATCTCGTACAGCTAATTGGAATCTATAAAGCTCTTATCTGGGATTCTGAAAATCTACTTCTTGTCATACAATTTGTGTCAGTAGGTTTTACTTTGCCTCTGAGTGGAAAATCATTACTTTGCAGGAGTCTGAGAACTACTCCCAGTTGTTGGAGGAGGCCAAGCGTGACGTGATGACGATGTTCCATGACGACAGCTGGAAACACGAGTCTGGCACCAGTCTAGAAACTGGCATGGTTTACAGCCAAAATATAAAAAAATACGGCAGGAAAATATTCAAATTAAGGGTCAGTGTAAAATTTCGATGTGAATTCAAAGACACAAAATGTTAAAATATTATCATAGGATCCATACAAGCCAAACATTCTCTTAATTAAGATAGTGACTAGGTTAACAAATGTCACAAACATATTAAGTCTGGCTTTTCTATAGCCAGGCTCAATTTTGGATACCAAGAAAGATTCGGTTAAAGAGCCTTTAACAGTTCATGAAGAAAATTATTTTTTTTACATTGCAAGTTTAAGGGTTGGTGTTTATTTGCAAAGATCAGAATTTGTTAGACTTGTACCTAGCTTATTGTTATATTTATGACTTTCAGTAATTAAACGGTAACCGTTTGCAATAGAATGTTAATCGCTACATGTCAGCAACATACACATTTGTGATTTCGGTGAAAAGATATGCTAAATGATAAGTCCCAATAAGCTAATACTTGTACACATGTAAGTGTGCAGACATTCTTCCTATTGGACATCATACCAACAAAACATTACACACAAAAATTATTAAGATTGGACTCATAATAATAATTGCTCCTTTATAAGCCGGCTAAACTGTTTTTGGGCTATACATGAAGGGTTATTGTTTTACGTTGTAATTACTCTTCAGGAACTGAAATACAAAGGTTTTAATCTTCAGGAAAGCAATCATTGGGAATTTCTATAGCATCTTATAGACATTCATTGAAAACCATTAAAATTGCTTATAAATTACCATCATAGATCTATACGATTATTGTTGATTATAGATCTATTTTATTTAAATATTTCATTTTTTTTTTCAACAGTTCAAATTTAGCCTGTACAATTTAATACTGTATTTTCTCTTGTATAGCGCGCTCCCATGTATAGCGCGCAGGCTGTTTTATTAATGCAAAAATGGAGAAAAAAATATTTAAAGACAATAATACCACCAAATCGGACCGAAAATGGCCGCCATTATACTATTGCGCAATCCAATAATCCAAGCATTGAAAAGCTTAATTAAGCATTCAAAATAGGACGCGTCATTATGATTAGGAGTATGGATTGCATAGCACTATACTTTTCTGGCAATTTTGTAATTTTCTAGAAACAGATAAACAGTCCACGTGCATTTCGTGTAAAACATGATAAAATAAGAATTCATGTACATCAAGGAAAGCGTGGGCTTTAAATTTGAATGCTGAGTAAAAACTTTGTGGCGCATGGGAGACAGGGCTACAGTTGTTAAGATATGTTAGTATTGACGTAAAACTGTTAATCTATTATGTTGGACAAGTTGGGTTATTGTTTGTCGCACTACACAGGCGTGAATGTGATGAACAATGAAGGCGCCAAAAACCTGGACCAAACTGGAAAACACTTAAGAAGTCCCTGTTCACACCTATGGTTACCTGCAAAAAAGACCAAATACCTTTACCAGTCCAACGTTAGCTGCCTAATTGGACCGAAAATGGCCGAAGAAGTGCACAAACACAGACAAATAAATGTTCGCATACTTTAGTCAAACATTTTATTTTTTGTAAATAACTAATGCTACCCCGTTCATGTTTGCCGTTACCGACTTTTTGTTGTTTCAACAACGGCCCCTTCATTCAATAAGATTATAGGGTGTAGTTTTCTGGAATAAAAAAAATGGCGGCTGTTACGAATATTTATGATTATGAAATGAATTTTTTGCAAATTAGCAGCCAGGATAGCATTGTATCAATGTATAACGTGCACAAACTTTCTTTGAAATTTGGTGGTTAAAAAACCGCGCACTATACAAGGGAAAATACGGTACATATTGATTATCTACATTTGAAATCAGTGACCATTGGTAGCAATTACTGAAAAACTTATTTAACCGACTTATTTGAATCTATGCACATATTACTTTGTGATACATTTACACAATGGCTACTGCATGAATAATTTGACTGTAGTTCTAGGAAAAATTGAAAAAATGGGCTTAATTCAAAAAAGGGCTTAATTCATGTTTGTAAACACTATTTTCGACCTAACTGTTATTTTGCTAAGAAGAGACTTCTTTTAAGGGAAAAAAAAACATTAAACCACATGATGTCATATTATCTAGGAAAAAACAATTTCTCTTCGCCTTTAATGACATCCAATTTTCAAGTAGAGCAAGTTGTCCATTGTCTCTTTCAGGGTGTGGTGAACATGGCTCCTAAGGATCTCTGGGAAGACATGGTGCAAGGGCTGAATGAGTCGCCCAAGTGGAACCCTACCATACTGGAGAGTAGGGTACGTACCAAGGACTAGAAGTCAAAACATACAGTCTGGGTCTATCAGACCTTGAAACCACCATGCCGTGTGTTTTTATATCCCTGGAGCGAATGATCGGGTGTATTTTGTTTTTGGCTTGTCTGTCATTTTGTCTGTCATTCTGTCCCAAAACTTTTACCTTGGCAATATTGAATTTTACTTTTGCAATATTGAAGATAGCAACTTGATATTTGGCATGCATGTGTATCTCATGGAGCTGCACATTTTGAATGGTGAAAGGTCAAGGTCATCCTTCAAGTTCAAAGGTCAAATAAATGGCTTCTATGCGGCGCAATAGGTGGCATTGGGTTTCACAAACACAGCTCTTGTTTAATTTTGTTTAAACTTTAATTGGGAATTTTAAGGTCCCATTTGGGAAACAGATTAATTTTTTTCAGTTGGGAATGGGTCCCCCTTAAGGCCTAAATTTGAATGAAATATACACTGCCAGGCTGGTCTGGAGTTACTCTAAACGCGTATGGCATAAAAAACACTTTAGCCAGAGCTTTATGACGTACAGTTTGGATCATAAGAACCCATGCCCCGGGTAATGCAAAAATGGGTCTTGACGCCATATGTGGCCAGAATAGCTCAAGACCAGGTTGCCAATATTGGTCAGGAGCTACCAGGTCTGCTGATGAGACCACCAAACTTTGCGTGACTTTATAGCAGTCAGTGTAGCTCCTGACAAGACTGCGGAAATGAGCAAGCTGCTCTGGAGCTACGCTGAATGCATAAAAGCATAAGACCAATTTTTGCATGAGGCGGCTAGCTTATACGCCCATTTGCTTATAGCAGATTTAACCGTAGTTCTAAAATTTAAAACATGTAAACTAAACATGAACACCAGCTTTATAACTGCTGTTATATTTTTTACGTTACTGCTGTAACATTATTTTAACTTTTTGCTCAAAAAGACTATTGCAGCATTTCTACCCAGGAACAAAATGTTTTAAAATTTAAACCCAGTTATAACTTTATGCTCAACTGTCATGTAAAATATAATATCATCATTACTAGTTTGCTTACTTGTTCAGTGGGTATATTGGATTTCATTGCATTCTACAAATCTTTAGAAGTACAAACTCCCATACTGAACAATTAATTATTAAAAGCAAATGTTGGACAAATGATTTGAAGCTTAGTTTGTGACAGAGCAGACTTGTCTATTACAAATTATTTTGCTGAAAATGAATGAATAATAAACAAATGCCAGTGGTAGACTGTTATGGAATTAAATTACATTAGTGTATCATTTTCTCTAATGATTATTTGATTTGGTAAACAGTATTTGAACTTGTTGGTCAGATTTCACTATTGCCTTGTGTTTTATATGCTATTGTTTCTATTGAGTTTTATCAGAAAAGACCAAATGTTAACCCGTAGTTTGTCTGTTTGTCCATCTATCTTTCCGTTCAACGGTTTAAAACCCAGATTTTGCCATTACTTTCAAAGTTCTTATGCTAAGTTCGTGAAATTTGGTATGTAGACAAAGGGCCATATGTGATATATTCACGTTGTTATATTATGCTTTTGGGGCAACAATTGTGTTTTCTATGCTGTCAGAAGTATATGGAAACTTTCTAAAAATCTGGCTGCTGCCATAACTCCAAAAGCACTTTCGCTAGATTTATGCAAATCTGTATATAGATAGATGGCCATATGGGGAATATGCATGTCAATCCATTTTTTATCTGACAAAAACTTGTTATAACTCCAAATTAAAGTACTTTATCCAGTCATAATGGAGCAGTGGGATGAAACTTTGGAGATCCAACTCTTGATCAAACAACATTAGGTATGGGAACTGTCTGTAAAAAAACACCTGGTTTGATATTTGATATGCAACACCTTACTTCTATTATTAAGTGTGTCACAGTTTAAGTTTTGCACAACTATAAAGAGGATTTGAAAAATTGAGAAATATGAAGAATGCCACCATTTTTGGTTCAGAGTTTGAATGCAGTTTTTAGCAATGAATGTCACACCTGTCTCAAAAAGTTAAGAATGATTTTGAATGGAAAAGATTAAAAGCCATCAATCAACTAAAGGAGTAAAGTATTTATGATTATTGAAATGTATATTAAAACTCAACCATACATGGCTCAATGAATAAGCTGTAGAGAAGCTTAAAAATGAAAGGGTGTCGTGAAGATTTGTGATTTGTACAAGTCAAGGACGTTAATACAGGTAGAGGAAGTAATGTAGGTCAAGGACATAAATACAGGTCAAGGATGTTTATACCGGTCAATGATGTCAATACAGGTCAAGGATGTTAATACAGGTCAATGATGTCAATACAGGTCAAGGATGTTAAAACAGGTCAATGATGTTAATAAAGGTAAATGGTTTCAATACAGGTCAAGGATGTTAATACAGGTCAAGGATGTCAATACAGGTCAATGTTGTTTATAAAGGTTAATGGTTTCAATACAGGTAAAGGATGTTAATACAGGTCAAGGATGTTTATACAGGGCAAGTTTGTTAATACAAGTCATGGACTTCAGTACAGGTCAAAAATATCAACAATGGTCAAAAATATAAATACAGTTTAATGATGTTAATCTGGGTCAAGGATGTTAATACAGGTCAAGGATGTCAATACAGGTCAAGGGTGTTGATACAGGTCAAGGACATCAATACAGATCAAGAATATAAATACATTTCAATGATGTCAATACAGGTCAAGGATGTTTATACAGGTCAAGGATGTAATACAAGTCAAGGATGTTAAAACAGGTCAAGGATGTTAAAACTGGTTGAGGGCATCAATACAGGTCAAGGATATTGGTCAAGATGTAAATACAGGTCAATGATGCTTAAACAGATCAAGAATGTTAATACAGGTAAAGGATGCCAATACAGGTCAAGGATGTCAATACAGGTAAAGGATGCCAATACAGGTCAAGGATGTTAATACAGTTAAAGGATGATAATACAGGTCAAGGATGTTAATACAGGTAAAGGATGTTAATTCAGGTCGAGAATGTTAACACAGATTAAGGATTTTAATACAGGTGAGAACTTAAGGATTTCTTTTTAAGACTAAGGCTTTACAAGCTTAAATCAATAGATATGAACTCAATTTGTCCAATGTGAATCATTTTGTGCCATGTTTGTTATATGATGAGCACATCTCTTGCAGACGTTGGTTGTAGTGGATTATTGCACAGAGATTATGTACAATATCTCCGCGGAGGCAGCAGGTGGTCTGATTTCCGCACGTGACTTTGTCACCATTCGCCGCTGGTTAGCACAAGCAAGCCAGTATCTTGTGGTCAGCGTCAGTTGCACGTGTCCTGAAATGCCTCCGCAGCCAAAGAAATACGTCAGGTAAATGAGGGGACACTCTTTATTTGAGCGGAGTTCATGGAAAACTGGGTTTGATTCATGTGCGTTATGTGATTTCCCAATCAGGGAGGACAAAAGGAAGTTAAAAGATTTCTCTGAACCTTAAGGACTCTGATTTTAAAATAAAGTATAGGCAGGAAGTGTTGTCCCTGACAAGCCTCTGCAGATTGCTATACCCGCATATGCATTCAACTTCGTTTTCTTTGAGCAAGGCTCATTAAAAAAAATATTCCTCATAAATAATCCCTATGTGTGCCCATTGTTTCAGTGTTTACAGCAAATAGACGAGACCACTCAAATAGTGTATAATATATCGGCCGAGGCAGCAGGTGGTTTAGTGTCATCGCGAGATTTTGTGAATGTGCGACATTGGTTCTTTATTGAGGAAAAGAATCTCTTTGTGTCATTTGGCGCTGGGTGCACGCACCCTGACATGCCCGAGCAAAAGAAATACGTGAGGTAACAAATTTCTAGAGGTGACTCATGCTAACCCAAGCAACTGCTCGCACATCATTCGTTTCGACTAGACGATGTGGCGTAGTGAGTCTTGTTCTGGAACAACTGGCTTTCCTGCATGTGTGTAAAGTGTTGTCCAAGATTAGCCTGTGCAGTTTGCACAGGCTAATCAAGGACCACACTTCGCTTTTATGGAATAGTTCGATTAAAGGAAGTCTCTTTTAAGAGAAAAAGCAGTCTAGGTTGAAAGTTTTGTCCCTGATTAGCCTTTGCAGACTACACAGGCTAACCAGGTGGACACTGCACATACATGCATGAACCCCAGATTTTCCATATAGCGGCACAATTGTTTACAACTCTTACACTTTCTGACTCAAAACTTACATGTTAAGGCTGACATATTGAAACATGCGTTTTTAAAGGGTTTATTAAAGACATGTGAACTCGCTGTAAATGTTTTACAATTCATTTGTTAATATAAAAAAAATCCGTTTTGAAGTTGGCGCTTTCATGTTATGAAAAAATGTTAAATATATTGATTCATTGTTTTTGTTTCTGTAAGTTTGTTTTTTCTTTGCAAATTATATAGCAAATAAATGAGTCTGCACAATTTTCATATTTGCATTTTAGTTGATCCTTAGAAGTGTTTTTATTTCATAATCCTTCCAATCAGTTACTGAAGCTAGTACAGGTGATATTTTGTTAGTGTGATTTAAAACAATGATTGCAACAGTAATGACAAAATAAAAACAAAATTAAAAAAACATAAAATAACAAGTTGGATGTGAATATTTCAGCCTTGTGCTAGTTGGCATCTCTTTATTTTCTTTATTGCATGCTTTTTAAAATTTGTTCTCAGTCGTAATGCTTATATTTTTCTGTATATGTACTAATGTATTTGAATACCCCCATTCCCATACTTAACCCATTTATGCCTAGTGGACTCTCCCATCCTTCTAAATTGGATCAATTTATTTCCAAAATTAGGGCTGTCTAGTATTTTATTTCTATATTTAGATTATTTCTTACAGAAATTCCTTTAAGCAAACAGCGTAGACCCTGATGAGACACCGCATCATGCGGCGTCTCATCTGGGTCTACACTGTTTCAGCTTTGCCAAGGCCTTTTTTCTAGACGCTAGGGATTAATGGGTTTAAAGCTGCATATATCTGTCACATTGTCGGTTTATGAGTTTATCAACTTAGAAATCTTAAGGTTAAATTTAAAATTCAAAAACAAGATGTGGAGCCATCTGTGTGGTCCCATGGACACAACTTGTAGATTGGCATAAAGCAGTGGACTTTCCATCTGTCTGTCAGTCAGTATGTTTGTGGGGTTTTTTCATAAACGATTGTATTGTTCTAACCCTTTACCAGATAACCCATAGAAAGTTAAATTTAATTAAAGACATTTCTTACTCAATTCAAGTTTTAAAGGCTTCATTTCCAACCCTTACATACTGATTGGCAATAAACAGCATAAAACCAGAACCTGTTTTGGTTTTATGCTGTTGCATATTGCCATTTTCACTTTGCGTCTAAGTGAGAAGGGATTAAAAAAGAATCACTTTACAATGCTCCTTCTTATTTTTCATTGCAAAGTCTATCATATTGTTAACTTTATGGCATAGATTTGTATCAGATATATTTTAAACACTCAGAAATAAGTCTCACTTGTTTAAGACATTGTTTCAAACCATATTTGACTTTTTGACAAATTTATCTGACCTAGTTTTTATGTCCCTAAGCACTATATTGGGGGGCATATTGTTTTTGCCCTGTCTGTTGGTTGGTTGGGTTGTGTGTTTGTTTGCTCCAACTTAAACATTTTGCCATAACTTTTGCAATATTGAAGATAGCTTCTTAATATTTGGCATGCATGTATATCTCATGGAGCTGCACATTTTGAGTGGTGAAAGGTCAAGGTCATCCTTCAAGGTCAAAGGTCAAATATATAGCTTCAAAGCGGCGCAGAAGGGGACATAGTGTTTCTGACAAACACATATCTTGTTTACAAAATAAATATGTTTTTACTGTAAAGATTTTTACAAGTTTTAAATTATGAATTTGATGCTTTACAATAATTGTATTTTTTGCACTTAAGTGATACATAAATTCGATACTGAGAATAAATTTTACTAGCATGCTTTACAACATAGTTTGGGTACACTTGAATGCATTCTGCTGATTTTTTGAGGGCAAATAGCGTTTTCTTTGCAGGTCACATTCATCATCTGATAAATTCATGTTAACTTATAAAAACTGAAAGAACGTAGCCACGCTTTGTGAAAATGGGACATAATTAATGTGTGTAAAGTGTCTGCACAGGCTTATCAGAGATGGCACTTTCCGCTTTTATTGTATTTGTTTGTTAGCTCACCTGAGCACAACATGCTCATGGTGAGCTTTTGTCATCGACTTTTGTCCGTCGTGCGTTGTGCGTCGTTCGTTGTCAACATTTTGCCTTGTGAACACTCTAGAGGCCACATTTATTGTCTGATCTTTATGAAATTTGGTCAGAACATTTATTCCACTGATACCTCAACTGAGTTTGAAACTGGGTCAAGCTGGGTCAAAAACTAGGTCACTAGGTCAAAAAAAAGAAAAACCTTGTGAACACTGTAGAAGTCACATTTGATCCCCAATCTTTATGTAACTTTGTCAAAATGTTTGTCTAAATGATATGTTGGTTGAGTTCAAAAATGGTTCCGGTCCCTTGAAAAACATGGCTGCCAGGGGGCGGGGCAGTATTCCTTATATGGCTATAGAGAAACCTTGTGAACACTCTAGAAGTCACAAATTTTGCCCAATCATCATGAAACTTAGTCAAAACATTGGTTTCATTGGTATCTTGGACGAGTTCGAAAATGGTCCAGATCGGTGAAAAAACATGGCCGCCAGGGGGTGGAACAGTTTTCCTGATATGGCTATAGTAAAACCTTGTTAACACTCTAGAGGCCACATTTATTGTCCAATCTTCAAAAAATTTGGTCAGAAGATTGGTCTGTATGATATCTTGGATGAGTTCGAAAAATGGTTACGTTTGCTTGAAAAACATGGCTGCAAAGGGGCGGGGCATTTTTCCTTATATGGCTGTATATGGCTATAGTAAAACCTTGTGAACACTCTAGAGGCCACATTTATTGTCTAATCTTCATGAAATTTGGTCAGAAGATTGGTCTCAATGATATCTTGGATGAGTTCGAAAATGGTTACGTTTGCTTGAAAAACATGGCTTCCAAGGGGCGGGGCAATTTTCCTTATATGGCTATAGTAAAATCATGTTAACACTCTAGAGGCCACATTAATTGTCCGATCTTCATGAAACTTGGTCAGAAGATTCATCCCAATAATATCTTGGACAAGTTAAAAAATGATGCCGGTTGGTTAAAAAACATGGCTGCCAGGGGGCGGGGCATTTTTCCTTTTATGGCTATAGTAAAACCTTGTTAACACTCTAGAGGCCACATTTATTTTCCGATCTTCATAAAACTTGGTCAGAAGATTTGTCCTAATGATATCTTGGATGAGTTTGAAAATGGTTCCAGTTGCTTAAAACATGGCCACCAGGGGGCGAGGCATTTTTCCTAATATGGCTATATATCATGCCTTTAGAAAACCTTGTTAACACTCTAGAGGCCACATTTATTGTCCGATCATCATGAAACTTGGTCAGATGATTTGTCCCAATGATATCTTGGATGAGTTCCAAAATGGTTCCGGTTGGTGGAAAAACATAGCCGCCAAGGGGGCGTGGCATTTTTCCTTATATGGCTATAGTTAAACCTTGTTAACACTCTAGAAGCTGTATTTAATGTACGATCATCACGAAACTTTGTCAGAAGATTTGTCCCAATGATATTTTGGACAAGTTCGAAAATGGTTCAAGTTGCTTGAAAAACATGGCCACCAGTGGGCGGGGCATTTTTCCTTATATGAACTTATGAATCTTCATGAAACTTTGTCAGTATATTTGTTTAAATGATATCTTGGATGTGTATGAAAATGGTTCTGGTCTGTCGAAAAACATTTCCTGCACCAGACGGCTATGTTTGTTAATGTTTTGATCGTAAAATGTTGTAAGAGTAGTTTCCCTTGAAGGCCCGTCTTGAATTCGTATTGTGTCGAAAAACATCTTGGGCTGCACAGAACAGGTCAGTTCCTTTTAATCTCAGGTGAGCGACTTTGGGACTTTCAGGCCCTCTTGTTTAAGGAAAATCTTTTCTTAGTGGAAAGCCCGTCAAGTCAGAAATCTCGTCCCAGACTGCATAGGCTAATCTGGGACTAAACTTTACCCACATGCATTACAATCCCATTTTACCAGAGCAATGCACATTAATGCAACTTTTGTTTTTGCTGTTTGATAACATGTGCAGCAAATGGTGTCTTAATTCTTTCATCAGCTTTTAAAGTGTAGTGTTAATTAATTTATTTCTGTCATTTTAGAATTTTATGTGTGGTACTTTAATTCTCTTTACTTAGTTTTCTATAAAATATTTGAGAATAGAATTTATTTAGGTAGACATTTTGTAAATTTTTTTTAATCCTTTTTGTATTCCGCTTTAAAAAACGGGCGTTACCGTGGGAACACCTGAGTTGGATGGCAAAATGTCCAGGATAGCAATATTTGCTCATTGACTTAAAACCACATAAATGCTCAAAATCAACAAACATTTCGTAAAATATTTCGTAAAATAAAGTGAACCCATTAAAAATCTATGTTTCTAATAGATTTAACGAGATACAAAATATTGGTTTTCATTTTTTGTGTGACTATATTTCATGTGAATTTCCGCAAAGTTGATTTTGAGTGTTTAATGGGCTTTTAAACAATTTGAATGCAGGGGTGTGATTTTTCCGCGGATCTGCGGATTTCCGCGGATCGGTTTGTCCCGGAGGTCACTTCTGAGATTCGCGTAAATTCGTTTAAAAAAATGTGGGGGAGAGGGGCTACCACTGATACCGCGGACGTATTTCATAAGCGGTCCGAAATATCCGCGGCCTGCGAAATCTCTCCGCATTTTACACTGGTAGATTCTGCCTAAGCATTTTTAAAACGAGCGATATAATTGGCTGTCGTTTCCCAATCTTCCAATTAAAATCGTTTTTTAAAATGCGCTCAGCTGATTTGTTTGCAAATGGCGCCGTTGTGAAGAGAAAATTAAGATTATTGAAATGACAAATAGCAATCGAATAAACGACGGTCATCACCTAGTTTGCTAGGAATAATGAAATGTGTTTGTAAAAATAAAGAATACGTTTTAGATGCAAGGAACACATATTTTGTTAAGAGATGATTTGTCCCAATGATATGTTGGATAAGTTCGAAAATGGTTTTGGTTGCTATAAAAACATGGCCACTAGGGGGCGGGGCATTTTTTCTTATATGGCTATATATTTCTATAGTAAAATCTTGTTAACACTCTAGAGACCACATTTATTGTCCGATCTTCATGAAACTTGGTTAGAAGTCTTATCCCAATTGAAAAATATGGCCACCAGGGGGCGGGGCATTTTTCCTTATATGGCTATAGTAAAACCTTGTTTACACTCTAGAGGCCACATTTATTTTTCGATCTTCATGAAACTTGGTCAGAAGATTTGTACCAATGATATCTTGGACGAATTTGAAAATTGTTCCGGTTGGTGGAAAAACATGGCCGCAAAGTGGGCATGGCACATTTCCATATATCCTCTATTCCTATAACTTCGTGCAGCCCTATAAGATCGTGTACTTTTTTATGACGTAAACTTCTAAGCAACATTCGAACGCACGTGCCCGAAAACTATTCACTTATGTAACGCGAGAATTTCCACAGCCGATAAGACAACAATCATGAGGAAAAAAACAATAAATATGATATAAATTGTCCGTTTTTCTGACCTCGTTCCAAAGAAATAGCCTAAACAATGTTTAAAATCTGCACATTTCCTGCACCAGACGGCTATGTTTGTTAATGTTTTGATCGTAAAATGTTGTAAGAGTAGTTTCCCTTGAAGGCCTGTCTTGAATTCGTATTGTGCTCTCTGTACTTTGCATTACAATACGATTAAAGAATGCTGTGTATGCGGAAAATTTTACCCCCAAATGATGACACGAGACCATACGTTAAGATCATGGCCGGCCTAAAATAAAGGTTCTCGCTGCGTCAATTTAGGATTTTGTCACAAAACAACTGTCATTAGAAGGGGTGACAGCCTTTTATGCCCCCATTGTGAATAGAATTTTATTAAGCTACATGTATTTTCTGTTAGTAAATACACTTTATCTAGACCTCTGAATACAGTTATCACATTTCATATTTTGTTTTTATGAAGACCAGTATTATTTAAACCAATATTTTCAATACAGTTTATTCACGAAATTCGTCTAAAACAACACATATTTAATACAAATAAACACTTATTCACAAAAACATATATCGGTTATTATAAACACATGACAGGGCCTCGCTGTGACGTCATCAAAATCGATGCACGATCTTATAGGGTAATTCTGTGTGACGCAGACTAAGATATACATGAATGTTTAAAGGTACGTTACTCCATTATTATTATTATCAACCAACATATTTCAATCGTTATTTGTTTAACAAAAGATAAATCATAAAGTATATATCAAGTTTAGTTATTGTCTAATGATTTTTCATGAAAGATATGCCTTTGAAGTTTAAGGTGCACAAACTTATAGGTTTAGAGGCTATAGCTATAGTAAAACCATGTTAACACACTAGAAGCCATACTTAATGTCCGATCATCATGAAACATTTTCAGAAGATTTGTCCCAATGATATCTTGGACAAGTTCAAAAATGGTTCCAGTTGCTTGAAATACATGGCCACCAGGGGGCCGGGCATTTTTCCTTATATGGCTTCATGAATCTTCATGAAACTTTGTTAGAATATTTGTTTAAATGATATCTTGGATGTGTATGTAAATGGTTCTGGTCTGTTGAAAAACGTGGCTGCCAGTGTGTTCACTAGTCATGAAAGTTGGTAAGAACGTTTTGTTCTAATGACATCTTGGGCTGCACAAAACAGGTCAGTTCCTTTCCTCTCAGGTGAGCGACTTTGGGCCTTTTAGGCCCTCTTGTTATTAACCAGGTTTTCCGAAGGAAAAAACTGGTTATTAGATTGGCGAATGCGGGCGGGCTGGCTGGCGGGCTGGCGGAATAAGCTTGTCCGGGCCATAACTATGTCGTTCATTGTCAGATTTTAAAATCATTTGGCACATTTGTTCACCATCATTGGACGGTGTGTCGCGCGAAATAATTACGTCGATATCTCCAAGGTCAAGGTCACACTTTGAGTTCAAAGGTCAAAAATGGCCATAAATGAGCTTGTCCGAGCCATAACTATGTCGTTCATCGTCAGATTTTAAAATCATTTGGCACATTTGTTCACCATCATTGGACGGTGTGTCGCGCGAAATAATTACGTCGATATCTCCAAGGTCAAGGTCACACTTTGAGTTCAAAGGTCAAAAATGGCCATAAATGAGCTTGTCCTGGCCATAACTATGTCATTCATTGTGAGATTTTAAAATCATTTGGCACATTTGTTCACCATCATGGTACGGTGTGTCCCACGAAAGAATCACGTCAATATCTCCAATGTCAAGGTCGCCACGACTAAAAATAGATTTAAAAAAAAAAAAAACTTACAAAGGGGGTTAATTTTTTTTGGTCATTTCAAAAGTTCAGTTTGAGTTTTCTCCCTTTATCAGATTTTTTTTTCACAATGAAAACCTGGTTTTGTGACAATTTTGTCCCTTGTTTTATGTTTTCCGGTGGTTTATGGAGAAATATCAGTGAATTAAAACTGATAATTTCACTGTTTCAAACAATGAAAATTATCAGTGAAAATTATCGATAATTTTCTCTGTTTATGTTAAATGACGTCATTTTTTTGACGAAATGACATCATTTTCCCAGCGAAATTTTTTAGTTAAACTCTCTTACAATGCATATAAACTGTGAAAAAAAGCATAAAATAAAAAGAACATTTGTTGGGTTGGGTGGATTATAGATTTACATTGACTTGTGATCTTATAATATATATATATATTCACTCTGGCTGCGGCACTCGTGAAAATATTATTTTCTATGATCACTTGTGAATTAAAATCGATAATCCACCGAATCAAACAAATCATCTCTATACCACTTAGATTCCTATTTTGAAGCATTTGTAGTCCCTCAGAAAATTAAATTTAATTAAAGACCTTTCTTACTAGATTCAAGTTTTAAAGGCTTCAAGTCCAACCCCTAAATACTGATGAGCAGCAAACAGCATAAAACTTGAACAGACTGAGTAAGTCGCAGGCTGTTCTTGTTTTATGCTGTTTGCACATAGCCATTTTCACTTTGCTTCTGATGGAGTGGGAAAGGGTTAAGACATAACCCTCTCAGCAGTGCCAAATTAATTTCTGAGCATACTTGTAAATATGAACAACACTACTGAAACACCTGTAACTTTTTTTACTTTTTATGCCCCCCTTTGAAGAAGAGGGGGTATACTGTTTTGCACATGTCACTCGGTCTATCTATCTGTCGGTTCGTCCACCGAATGGTTTCTGGATGATAACTCAAGAATGCTTACGCCTAATATAATGAAACTTCATCGGTACATTGATCATGACTTTCAGATGACCCCTATTGATTTTCAGGTCACTATGTCAAAGGTCAAGGTCACTGTGACTCGAACCAGTAAAATGGTTTCCGGATGATAACTCAAGAACGCTTACGCCTAGGATCATGAAACTTCATAGGTACATTGATCATGACTTGCAGATGACCCTTATTGATTTTCAGGTCCCTAGTCAAAGGTCAAGGTCACGGTGACTCGACACAGTAAAATGGTTTCTGGATGAAAACTCAAGAACGCTTAAACCTAGGATCATGAAACTTCATAGGTACATTGATCATGACTTGCACATGATCCCTATTGATTTTCAGGTCACTAGGTCAAAGGTCAAGGTCACAGAGACAAAAAACATTCACACAATGGCTGCCACTACAACTGACAGCCCATATGGGGGGCATGCATGTTTTACAAACAGCCCTTGTTTACTTTTTAATATTATAATTTCAAATTTTGTACAGTAGTAATGTGGCATAATTCAACAAAGATGTTATTTTCTTCATTTATGAAATGTATCAATATAAGCACATGTAATACAGTACTGTTGGATTTTGTTGTAAGCTAAATTGTGAAGTAATGCCGGGATACAACAAACAATTAGAAATTCTTTAATAAACATAATAATATTCCTTGTTTTATTATTATTATCAGCTATTACCTTTATGAAAAAGATAATATTGCTGCACTTGATCAACACTTTTTATAAGTTTTATAAAATTTTCACAGTATGATAGTCAAATGTATGATATTATTGCAATAGGTAACACTATACTAACATGTGGCAGATATGGGACTGTGATGTATTTGGTAAAGGGTAAACTCTTACATCAGGGTTCACACCAAATGTTCTAGACTTTGACTTTATTTACAAAACATTGATGGTGGTTAAAGTGTCTGATAAATCATGTGCATTAAGTTACTAAATATTAGTTGCTACAGATACACACAAATATTCAAAGAGTTAAAGAAAATTCAAGCATTTAAATATAATCAGTTATATGCATGTTTCTGCTTGTGGGAGAATATGCTAAAAAGTTTGGTATTTTGTAAAATAAAGTGGTGAGGTATCTATTGATTTGGTCAAAACAAATTTGGTATTAATAATTATATCATGACATTTCAAAATGGAAAGAAAAATAAACATTCCCAGATTTCAATCAGCAATATGTAAGAAAGCAACTTCCTTCTATTTGAGTTTAAAATTGCACTTTTACACCAGGATATTGGTTTGCTTTGTTAACTATAACAAATCTCAACATTTTTATGAATCACTTAGTTTTTAATGGCTAACCTCAAAGAATATTTTTTCACATATTTAATAAAATATTCTCCAATGGTTTTGCGAAGGCTTTTAATAACTTTTCATTTGAGTCAGAAGTTAACAAAAAATGTTAAAATTGCTCTGATAAATACATCCTGCTTTTTAAAACCAATATTTGTGTTAAATCGTGCAATTACAGGCTGCATATAGTTTTCTATGAGTAAATGTATTATTTGTAATTTAGATATTCAATAATAACTTGTTGGATGTTTGATTTGAATACTTAAAGGGACAGTTAAGCTGATTTAATCTGGGAAGTGAAAACATTTTCTTAGGACTAGAATTTTTAATATTGTTTTCTATTAAGCTGTTTTGATTACAAAACATAATTATTGATAAAAGAACAAGCTCTTGAAAACTCTTAAGGCCACATCGATTTTATAGCCAATGCTTTTTCGGCGTAGCTTTTCAACGTCACTTTTGACCTTAGATGACCTTCATTCATGATAGGTCCGAAATGAATAAACCGGAATTGTGCATTGGCTAATAATACAAAAATCACCGTAAACATTGGAAGTCTGGTTCCCAGACTAAAACATTTGAACTGAAATATAAATATATATTGTAAATTACATGTAAATTACAATAAATTAAAAACTGTCATGATACAAAACATCCTCTAAATATTACATCGAAACGTTTCTCCTTAGTTTACGAAGCAGTATAGCATTAATCACATGTCTCTACAATTAAAAGAATCTATTGTTTACATGCCGTAGCGGCAACTAAACACTACAAAAACAGGCTAGATTGCACTTTACAGGTACGCAGTTGTTTCACTCTCTTACACTGCGGTTTATTGTATGTTGAGGCACGAACGACAATTCTGCTAGGAGAATGCAGTTGTTTACCACTATCGACAAAGCGGGGGTTTGGGGGCAGTAGCCCGAGATACTAAGGAAATATATAGGTGTTGGAAATATATCTGTCTTTCATTAATTATAATCCATATTTACGTTTATTAATGTAAATATGTTTCTTAGTACTTTGTTTTGTTAAATTTTTATGTTAAGTTCTGTTTTTCTGCAAAAAATTCAAATCAATATGATGCTTGCAATATTGAGTCTTATATGTTTACATTCTACTAACATCTGTACACATGATAACACATTATCTTTTATTTCATTCCAACATTATGTTCATAGTATTTCAGTGGCGAATATGTTTTCTTTTCCTTTTGAAACTACTGTTTTACTCGTTCAATTATGAAAACCTAGTCATTACAATACTTATTGACAACAAAACATACAATTTCACCTCTTCTTGTTCTTCATTTTTATTTGTTAATACATTAAAATATATTATCTTAATATCACCCACTACCTTCATTAAAATACATGGTTGCTTCATTCCATCTCCTTTCACTGGTCGCAAACAATACAACATCAACGCCGTATATCTTTTTAAAGATATTTCTTGTTT
Source organism: Dreissena polymorpha (assembly GCF_020536995.1). Lineage (NCBI taxonomy): Eukaryota > Metazoa > Mollusca > Bivalvia > Myida > Dreissenidae > Dreissena > Dreissena polymorpha. Next base: position 8,673,772 of record NC_068369.1, read on the forward strand.
AAACTGAAAGAAAACACTTTTCTTTCATGATATCCCCGAATTTTTTTCGAAACTGGGTCATGTGGCATCAAAAACTAGGTCATGGGGTCAAATTGAAAAAAGCGCTTGTGAGCACGCTAGAATTCACGTTTGTTTGCACAATGTTCATGAAACTTTTTATGAACATTTATTGTAATCATTTTGCATCTTAGTAGATCTGGTTTCTGTCTAAAGAAAAAAATAGCTGCCATGAGGATGGGCATTTTTTTTCCTTATGTGGCTATAGTTTGTTCATTTGAACACTTTAACAGTCACATAGTATACCTACTGATCATGAAACCTGCTCATCACATGACCAAAGAAATTTATATATCATCGCTGAGTTTGGAAACGATTTTTGTTCCTTTAAACACATGGCAGCCAGGTCGTAGGGCAGTTTTCACTATGTTATAAGTTGATTGTTGTATTTTATCATGTTGTTCTAATTGTTGAACCAGATAAGATCCTGTATGCAAATGTGGAATTGTATTGTATTATACATGCATGTGACATTTGTAAGTTGTGCTAATTTTGAAATATTTGGTTTGAACAAAAACAGATTTATGTCAATTGCAGATTTTTAACCCACTCAGAAGCAAATTGAAAATGGCTTTGTGCAAACAGCATAAAACCATAACAGCCTGCAAGTAACTCGCAGTCTGTTCAGGTTTTATGCTGTTTGCTGCTCATCAGTATATAAGGATTATAAATGAAGCCATTAAAACTTAAATCTAGTAAGAAAGGTCTTTAATTAAATTTATCATTTTCAAGGGACTAGAAATGGGTCAAAATAAGTATCTAAGTAGTGAAGGGTTAATAGATTGTTAACAGTATTGTTTGCTCATCGAAGTTGTGGTTTAAGGCTAATGTATTCAACACAAGCTTTCTAGAACATGGTTTGTGAATTGTTAGTTTGGATTGATATTGATTTTTAGATATCTTTATTAGACATCTGGGCAAATCAGCAGCAAACAATATGAATAAAACAACAGGTTTTAATTGTCCTAGCTATTTATGGTTTGAAACTGTATTTTTGGCAATATTTTATCAATGTTTTTATGACACTTTTAATTTAGATGTGCAAATGTACTCATAGATTTCTAAAAGAATACCAATTTTCTATTAGAGATTGGCACTATTTGTATTAGTATCACAAATTATATTTCTGATGATAGTCATGTACATGTATATTTGCTTTTATACAATTAGTGTTTTGTTCTTTTAGCCTTCTTATTATTTTCTACACTGTTAACAAAGTTTTTCATTTCTTGTATAAATATCATGTAAAATGTTCCATCTGAATTTTCATTGGTGTAAATTTTAATTTATTATCTACAGTCATCATTGTTTTTAAACAAGGGAGGTAATTCAATTTGTTAGTCAATAATACAAGCTGTTGTTATCCCCTTTTCCCCTTTTTGCTGTTTGATGAATTTGTGTATTTTTAAATGCCATAAGTCAATAGACAACATATTTATATGAGCCTTGTTCTGGAAAAAAAACTATGCCACATGCTGGAGGGTAAAGGGTTGTCCCAGATTGGACGCTTTTTATGTCCCCCACTTATAGTGGGGGACATAATGTTTTTGCCCTGTCTGTTGGTTTGTTTGTTTGTTTGTTTGTTTGCGTCAGACTTTATCATTTGCTATAACTTTTGCAATATTGAAGATAGCAACTTGATATTTGGCATGCATGTGTATCTCATGGAGCTGCACATTTTGAGTGATGAAAGGTCAAGGTCATCCTATAAGGTCAAATATATGGGTCAAAATCACAAAACTGTAACATTTGCCATATCTTTTGCAATATTGAACATAAAAACTTCATATTTGGCATGCATGTGTATCTCATCGAACTGCACATTTTGAGTGGTGAAAGGTCAAGGTCATCCTTCAAGGTCAAAGGTTAAATATATGGGCCAAAATCGCTCATTTACTATACACTATAACTTTGTAACAACTTATCAAATGCATATGGAGCTGCACATTTTAATTTTTACAATATTAAGGTCAAGGTCATTATGAAAGGTCAAAGGTCACAAAGGTCAATTTTAATTTTAAATACGCCAAAACATCAGTACCACTTTATACAGATACTTTATATTTTACATGCATGTGTTACTCATACGGCTGATTGTATTAATCGATGACATGACAAGGTCATCCTTCAAGGTCATATACTTAAAAATGCCTATACCTTTCTAACTATTGTACATAGCATGTCAAACATTTGCAATAACTTGCAATATTGAACATAGCAAACTTCATATTTGGCATGCATATCTCATTGAGCTGCACATTTTGAGTGGTGAAAGGTCAAGGTCATCCTTCAAGGTCATGGTCATCTTTCAAGGTCAAGGTCAAATATATGGGTCAGAATCACTCATTTAATATAAAATACTTAGCAACTTCATATTTGGCATGCTGGGGGGCATAGTGTTTCTCAAACACATCTTGTTATTCACATGTCTTAAGCCCATATTTCACAGAGCAAGGCTCATGAGAAATCCAATTTTATTAGCTGGGCTGTTTTCGGAGAAAACCCGAGGTATTGTCATAGCCAGCTTCGCGTGGTGTGTCTTGTCTTTCCGCCGTGCTAAAACCTTAACATTGGATCTAAAATCAAAGTGCTTCCACCTACAACTTTAAAACTTCATATGTAGATGCACCTTGATGAGTTCTACATGCCACACCCATTTTTGGATCACTAGGTCAAAGGTCAAGGTCACTGTGACCTCTAATTTTTTTTTTACAAGCTTTCATTTGTTCAAAACTGCACCCGCAGCCGAGCGTTGGCACCCGTTATGCAATGCTCTTGTCTTAAAATGCGTGCATAAGCCCTGTATACTTGAGTTTGCATAAGCCACTGCCCCCTTTTCAACAGTTATTTTAATACAAATATAATGTATACTTTTTAGTAAAAACTTTACCTATAAGTGAGGCTTCACAACTATTAATAGTGGCAACTGTTACAATAAATCACCAGTGTATATAAGTCCCCGTTGAAAAGAATGCAAGGCTTTTCTAAATATATAAGCTGAGTCATGGAAAAATGGGGATTAATGCATGTGCCGAAACATTGGTCCCAGATTTGCTTGTGCAGCACTAGCTTTTGTGGACTACACCGGCTAATATGGGATGACACTTTACACACATGCACTAAATCCTGTTTCACAGTGCGAGGCTGATACCTATGTGATTATTATTGGGATTTGGCCAAGGGGCTTCTGTACTAGGCTCATATGCAAGCTGCTAAAACCTTTTCTGAAGAAGATGTTTGTCTGTCTGTTTTAGGGGAGAGAACGGGCCCGGTGGCTGGGTGTTTGAGGCGGTAGAAGGGGAACCAGGCAAGTGTCTCTTCACCTGGATAGTCAACTCAAACCTCAAGGTGAGAATATACAGGTCAAACCTCAAGGTGATAATATACAGGTCATACCTAGATAGTCAAGTCGAACCTCAAAGTGAGAATATACGGGTAAAACCTCAAGGTGAAAATAAACAGGCTACCATGGTTACTAATGGTAATGACCACGACTAGGCTGGTGACATTTCCACCAGCGACCTCAGCTGCCTGTGAAGCATAAGAGTCACAGTAATTTAAAAAAAATGGTTCTATAAATACTGAATACATTTGTATTGTACTTTTAATTGTAAATATGATTCAAAATTTGCCCCATCTTTTAAAGTCCAACACTTTATTTGGTAGAAGCAGTCTGTGCAGGCTAATATGTGATTCAAAATTCCCAAGTTTAACTCTTTTATAACTTAAACAAATGGTGATTAAGGATTAAATTAGAAAAAGTTGTTTTGGGCTGATAATTGATTTATTTTATCCTCTCATGTTGTTCATGCAACACCACTTAGCCATTCATGAAAATTAAAATTTCTTTGAAAAGTCACGATGAAAATTTATAAACTATAGAAACCAACAAAAATCATCTACATCAGGTAACAATGAAGTGTTGATATGTTGTCTATACCATGTTGTGTATGTTGCAGGGCTGGTTACCTCAGGCAGCTATAGACCAGGCCATGGGAAATGTTCTCACCACCTATTTTTCTCTGCTCGTGAAACGCTACGACGAAATATCAAAACAAAGGCGCGCACAGTCGAATACTTAATGACAGACCACCCAAAATGAAGCTCACTGTGATATTAGCATTATATCATTACTATGACAAGGAGTGTTTTTTTTTTAAATAGCAATTGAGTGATGAAAAAATGTTTTTTCTGATCTATGAAGTGCAGTTTTGGATGAGAAAGTCACAACTCGATATGTTAAAAAATTCTGACTTGTAACTCATTTCTCCTCTAGACTGTCTACAAACTCTGCGAAACCTCTAAAAACATATGAGGCTTGCTTTTGGAAAAATGTGATAAATACATGTGTGCAAAGAAGCCTCCCAGATAAGACTGTGCAGTCCTTACATGCTTATAAGGGACGACACTTTGTGCTTGTATAGAATTTTTCTTTAAAGGAAGACTCGTCTAAAGGAAAATTCAGTCAAGCAAAAAATAATGTCACTGGTTAGCCTGTGTGTACTGCATAGGCTAAGTGGTACAATATTTTAGGCACATGCATTGAGCCATGTATGAGAAAATGTAAACTCAGTATTAAAACGTATGCATAATAGGTTTATGACATAAATTCCTTGCATAAATGTGTACTTTGATACTAGATCGGATATGTGTTACTGTAACCCAAACATGTTGGCCATACACTTCTAAACTGTGAAGACATAAAGCTTACAGTATGGAATGGGTCATATTTGGCTCATATTAGATTTGTGTGCAGTTTTTGAAATAAAGTGATTTGTTACCATGATTAATTTTTGAAAACTAGCTATCTTTTCATGGCCCGGCTTATTTATTAGTTTTGTGTGTTGTTTTTTTATAAATATTTTAATTCATCCAGGGCAAGCGTCTGGTTAAAGTAAATGAATATGTACTAACATTTAGTATTTGTTGAAAATACTTTCTTTAAACTAAAATATAATTTAAGCGGGAAGTGTCGTCCCTGATAAGCCTGTGTGAACTGCACAGGCTAATCTGGGACAATACTTTTACGCACATGCATTAAATTAGCACTATCATTAACTGATGTAAGTAGGACAAATTGTGTAGTGGGGGTATTTATAGCAAATTGTGGAGGGAAAAACTGTTTAAAAAAAATATCAGTAAGTGATATTAAATCTGATCACTTGTTTGAGTGTATCACTCAATATATTGTTATTTTTTCAATTTTGTTTGGTAAAATGCAAATAATATATTTTATTTATTTTTCTTTGATTTATGCTGGCATAGTACAGCATGTGTGAGGCTTTATGGTTTTGTGCTTTCAACTATGTGTGGAGATGATTATGTTTTAAATTGGTTGTAACACAAAAAATAGTGCCATTGTTTACAGAAAATTAATGTTCTTATTATGTGACAAAATTCTCGGAAAATTAGTTAATTAAAAATTTAGACCAACTCACAATTCGCAAGTTTTTGTGAGAATGACCATGAGCCTTCAGAATAAATAAATATTGTCAGAAAATCTTTGAAATTATTGATCTCAAACGCAATGCCTTCCCTCATATTGCTAGAGCATCTTAAGTGTATTTGTAATTGAACCTTAATCTGGGAACACTGGGTTTAATACAGATAAAAAAATGTCCTTAATTTGCCTGTGCAGAATGCACTGGCTATTCAACAATATGTCTTAATGGAATGTTTCATTTAAAGGAAGTCTCTTTTAAACAAAAATAAAATACAGGCACAATAGACCCCTGATTACCCTGTGTGGACTGCATAGGCAAACCTGGGACGACACTGCATGCACATGCATTAAGCCCCGTTTTCCCAAAGGGAGGCTCATTTGTATTTCCTGACATAAGTTTGGTAGAATAAACTGGAAACCTGTACTTTAAAGAATCAAAATAGATCTCCATGCAGGGTCTGAATACGATTCTAAAGAAAAATGAAGATGATCATAGGATTTTATGTCGTTTTAAAAATATGCAAGATATAAAAAAATATATACATGTTTTATGCATTTTCTGTTTAAAGTTTTGGATTGTACATAGCTTTCTTATCTGTTTTGAACTTTCTTACAGAATCAGAAATTACAACATACTTGTGCAGTTTTTAGAAACTTATAAGGATAATAGAACAGATGTGTTCTTTTAATAATGCTTTTGAACAGTTTATTTGTTTTGATATATTTTGTTGTTGATTAGGTTGATATGTCTGTTTGTTGTCAATTTTCATTTAGTGATTTATTTTTTAATTGTTAATGAATTTATTTATATCATGTATATTATATAATGTTGAACTATTGTGTAATGTCTATTTTGGTTGTATATGAATGTCAAATACAAGTTTTGCAATACAATCTAATGGTATAATTGGTTTTGTTAGAAAGACATCATACATTTCCTCCCTAACTCATAGTGTCCAAAACATAAATACTGAATCTCTGAGAAAAACTGGCTTAATGGATCTGTGTTACACAGCATCATTAGAGTGTGTAGTCCTAACAGGCTAATCAAGGAGGATACATTCCATCTAGACTTGATTTCCTTAGGCAAGCTGAGACTTTTTTTTAAAGAATTATTCATTGAAAGCAGAAAGTGTTGTCCCAGATTAGACAAGCAGACTGCACATTTGAGCCTTGTTCTGAGAAAACTGGGCTAAATACATGTGCGTAAAAAGTCATCCTAGATTAACCTGTGCAGTCTGCACAGGCTAATCAGGGACGACACTTTTCACCTAAACTTGATTTTCGGTAAGGATGGACTTCCTTGAAACTAAAAATACCATACAAGCGGAAAATGACGTCCCTAATAAGCCTGTGCAGACTGCACAGGCTAATCTGGGACGACACTTTACGCACATGCATTATCATTTATGACCAGTTTTCTCAGAACACGACTCATTTGATGCACTTACATCAAGCCATATTTATAAATCACTCATCATCAGATTCCTTATAATTTTAATATTCATATTACATTCAGAACCTTTTTATGTTCTTCCAAGAAAGTGTTCTTCCATTAACATACCAAGTTGGCTTTGAAATTTTAAACACAATTAACAAGTTTTTCTTTTCTTTTTATTTGTGTTGGTCAAAAGGTATGGTAGGGGAATGCCCGTGAAATAAAAGGTTAAAACGTTGACTTTAGTGCATGGAGCTTCGGGGTATTGTTTACATGTCTGAATAAAATATACAATATCTTTAAGACTAAATAAGTTAAAACAAGTGAAAACGAATAAAAGAATATGTGTATTTTTTTTAAATATATTTAAAACACTTAATCATTTACCTAAACGCAGAAATTTTGCCGTTGCCAGGTTTTGAGTCGATTCCATTAATGCCTCTTAAAATAATCCTACCCAATGAACAACATGCAGTATTTGCATAACATTTTAACGTCTTCACAAAATGGTAGCCATGCCTGCAAAACTGTCCTTTGTACAAAGCAAAAAAGTACTTGCACATAACATAAACTGCCCAGAGTACAAAACAAAAGACTACATGTACATCAACATAAACTGTCCTTAGTACAATTCGAAAGACTACATGAACATAACATAAACTTTACTTAGTACACAACGAAAGAGTACATGCACTTATCATAAACTGTCCTTAACACAAAACAAAAGAGTACAGGTACAGAACATAAAATGGCCCTAGTCGAACGAAAGAGTACATGTACATAACATAAGCCAGCCCTAGTACAAACGAAAGAGTGCATGTACATAACATAAACTGGCCCTAGTACAAATGAAAGTGTACATAACATAAACTGTCCTCAGTACAAACGAAAGAGTACATGCACTTAACATAAACTGTCTCAAGTACAAACGAAAGAGTACACGTACATAACATAAACTGACCCTAGTACAAACAAAAGAAAAGAGCAGACGTACGTAACATAAACTGGCCCTAGTACAAAAAACGCACATAACATAAACTGGCCCTAGTACAAAACGAACGCACATAACATTAAGTGTCCTTAGTACAAAACGAAAGAGTACATGCACATAACATAAACAGTCCTTAGTACAAAAAACAAAAGCGTACATATACATGAAATAAACTGTCGATAGTCCAACGAAAGAGTACATGCACATAACTATAACTTTCAATTGTACAAAACGGAAGACTAAACGCCCATAACATAAAGTGTCCATAGTACAAAACGAAGGAGTACATACACATAAGATAAACTGTTCTTAGTACAAAACGAAAGATTACGGGCACATAACATAAACTGTCATCAGAACAAAACAAAAGGGTACATGCATATAACATTGAAGCTTATGCAAGGAAAGAAATTGTGTTATGTCCAACCCATCCTATCGACTATGCAGATCGAGTCAATGCATGCAAATAACAAAACTACAATGATCTGAACGAAATCCATATGAAATAAAGTGATGTCGTCGAGAAATCGAATGTACATATCAAACATGAAAACATGTAAATATCCTTAGTACAAAACAAAAGAGTACGTGTACATAAATTTAACTTTACACGTGCACATATAAGAAATTAAAAATGAAGTGTCTGCACAAAATAGTACATCGACAGTATAGCATGTGTTCATAAATGCACATACTATATACATGACGAATGCACGAAATGATGTATGCAACAATGTTGCGAGTGAAGTGCTTATAGAACACAACGTTATAAATGTACACCACATAACGTCTAATGAACAGAACATAACGTCTAATGTATACAACATAACGTCTTATTTATACAACATAACGTCTAATAACCACAACGTTACGCATAACGTACACACCATGACGTCTAATGAACAGAACAAAACGACGTTTCTGTATGACAGAATAAAGATAGCACGGAACATCGTGATACTCTGAATAATCTGGAATGACACTTTACGAACATGCATTTAGCCCAGTTTTCACAGAACGTGTCAATTATAATGACCCATTTGATGAACGAAACAAATGTTTCTAAAGGAAGTAAAGAGATAAACACAGAACCATTTGATAAATGAACACATATTAGTAAAACTATAAGTTAGTTCAATATCTTGATGAACGAACATAAAATAATGAAAAGTGGGCAGAACGAAACGATTCATGCACAAAATCAAAATGGAGTTATTACAGTTCAAAGTGAAAATGCAAATATCATAATGAAAAATGCATTGACGACATTGTGTTAGCACATCCAAAAAAAGCAGTTAATATAACAATTGGACTGAACAGAATTGGTTTATACATTACAAAATGAGGACAACCCAGAACAACTCGGTAAATGCACAATACATTCAGAGCCGGTCATCAAAAAGCAGCGTTGGCGTTCTGTACAGATGTCTTAAAATGCGCGTGGTTCTGGAAAAAAAACTGGGCTTAATGCATGTGCGTTAAGTGTGAACATAGAGCGGGACCCATGTGTCATGAAATATTCGTTCCCAAAATTCACGATATTAAGCATGGATATTCGGTTACGAATTTAAAACGGAATGGTCAGGGGGGCCAGGGTAAATCTATCGTATTGTTGCAACCAACTCGTTTTTTTCCGTTATTCACTCTCGTAATCCCGGCATTTGAACAAAAGTGGAGAACCGGATTACAGATGAGTGATTGAAACGGTACTCTAAGATTTAACAATTGAAAACACAACTGTTGTAAAGGCCTCTCAACTAGAAACACGCCCTTGATCGAATATAAGTTCAAATTGTTGCATTTTCTACATGTTCTAAAGTTAAACGTATATGCATTTGTTTTCGATCAATAAATTGAATTCATCTCAATATTTTGTGTGATATTACTAGAGGGCGGTGTTCACGATAATTTGTATCACTCTAGATGGTACTTTCACGTCAGTTGAATGTCAGTTTTGTTGTTTCAACGTAAAACATGGAAGCGGTTAAAAGTGTTAAATTGCCAATAGTGATGGGTGTAAAAACGAATGGTGCACATTGATGCATCCGTACTGATAAAGATTAATAGAACGGCCGGAATTGTTTGTTTTTTTTTTTTATTAAAGATTTATCAATAGTGTTCATGAATTAATGTGGATTGATTAAAAAGAAATATGCTAAAAAGTATTAACATATCAGCATGGACTTAATTTGTGATAAATTTATAATCTCCGACCGTTTAGTGTTATATTTGGATTAGGGTTTCCAGAGGAAGATTGCGACATGTATGCTTCGATAGAGTCGTGGCAAGATGCAGTGTCGCTTCACACTTCCGGTCATTACCATCAGGCGGTCGTCTGCTACCAGCACACAGCAGACGATATTTCCGCGCGCTTATTCTACAATATGGCATGCGCTCACATCCGGTTGGGAGACCTACACGCAGCGAAGCAGGTAGGCCCACGTTAGAATAAATATATTACATGTTCGTAATTTGACTACATCTAAATGACCATCGCTCTGGTAAAACGGTGCTTAATTCGTTTGTGTCTAGTGTCGTCCCAGATAAGACAGTGCAGTCCACAAAGGCTAATCAAGGACGACACTTTCCGCTTTTTGTATTTTCTGTCTAAAGGAAGTCTCTTCTTCGGTTAAGGCGGAATGTGTCGTTCCTGATTAGCCTGTGCGGACTGCACAGGCTTATATTGGGAGACACTTAACGCACATGCATTAAATACTGTTCTCCCAGAGCGAGGCTTAATTGTGTTTTGCATCTATTAGAAGCAGAGGATAAAACAACCTAACCGCCAATTTGAGTTTGGTCGCTACTTTAGTATCAGTTAGTTGTGAAAATTAAACGGCTTGTTAGCTAGACTTTTCGTAAATTGTGAACGATTAGACCCATGTAAGGCCAATAAATAGTTTATTGCCATTCACATCTCCAAAAATGAATTCAAGTTTAAAGGTGATGCTTAATGGAACATTCTAAATGAAGTTCTACTTTGTATATGAAATGGGGATTTTTTTAAATACGTATTTGCAGAGCCTATGCGACGCCGTGAAGCGCGACCGGAACTTGGCTGTGGCCTACTTTCAGCGGGGAACCATTAATCTGGATCTCACACAGTGAGTAACACCGTTCTCCCTATCTGTAGAAATACATTGAGTCAAATAAGGTAACTTCCATAAATTCAATCTGTTGGGCTAGCTCTTTAGCAACGCGGTTAGAGTGTCTGGTTACCACTCTGGACACCCTTGTTTATCACAAGCACATCAAATTGTGAGTACCAATGACCTAGATAAATATAAAAACCGGAATGCATGCGTGAAAACGTGTATATTTGAATGATAACACTTTTACACAGAAGTTCTCTGTTAGAAGTAGGTACATCCGACATCAACAAAAGGTATTTGTCTGTTATTTTGCAACACATGACACCTATGTCCTTTCACTATTATGGTATACTTATCATTGGTCTGCACTATACATGTTTGCGGTCAGCACAGGCTAATCAGGGACGACACTTTACCCCTTATCTGCGGTCCGCACAGGCTAATCAGGGACGACACTTTACCCCTTATCTGCGGTCAGCACAGGCTAATCAGGGACGACACTTTACCCCTTATCTGCGGTCCGCACAGGCTAATCAGGGACGACACTTTACCCCTTATCTGCGGTCAGAACAGGCTAATCAGGGACGACACTTTACCCCTTATCTGCGGTCAGCACAGGCTAATCAGGAACGACACTTTACCCCTTATCTGTCAGCACAGGCTAATCAGGGACGACACTTTACCCCTTATCTGCGGTCAGCACAGGCTAATCAGGGACGACACTTTACCCCTTATCTGTCAGCACAGGCTAATCAGGGACGACACTTTACCCTTTATCTGCGGTCAGCACAGGCTAATCAGGGACGACACTTTACCCCTTATCTGTCAGCACAGGCTAATCAGGGACGACACTTTACCCCTTATCTGTCAGCACAGGCTAATCAGGGACGACACTTTACCCCTTATCTGGATTTTTGTTTAGAAAAGACTTTCTTTAAACGAAAAATTTCATAAAAAGCGGTCAGTGTAGTTCCTGATTAGCCTGTGCGGACTACACATGCTAAACTGGGATGGCACCTTACGCATGTGCATTAAGCCCAGTCTTTCCGGAACTCTTTGTATAATATCCATGGTCTCTAACTTGGTTTTAGACACATGTGTTCATTTTTAGCCATGAAGAAGCGCTGCGCGATTTCGAGATGGCCCGGATGTTGTTACGAGGCAACCAGTTCATCAACTATACACCTTTGAATCTTTTTGCCACCCTCCATATATCACAGGTGAAACAGGATCCATTTATTTTAAACCAATATTTCGTTCGATTGCACCGAAAGCCTCAAGCTTATTGATTCCGATGCCTGGGTCAACTAATTATTGTAAAATTATTATAAATCGCGGGACATTAATTTTTGTAGTTGACAGATCCACGAATTAACCACAAACACAGCGGAGATTACATACGAATATTCTTCATTATTTGTTTTTACAAAATCAGAAATCCACGAATTTACGTGTCTACGAAGAAGGCTTTTTTTCCCCCAAAACCACGAAATGTCATGCCGGCGAATATACATGATTTTAAATTACCTGATATATATAGAGATATTGCGTAGGCTCTTAGAGAGGGGATATATACATATCCCTTTAAGCAAACTTATGATATATCGAGATTTATTGAAATAAGATATGGTGGCTGATTCATTCCAAATCGTTCTGCCAATCAAATAGTAATCAATATATATAAAAGCAAAAAGGATCGAAAGATCAGGTACGATCAAGTACGAATGACACATATACCATCGACAAAATGGGAGCCGAAACGATAATTACGACATTCATCGCCCTTTTTGTCATTCTGGCCAATCCTTTTGGGTTATGTTGTGTACCTTATTATATTACTGCGCATATAACCATCGATTAAACGAAAGTTGTTTAGATTTTAACATGTGTATTCGAAATAATTGATTCGTTTTAAAACTTTTTTATAAGCATACTATGTCCAGGATAGGTTCTTTTATGATCTGTGAAAGTGAAGACCGATACTTGGGTTCTTGTGTATATAGGAAAAAACACACAATTATTTTAGAATAAAAGATAATTAAAAAAAAACAGCAACTGTCATTTGAGATTTTATGAAAATCAACGTCCTAAATGTAAAAATTAATTTAGGGGTGTTGCGGCAGTTTATTTAACGGAGAATATATTTATAGCAACACCGATGGTGCTATTATCACAACTCAATAATTTTGTTATCAGTATCATCAGAAATAACCGAATTGGTTTATAATTCAATTGTCAGTGGTTCGATCCTAGGTGGGGTTAACTTTTTTTTTACTTCTTTTTTATTTCTTTAATTTCATTCTTGTTTTATACTGGAGCTTTTTAGTCATGTCGTTTAAATTTATCAATTTAAAGCATTTAATCACAAACTTCAAAACAAGCCGAAATCTGTGAACAAGTACATGTAAGTTATTAATGATTAAGGTCGAGTTTGATACTGTATGGTATTATGTTTGTGATTAAATATTGTTTTTTATTTATGTCTTTTGGTAAGCTGTTGTGATCCCAGTTAAGATTCAAAACAATTTCTTATGTTTATGCATATTTCTTACAATCTATGTACCGGTACTTGGGTTTTGCCTAATTGATGTATTTTATAAAATTTGACGTAGAAGGTAGGGATAGTTAAAACAAAAAATCTCTGTTAAAAGTGCGGTGACCCCCTTTTTTTATTTTTGTTTCGTGATAACAATACATAGATAAACATATTTGAGAAGTTTCGCAAAAAGTTATTAGATAGAACTTTTTTAAATTCCATTTTTGTGGTAAAAATAGTAAACAAATGACGTTTTTTGGGTGACATAAAAATTATAAAAATTAAATTTCTTAAAATTTAACTAGTGTTCTCCATTTTTTTGGTTGTTTGTGGTTTACTTAAATGGTATATGATACATATTAGCTTATATAATCTCTACATGTTTCCAATTTCATAGGTTATTAATCATTATTATGCAATTAGAGATTTTTCAGTTTTAATGAAAAAGTACATATTATATTATGGTGAATAAAATCCAAACAAAGCCGGTGACCCTATGTTTTTATTGCATTTTTCATTTAGTATTTGTATGTAGTACTTGAATAAAAATTTTGAGCAAAAGTTATTAGATGGAAAAAAATCATCAAAACTGCAGCAACACCCCTTAACTACTATTCTGTAAAAAGTATCGATTAGAGATTTTATGGATATGATTGGCTATCGTGTTACAATATCATTTTATGAATATTAAATGAACGTTATCGAATCAATTGACCTCCAATAAGTGGGCTAACAGTACGTCACATTGATCTGTTATGTCTATTGTTTTTATGACAATACTTCAGTTAATCGTATGCGCTAATTCTTTTCATTCATTTTGCTTTAGATTTTTTTCAACATGGCGTTGGCGGTTCGCCTGGTCAATGCCAGCGGCGAGGCCGGCTTGTGCGGTAACATGACGGGTGAGGTGCTTTTCTACCTAAAGGAGGCGTTACGTGACGTTAATGGTGTTGATGACGTAATAAGATCGCGGATCGAAACGGCGATTCACATGACGAAGGTCAGATATAATAAGGCCATAGTCACATTGCACTGTGCTACCATTTTAGGTCTGAAATATGTAATTTGTATGTCGTTATCATATTAGTCTCGTTCTGTGCAAACGGGGCTTAATACTTGTGTGTTAAGTGTCGTCCCATATCAGCTTGTGCAGTCAGCACAGCTTCTTTTTTAGCAAAAACCAGTTTCGGCGAAATGTGGTGTCCCTTATTAGCATATGCGGAATTCACAGGCTAATCTGGGACGAAACTTTACGCACATGCGTTAAGGCCGATTTTTTTAGAGCGAAGCCTATTTATTTAACGCCCGATAGTAATAGTACTCGATCAAACATATCGAAAAGCAAAACATTTTTGATATCACGTAATGTACACACCATGCCATTGTTATTACACTCAATACATTTATGTATTATCGATACTAAAGCACAAAATAGTGAATATTTCTTGAGCATCGATATATAAAATATCCCATTTTCATAACAGACAATTGGTCACTGCATCAATTTGTCTGTCAAAGTTGAATGGCATCATTTGTTTGATTTTGTAATATGTTTCATTTCGACAGGGGCGTAGATAACCTCCAAACATTGGGGAGGCGGTCCAGTTTCTGTACTGGGGACATAAAGGGGTTTGTTTGAGAAGGTTGTCCTCTCCCATGGTTCCGAAAAAAATTACAATTACAATTAATATGGTCCGTTTTAATGACGGAGTTTAAAAAGTGATATGAGAAAAAATAACATTAACATTACATTCACAACACTAATATTTTATTACTGATGGGCATGTTTAAACCATGAAATGGGAAGACTGTAATAAATAATCACATGAAAATAAACAACAACCAATATAATATGACATGATTAGTAAAGAATATATCCACATTTCGAGCACTATTAAAATACTGAACCAGGATGAATAAATATTATTAAATTTGGTTAAATAAACAAAAATTAAGGCATAATTCATTTTTAAAGTCCCTAGAACTATATCCACGCCAAATTATTTGTTGATTGAGGTCACAATTTATCATGCACTGTTCGCGTAATGTTAATGCCAAGTGTAGTAGTGTCACATTCTATGAAAACTTCCCGAAGATAGTTAACCGTGAGTCGTTCAAACTGACGAACTCATTGGCAACATCTAACAAGTCCATTGCTGCGTTAGCACACCTGTGCACGTGGAGCGTCATGAGGTTGGTGAGTCTCTCCTGTTTCATAGACGTCCGGAGGTACGTTTTAAGGCGTCTCAGGGCGGAGAAGGACCTCTCGCTGGTGGCGTTGGTCGCGGGCATTACCATGACGTGGCGGAGGACGCGCATCACCTCCAAGAAAAAGAGGCGAGACTCAGGAGGCAAGTCGCGGAAGAACGTGACAATGTCCGTGATGGTCTTGACATCCTTGTCCCGTACGGCGACCTGGTACGTCTCAAGCTGAGTGGTGAGCGCATCCTCGTTGAAGTCGTCACTGTAGAAGTCCAACACGCTCCGCAGATGAGTGGCGTAGTCACCACCACGGGCGCAGCACACCAGAAGGTCTTGGAGGGATCTGTAGGTCTTGAAACCTGGCTCAGCGAATCTGTCCTTGATACACGCGATCACCCAATCGAATGCTTCAAAGTAGACCTGGCGGTACCGATCACGTGCTGTGGCTGGATACTCGTGGGCCCCGGTCCCAACGTCATAGCGTTTCGGCACCTTGCGTCGCCTGGGAACCACTGGCTCTCCTACGTCGACGTCATCGAGCTTACTGTTGACGTCAACCCAAAACTTGTCGAAGGCATCGTCGGAGCGCTTTCTGGTCAATGTTTCCACCGTCATTGAAGCAACTGCCTGACTCTCTGATGCGGACATGTCCTTCTGTTGTAGGGTGCGGCTCAAGTTGTCTGTATGTCGCAGGATGATGTGACCCAGGTGGACACCAAAGAAGAGGTCGAAGCTCTCCATCTGGACCGCACGCCTACTATCCTGGAACGGATCTCCGAGTCGTTGGTCTGCTCGTAGCAGGTGTCCCACAAAGTCTGTAACACAGTGTAGTTGTCTAAGACACTACGCAGGCTTGATGCACGCACTGTACATCTCGTGGGACACAGTACGCGGAACCCAGGGGTATCGGGGCTGATCTCCTCCTTCAGGGTCTGAAAGGTACTGTCCCTATTTGGTGAATACTTAATCAGTTAGGAGACTTCATGCACCGTATCCATGGTGTCGCGCAAGAGCTTGCACTGACGTACACAGTCCCCAACAGCCAGATTGAGCGCATGTCCGTAGCGGTGCGTGAACACAGCTCGCTCCTCCTTGGCTAAGATGTTGGTCGCCACACCACGCCTCGCTCCGGTCATGTTGCTGGCCCCGTCATAACACTGCCCTCTGCACTGGCTCAAGGATAGCATCATTCTTAGAAGAGTGTCTTCTATGACCTACGTCAGTGAAGTGGAATCAATAGAATGTACTTTGTGAAGCCCAACAAAGTCCTCGTGCACATTAAAGTCCATGTCCACGTGTCTGAAGACTAACACCACTTGTTCTCGGTTGGCCTTGTCTGTTGTCTCGTCAGCCATGATCGTGTAAAACTCGTTTGTATTGATGTCGCTGGCCACTTTACGAAGGATGCGCAGTGCCATGAGCTGGAGTACTTCATTCTGGATTACAGGGGCAACAAACTTGTCCCGCTACCGTTCCAGCCACGCGAGGAGAGAGCTGTTCGTCTCCCCGTGGTGTTGTAGAAGCTGCATAAGGTTTCCCTCATCGCCGTCATGCCCACGTAGCGCGATGCCCTGACATGCGAGGAACCGTATGCTGCGTAGGATTTTTAGCAGCTGCGTCCGGTTGTCGACCTTCTCCTTGGCGTGCCCCGTTGACAGCGTCTCTCCCACATCACGCGTAGTTGCGGGAAGCGTCACCAGTCGCTCGACCGCCTCCTTGTGTCACTCGCTGCCGTCGTGCTTCCGGAACTTTACGGGACCCTGTTTCCAGTTAGAGAAGCCTTCACTGATGAAGCTGCCGTCCACCTTCGTGTTGCCGATCTTGCCCGTCTTCTTGGCCACCATGCAGAGATGGCAGAACGCAAGGTCCCGGCTCTGAAAATAATAACATTGTTTATGTAGTAAATTTTGTGTTGAATATTAATGATAATAATAAAACAAACATTATTTAGCAACAATACAAGTATTGTTTATATTTTTTCTGAATTTCGTTTGTATTTAGATCGACGTTAGGTTCATGAAAGGTAAGAACGGTCGCAAATTAAAATTTAAAACTAATATAAATACCTCATCGTAGTTGAGCCATGTGTACGAATCAAACCAACTAGATTGGAATGAACGCTGTTCTGGCTTTTTCTCCCCGAATGAACGCTTAGGAAAAGCAAAATTTTGAGGCTGATTAGGAATGCTCATTTTGAACATTGAACAATTACATATATCACTTGTTATGACATAGAACTGTATATATATGCTTTACGTGTAGATTGAGCTTAACAGCTAAGGTGACTTATAGGTCCAATGGGCCGGGTGCTTTTTTATATGTATATATTATTGTTTATACCATACGAAATGCACATGTCACTGTAATAAACTATTTACTTACTTACTTACTTACTTATATGTTATTGTTTCAATGAATTCTAATCAAATAATAACTGTTATGCTTAGAGAACAAAAATATTTTCAATCAAATAAATGTTTTTCACGCGTATATTTACTCAAAATTGTTTTAATTGGCGGTTACCTTTATTAAAGCGAACAATTACAATTAAAAGAATAGCCTTTCCTTAATCAAAACACCGACAGTGCAATCACGGAAAAGAACAATAAAACAATTAACACGATGACATTTACCCGGGCCCCTGGTTTATGACACCTAACAAGCGATATGGACACATCACTATTAGCAACCTCGGAGCAGACGGAAAGGGGACACATGGCTTCTGCACTGACGACACTGATTACAAAAATACTGATTTTGGGCAGGCGTTTGGGGGGGATTTTACGCCTTATTTATATAACGATGACTAGCCGAAATATTGGGGAGGCGGCCGCCTCCCCTGCCTCCCCATTATCTACGCCTATGTTCAATGATAATATTTGTCCACCTCCCTTCTATGACATATGCAGTACATGGAATATGTTTACTATCAGGGCGGTGATGACATCACTACGCTTCAACCGATGCGATTTGACGCTGATCAGTTATTCCGCGCACCGCATGACGTCATTGGTAACACGCCCCACCCATCACTAAAGGGCGCCGACATCTCGAAAAAGGTTTATACGTGTAACGCGGACGAAACGTCCGCTGAATTATTTAATGGTTGTAAAAAGGTTTGTGCACATTTAGAGTGCATGTATGATATCATACATAACATATTATTATAAATCATATTCTCAAAGTGCTTACATATAACAGTGTAAGCACGGAGTGTATATTGTAATCTAGAGTCCGTGGTGTAAGCAATGTTACATATAACATCAATCCACTACACTATACTGAGAGAATCTTAACAGTAAAATAAATAGTCATTAGCCCAAAAGAAGTTCTTGTATTGCAAAAACAACGTAAATATCAGGGTATATAGAAACCCCACACTTGCTTTAATTAATTTTCTTACGATTCACGAATATGTACCACTTTATTAAGGCAGTTTGGTGGCAGAGATAAGGCACATGTCTTTGTGACACGTTCAATTTAATTAATGTTTATTAACTTTTAATTTAGCAAATATGACCAAACACAATAACAACCCGGAACAGCAAAAAAATATTGTACCCATCCGAAGAAGGGTCGGTCCGTTAAGTGGCTACAAAACGTTTTTTAAACGATATATTACTATTTTCAGTTCCATACGCATAAGCAACGGTGGCACTGCCAATGCTGGCACTGTTATAAACGTCGTCAGTGTAGACCGCATTTCTCGAATAGATTTGAGTCGCGCTCTGAGAAAAGGGGGTTACATGCCTGTGCGTAAAGTGTCGTCCCATATTAGCCTGTGCAGTCCGCACAGGCTTATCAAGGACGACACTTTCCGCCCACACTGGATTTTTGTAAAAAAAAGAATCTTTCTTGAAACAAACATTTCAATGAAAGAGGAAACTGTCATCCCTGATAAATATGGGACGACACTTTATGCGCATGCATTAAACGTCATTTTGTCAGAGCACGGCTTATATGTATTAACACAGATATTAGAAGAGCACATACATATATAACATGCAATTATTGTAAACTCAGATATTACAGCTTGAATGTCATTAACAAGAAGCTTTGATCATGTTTCAGAATCCAGAGTTTGAGTTCCGTCGAAGCGTGTCTTTAATGAGACGAGGGTCAAAAGGCATCGATTCCAACTTTCGACGAGCACGATCCTACAACGCAGCGGAGTGTCGCCAAAGGTTCAATAAGAAGAAAATCCTCAAGCCGCAGAAGAACAATATGATAAACCATGGGATTGAATATAAAGCTTACCATGGTGAAGAAACTTATGATGCTAACCCATCAAACGTACCATTCAAACGACGACATGCTTTTCGCCAAAGACTCAGCAGGATCAGTAGATTCGAACAGGCTATTAGTGATTCTGTGTTGGTGAAAAAGCCGCTTGCAAAAGAACCCTCATCAAAGTCTATGAGCTCGTTTCACGATGCTAAGAAATCAGTTAATAGATTAGAGAACGTGGAAACTCTTTATGATGTTGGTGAAGATAAGACTAAAAATTCTGATTGTATGCAAATTTATAGGCCTGATATAAAAGTTCTTAATCCACAAAAGTCAAAACTTACGACTAAAAATACTGACACTGATAATGGTGGAAACAGTATACGAAGTAAGGCTACGAGTGTAATGTCCATTCTACCGAGTTATGTGAACTATTCGTGCACAAAAACTGTACCGAAACGGCAAGTAACATCCTTAGTCGATTTAAAGCCTTCTAAATCGACTTTTTCGCCTTTTGACTCAAAGGAAAACTCATCGATGTCTACATTAAAGAGTCGATTATCAAAACTTAGGATTGAGGACAACAAAAAGGCCAACACATTTCCAAGTTATGTTACGCATGATGTTTCGAATGCCGAAAATTGTGAAGATATTATGGCAACGCCTAATCTTTCTGACGAAATCCAGACTCCAAGAAATGATGAACACAAAGCACATTTAAAAGAAAAATCCACTAGTAAAGATTCAAAACAGGGAAAAACTGTAGTCAGTGCACGTACCAGTGTTAAATCCCTCGGTATTGCGATTTGTGACTGCTCTTCAGTTGTGAAATACGCGCTGTCCACCGCTCTGGACGTTGCTACAGTCATTGTTACACCAGTGGCAGAAAAATCAGCACAATCGAGTAAATCACAAATTACACAAACTAGAAAACCTCTTAAATGCATCAAAATAAACGAACCAGCCCGAGTCATGCATAAACGTATTAAAAGCACTAAAACTAAACGCGCACCTGATCCGCCCAAAATTAGTGACACGCTGTATGCGATGGCAGATTTCGCCGTGGCATTTGCAAAAGGTGTACCAGATGAATCCAGCATGGACAATACGGATGGTTATCAAGAAATTACGCCCGATTATCTAGAATATTCTTTTGAAATTACGGAACTGAACGAGGCACATTTTAACAATGAAAGAACATACTATAATTTTAAATCTGTAGACGATTCAAAACTTGACACGGATGGGTCGAATTTTGTTACAGCTTCGGAAGGTTGCTTTGATGAAAATCATAATGTTGTAGATAATGAGTACGTAAACATAAAGCCTAATTATGTCAACGTACAACCGGAACAAAAAAGGGACATTTCAAGTGACGATCATACGTATGAAAACTATTCACTCAAAGCCAAGCTATTCAGTAACAACTCTTCCAAATCAAATAAAGACAGTAATGGTGAAGGAGAAAAAATAAGTTTTTCACCAGCGCACACATCATCAATACTCAGAGAGGAACCAAAAATCCAGTTTAAACCGAACACGGACAATATTGTGATAACCAATCTGACGCGAAACAATACTATCAAAGACACTAATGTAGAAGTTCACCAGCTGTCCAAACTAGAAACAAACACCCAAGAAAATAGTCGACATACACTCACAGACACATTGGCACCCATGGAAAACCGTAGACAACAAACAGCTGTAAGTTCGACAAAAACATCCCGAGTCAAGCCGCCTCCATCACTTTCGATTCTGTCCAAGAAATATAACCCACTGGGGTTCATCCTAGGGCAGTCTCTGAACATTGCTGTAGGAGTCGTTGGTAACCACAAGTATGATGATGATAACGACGATGATGAGTCCAACTACGATTCTTGTCTTTGCGATATAGAAGAAGAGCAAAGCATCGAGCATCATGAAATAGAGGGGGAAATGAGTGATGATGCTGTCGATATCAATAAGGACCATTTTGAAATACGGACAATGGAAACTCGACCTTGTACGGAATCTAACAGCCCTTCTAGTGATTTCGTTAACGTAAACACTATCGCGGACACAGCAAATACATTACGAGCGAAAACACCCGAGATCGATGCTAACAATAATTCGGAAACTTCTCTACTATTTTGAAGTCGAAGACAGCTTCCTTACTTATTCATATGTCTATACCAAGAGAATAATTTGTATAAATAATACTGAATAATTAGCAGATATTTGTACAATGAAGCTAGTTTATGTATTTTTGGCGACAGCAGTCTTAAGGAGTCTTTAGTGGAATGATATTTAATTAATGGGCGAATATGGAATAAGCAGACAATGAATTTATAGATGACACATATACATATGTAGTGTAAAATTATTGGGTTCCAAACCGTATATCATTGATATTCCAACTGAAATCATAGACGTAATATTGGTTATATGTGTTTGTATCGATATGATTATTTCATTTACCTACGAAATATGTTTAAATGCGAAATATCTATGCTATACATGGTGTTATGTTAATATGAGCCTCGCTATGTGATAACGAAGTTTAATGCATGTTCGTTGTGTCGTCGCACATTTGCATGCACAGTCCGTACTGGTTGATCAGGGACGATAAATCCTAAACTTAATTTTTGTCAAGAAAAATCTAACTATAAACGAAAAATACAAAAGCGGAAAGTGTTGTCCCTGATAAGCCTGTGCCGACTGAACAGGCTAATTTTGGAAGACACTTAACGCACGTACATTAAACCACTTTTTTATGGAGCGCCGCTCAATTATTATGTTACAAAACCGTTTTCAGATTGACTGTTTCAAAATGTCCGAGCTATTTTCTCGGCATTACGGCGGCTTATGTCCAAGCCTGAAGTTATGATGCAACATCACATCCTTCTCTCCATATTTAAGCACATGGCTAAGTCCCTTTCATTTGGCAAGCATTGTTTGCAGAAAAAAAGCTTTTGTTTGTACTGCGAATTATTTAGGTAAATGTAATACAGTAAATATTCATAAGTATTACTACAAATGCATGTATACATTAGTAAACTGGTGTATTACAAGCGCACGTATGTATTAATAAACTGAGGGTGAATACATAAGGTAACTGACTAACGACCGTTATTGGTTAAGCGCAAAGTAATCAAAATGATGAACCTGTAATTTATAGTTTAAACATTAAATACATGATATGATGATCGTTGGTTTTCTTTTATTTAGTACCGCTGACCTTTGCGAAACTAATCAGCGCTCATTGTAAGAACGCTGTTTACAATGTTTCAATTTAAAACCTGTAGTCTCGTGCAACACGAGGAAGATCTCTGATGATAAAGCTGCTAGTGAAATATTTGTTTCTGAGATCTAATTTGGGAGCAATTTTTTATGTTCTTATCCGTCTTTTTATATAAGACAGGGTAAGTTTTCTGCTTTCCACGGGTCAACGTCCCGACAAGTATAATACCGTAACAACTCTATTTTTTTTCGGAAACTCTAATTTTTCGGATATCCTGTTATTAGCCCAAATAATTATTTCAAAATTTTTGCGTATGATTTTCTTACAAATAAATGCTTGAAATCATACCAATAATGCTGAACGTACAACAATAAGTATTATCTGAAATAAGTTGAGAGTTTTATTCAATGATATTACTATCTGTGCGTGTTTTAAAAAGTGGTGAATATGCTTTACTGAAACAATTGTTATTGATGTGTGTATGCATCCAAGTAAAGCTCTAATGGTATTATTCACTCTTTGAACAACTAATGCTGTAAGTCTACACTATGTCTATTTTAAATATTACTGTATTATTATTCATATCCATAATTTATTTGAACATTTTTATGGCAAATTGCTGAGTTACTATTATCAATTCATCATACTAACACGATGTGGTGAATACCAGAATATATCGACTATTCATTGATTGTCGCTAATCTCATATTAATTTTACACATGTTTCTGTTAATATATAAGTTTGTATGTATTTTTTTAGTTTATACTAAACCATAAGATTGCCCTGGGTGAAGAACGTACTCGTAACCTTCAACTCACTGTGTATCACTTAACAATGATACTGAAGCGCTTCCTACTGCGCTAACGGGGCTCTAGCGACGTAACGTTTGTGACGTGTTGTTTAGCCGTCAATAGGTTTGCTTCTTAAAATGACACGTGCATCTTGTCAACGCTATTAACTTGCGCGTGGAAAATGGCGTTGCATGGAAAGCACAGCGCGTCTTGAATGACTTATGCAAACTACACATATCTAAGGATGTGTATGGAACAACATTCTCCCCTGGACGTTGATTTACATTTTGCAATAATTTCAAAGCGTATTGCGGGTCTGTTATCTCCCCATAATGCATTTTCAGTTCAGATTGTAATTCATATATAACATCAGGATGTGTAGTAAAAAAACGCTTTAAAAGTACACAGACCGTGTCAGCAGCCGTTTGAAATACCATTTTATTTTTTCAATATGTAAAATGAAAAATATTTTCTAATTCTTAAGGCCAGTCATGGAATTCTAATGATTGTCCCGAAAATCTCGGTACTTGTGCCAACGCTGTATTTGCGTTAAGAGTATCTGGTAAGTTCATCAAACTTTAAGCCAATACAAGAAAAAGCGTTGATTGGTGTAGCCGGTAGCCATATTTTGCTACAAATATTTGTTAGAAATCAAGTCAGAAACCGAGCGAAAATAAACAAATCTGACCTGGTGTCGACCCGAACTGGCTTTTCCTGGATAGCTGTTTGTTTTCACTTTCACTTTCGAGAGGTCTCCCAACCCGAACAATATAAAGAAGTGAAACTCTAGCTACTGCAGCAGAATTGCATTCTCATTATATACAATTAGTTGGTCCTTTATTTAATGCAAGTGACCAATAGCCAATCAGTACAAAACAGCACAATACAAAACAACATAAACACGTATAAGAATAAAGATAGGGTCACCGCCTTGGAACGGTTAATGCAAAGCATTTTGGGGTTTAAACCGGTTTTAGAGCGCTCAACCTCACACTTGGCCCAGCAATATTCATGATACATATAAGTGTAAATGAAATTTAACCTCCTAGCATTGCAACTCAAATTAAACAATAATAAAAGGGAATCAAAACGCATTCAATTTAATTACCATTTAATTACTCGATGGTAAGAAAGAGACCAGAGCAACAGAGAAGCAACGTTTTGAGGAACGATGAAATGAAATTACGAACAAGTGTCAACTACATCCGTTCTTTTTAGAAAAAGGTATAAGAATATAGCATCATAAAGTTAATATTTCAAATCATCTTTAAATAAATGAAAAAGAAAATATTTTAAATGTCAAAGTATACAATTGAAACAAAATTATATTATTTAAATAAAATAAAAAAGAGTAGAATATTCTCAGTCGTCCTCGTCTGGTGTCGGCGTCAATTGTCGGCCTCAACCCTGGCGTCGTGGTCGTCGGTGAAAATATGTAGCTGAAAAGAAGAAAAACTGTCGCTGTCGCTGCTTTCTCCCATCAGAATGACTTCGGAAATGGCTTCGGAACAAAAGCTGGAAAGGCTTCTTATAGTTGAAGATGATACCAACTGCTCTCCAGTCAAGATCCTGTCGTCACGGCACATTTCTAATAATAGTATATTATTTAAATATATACTATCTTCAGTCCATCTTGTTACAAATATCAAAAATAAATATTTGATTGTATAAAATAAGTTCTTTTATATAACAGTTATTGTTCAAAATGTTCAGTTTTTTAATATATTCAGAAAAACGAAACGTGTTAAGAAAATTAAACAGCATAATCAAAATATCCACTGCACTCCCTTGACGCTACTTGGGATGAGCTTGTAGTCTTCTCGATTGAATGGCGCACTATGACAGATTTCGTTCGGGTTTTATACAAAATGTCCATACCGGGACGCATTACTACAAGAGCGTGCCTGATTTACCCAGTAAACACAATTAACCCAATTATGCCGAGTGGACTCTCCCATCCTAAATTGGATCAATTTATTTCCAAAATTAGGGATGTCTAGGTATATTTATTTCTATATTTAGAATATTTCTTACAGAAATTCCTTTCAGCAAACAGAGCAGACCCAGATGAGACGCCGCATCATGCGGCGTCTCATCTGGGTCTACGCTGTTTGCCATAGCCTTTTTTCTAGACGCTAGGCATAAATGGGTTAAATTGTAAAGTACTCAGATGAAAGGTTTCCTATGACCAAAATGTCATAAACATGTTTTAAAATCAAATAAATTTCCACTTGTCACAGAGGTGCCCGCGAAAAAACAACATCGAACATCGCCGAGGAATATTTAAGTAAATATCTTTACGACAAGAAAAAAATATGTCAAAACATTCCATCAATAAAATAACTGTGATAAGGTTGGTCAGTGTTCTACGTAAAAGGTTTCCAAAATTGAGTCCAGATGACCTTTTATACTTGGTCAGCTTTCTAGTACATGCTGCGTATGCAAGAAGTGTTACCCAATACGGTTGTCGCACGATGACTGTTCGGGTTCTTGTTCATCGAGTACATGACCAGTATTATATGCATAGGTTCGGCACATATAATAATTTGTCAGTTCCAAAAAGTCGCGTGTGCAACATATGCTAACCACGCGAGTTGCTTTCAAAAAATAGAGGAAATAACCACCTAATTTTGAAATATAAATAAAACCATTCAAAATATTACATTACTTTTATATTAGTAAATAGCGTTATGAGATCATTCAGCCTTTGAGATCGTTACGATAATCATGTTGATATACAATTCATTGAAAATATTATTTTCCTGTTTGACAATTAAGCTCTTGTGACGAGAGAAATCGTGCGTTTTATATAGCGACTCTACATTGCATACTTTTTTAGATCGCAAATTAAGATAATTCCTACGATGGTTATAAGATGAGCTATTGAATATTGAAATAGCGATCTCGCAGCGGTCTCTTTATGATCTACACATGTAGTATGATAAGCCTTAATTTAAGCAACATTATTGATTTCTGATTTAGGGCCCTGGGTCTTAATTTGAAAGCTACCTTTAGGCTATTTTTTTCTCGTTATCCATACCTTAAGTTATGTGGACCACCTCGACATTATATCGATACAGTACGCGCTGCTTAGATGCCTATCAGATACATATGAATATCTATTTGAGTCATATTTATGCAGTTAATAAATCATTCATTAGTTGGCGTACTGCATATGTGTTATTAGCAATTAATACATACTGTATATCATATGTAAATATTAATATTATGAATATTTAGTTACTAAAACTATGCTTTAACTAAATTTTCTACTTGTAGAGTACTACTTAACATGACTTGCAGCTGGATAAGGGAAATTGCCCTAATGCGATGTAAAACTTAATTATCATCGTTATAATCATCATTACCTGTTGTTGGGGGAAGGGGCATATCATAATTGGAATGTCTGTAAATTTGTACAAATATTTTTTCAGTTTAAAGATAGCTTTTAGGGCCTGTCCAGCGAGAGTATGTTCTGCGTCACTAAATGAACCACCAGTTGTGAATACAATACCAAGATAGTTGAACCGGTTAACAATATCTATGATTTGATTATCATATTTAAATATATTTGTTAAGGTGCGACCACCTTTACGAAAAACCATAATTTTAGACTTTTCAGTATTTACCACAAGTTTCCATTGGTGACAATAATCGTATAATAGATCCAAGCCGTTTTGTAATTCTTCAGCGGTATTAGCAAAAATTATCATATCATCGGCGTACAATAAGAGAAACATTTTAAAAGAGTTAACGTCGATACCATTAATGCCTTTCATGTAAAATTCAGCTTCCAAATCGTTAAGATACAATGAAAACAAAAATGGCGATTAACACTCACCATGCCTTACACCAAGTAAACATTCAAAGCTGTCGCTTAACGTATTGCAATGTTTAACTTTTTATTTTATGGAGTTATACATTGATTTCATAACATCGAGTATATTTCCACGTATACCCAATTGAATTAATTTATAACATAGATTATCTCTAACAATATAATCGAAGGCCTTAGTGAAATCTATAAAAGCACAGTATAATTGTTTACCTTTATTTATTACATGCGTTTATAAGCCGTGCAATATAAATAAATTATCGACGGTACTCATTTCCGACCGAAACCCAGCCTGCGCTTTAATGTATACATAATATCGTTCGGCCCAGTCAGTTAATCTGTTATTAAGAATTTTCGTAAACAGTTTTCCAAAAGTACTAAGAAAAGTAATACCTCTGTAATTATTTACGTCGTTTAGACTGCCCTTTTTATGTAATGGTATAACGTAACCCTCAGACCATGAAGATGGAAAACACCCCAATCTTAAAACTTTATTAAAAAGCGTATGTAAGTACGGCGTAAGAACGTCTTTTCCGTAAATAAAAAATTCATTCAAATACAAATCAGGTCCTGCGCTTTTACCTGGATGAATTTCTTTAAGAGCTTTTTTAATTTCGTTCATTGATATTGGCAAATTTAATTCTTCGAACATTATTTTCAATTCAATATTTTCATATCGCTCAAAAAGTGCACAACATCTTCGTCGGAGGTAAAATATGTGCTGTCGGGATTGTTAATGCTCTCAAAATACTGTTGAAACATGTCTAGTGGAATATTCGATTTATTCAAGCCTGCTACATTTTTTAGCATTTTCCAATAAAGTTTTGCATTGTTAAATCTTGCATCTAATAACTTTTTAGTTTCATTGTGATCGTATTCACATTTTGATTTTCTTATACATGTTTTAAATTGCGTTCTTGCATCAATAAAATTACGTTTATTTTCTTCGGTTTTATTGTTTCTAAAAATATTCAAGTGTCTGTAAAAATTAGTTCTCTTCTCTGCACACTCGGCATTAAACCACCTTTTATCAATCTTTGAAGGAAAATATTCCTGACCCTGAGACCTATGTTGCCGTTTAAATAAAGGGGAGAGTACGTCATAAAAAATATCGCCAAAATGCGTTATGCATACATCAATATCGTTTGCACTGCAACAATTACCTACACTATCCACACACACATTCAGTTTATCAATAAATATTTCTGAATTTAACATTTCAGTATAAGACGTTTTATTTTCACTATTCCAGGCATATGTATACGCTTGATGCGTTGTACTAGCATGTATTTCGCTATGAGTATTTTTACCGTTAAAAGAAAAAGAGAAATCAATTAAACAATGATCAGATAAAATATTTGGTTCATGCACACACAACGTATCAATACATGTATTGAAACAAATTTGGGGAAGCTAATACATAGTCAACAACGCTCGAGCCAGTTCTACCAATAAAGGTATATTTACCCTCCATATCCCCATTTACTCTCCCGTTCAAAATACGCAATCCCGTTTGTTTACACAAATCTAATAAATAAACTCCGTTACTATTTAAACGCCCCTTGTCTAGAGAACAACGTACCTTGCATTCATCAAAAATATAATCATCGGGTAGAAAATCAATATTTTTAGAGTTATCATTTTGAACAAAATCTGGCAAATCGGATGTGTGCGCATTCATGTCGCCACAAACAATTAAATTTAAACCGTTACTATTTTTGGAGTCATGATCAATAATAAAATCTAATAATCGATCAAATGTGTGACAATCAAGTAAGGCTTGTCGAGAACTACCTTCAGGTACAGCATAACACAGACATACTAGTATATATAAATCATTCTTTAGATTAACCTTTGACGCCTCAAGTTTAACGCATATTAGTTTATAATATAATAATTTTGCGACTGAAAAACTAAAGTATTTTGACTGACATGTTCATTTCGTATATATGCAATTATACCACCCGACGCACGTTTACTAGTTTTCAAGTTTTCAGTTCTGTTAAGTTCGTAATATTCAAATCCCTCAAAATTAAGGTCCGTTAATCCATGTGCCCATGTCTCGGTCAACAAAATAACATCATGACAATTAAATATATTCACAAGTTCAGGTGAATGAAGTTTGTTCGATCTGCGGGTAGAAAGTCACTGAATGTTCAATAAAGCACATCGCAGATAGGCCTTCTCAGCGCCGTTCTACTTAAAAATGCTATTCATCGGACCTTGTGCACCACCATCGACATCCCCACCTTCACACGCTTGTGAATTACACACTGAGACGTTGCTTTTAGTTGGAACTGTTAGTCCCGGCTGTCTATTTTGTGAACATTCACGACTTTTGCAACCCTGACGGTTGTAAGGCTTTGCAGATTGTGTACGTTTTTCGGCTCTTGTCAGTGAGCGCGGATCACGGGGGCGTCCACGTGCAGGTGTTTTCTCGTGCAAGTTGATGTTTGGATTGTTTTCATCGCATACCAATGATTTCAACGCCGTTTGATCGCTTTCGTTAGATCTGTTTAGATTTTTGCTAGTAGATACCGGTATGCGTTTTGACGGTTCAATATTCATGGTAAACGGTGCCTTTATTGAACTTTTTTCAAATATAGAATTTTCAGCATTTTGCGTTGGCACACAGGTGGTTATGGAAGGGAGCTGTTTTGTTACTTCCGGTGCGCTCAACACGGGGTTTTGTGTAAAAGTTTTATATATTTCCGGGGAACCTTGCATTTGCATCGCTTATATGTGCGGTTGTGATTGTGAGCAGGTGCCTTCTGTCAACATGTGTTGACAGAGTTTGTGGGTTGGTGTCACACTGATTGGTAACGTAACGCTGTTGTTTTTGAGTCGACAGTTCAGGCCTGGGGCTATCGTTACGATTGAACTGCGGTGGTTTAACAGTTCCACAATTGTTAACTTGTGCAAGTCTGTTTGCCCCGATATATTTTCCCCAATCTGGCATTTCGCCCTGTACAATACATGTATGTCCGTCTTGTATAAGTTTTGCTGGATACACAATATGAACTTTCAACCTTGGGTTTTGTTGTTTTAAGTTTTTGTATTTTGGCAACAATCGCCCACGGGCTTCTTGGATTTCACGGGAAAGTCATAATCAATCGAAAATCGAGTGTTTCGCAGTCGACGAACGTTGCTCATAATCAGTTCAACAGTACCGTAATTCCGAAAATTGACGATAATTGGTCTATTTTGGTGTGTTTTGTTAGGGTTTCTTTGTCCGAGTCGGTGAGCTCTAGAGATGTATACTTGTCGCGGGTCAATGTCAAGGTTGTTCTGTAAGAAGTCGAAAATTAGCTGATTGCAATGTTCACCATAATTTTCAGCAAAGCCTCGAAATATAAGGTTATTTCGCCTTGATCTTGCCTCAATGTCAATTGATTTGAACGCCAAAGTTTTCAAAAATTCTGAATGAGAGTTTGTTGTTGATTCAACTTGATTGATTTTTTCATTCATGGACGCCATTGAACTTTGAAGACAAAGAATGTTTTGATTACAACTAACTTGGTCACCCCGAATCAGTCGTAACGACAACTCTTTCACATTGTCAGTCAGTCGAGCGTTTCTTCTGACGGCTTATACGGCGACTTCCGTCCAGCATAAAACGGTTTGGATGCAGACAAGTTTGGACACCTAAAGTCAAAGATGGCTGAATTCATCGTACAGTCAAAAAGTGATATCGCAAACTTTAAATACTTTTACTATTTTAATAAGTGGAGTCAGTTTATCACGTCTCATGGTGGATCTGCGTTACCGGCCTCGCCGATTCACGTTGCTTTGTATCTTACAGATTAAATGGACAGAAACACTTCTCATTAAGTTATCAGCGTAACTGTGTACAGTAGTAAATGGGCTCACTCTCTTCACATTATGTCTGATCCTACTTATAATGCTTTTATTAGTAATTTATTGGAATCTTTTAAACGAATATTTTCGAAACAAGTGCAGAAAAAGAGCCTATTTATTCTGATTCGTTAATAAAGTTAAGTGATACGCAGGAAATTAAGATTTGTATGTTTTAAAAGATTTGTGTATGATCAATATTGCTTTTGCTGGAGTTGTACTTTTTGACGAGTTAATTCATTAAAAATGCGATGACATAGAGCTTTGAGATGATCATCTTAGTATACGGATCAGATGAAGCAAAACGGACCAATAGATTAGGAAATAATGTAGTTATCGCTAAAGGCACCACGGTTGCCTGTCCTTGCGTAATTTTGCAACGTTATCTTACCGTGCTCAGTTGTCCGTTTTAGGCAAATGATATTTATTTCGGCAAATCAATAAATCAAAAAGTTGTAGCAAACTAATTTATAAATATAAGCTACTGAGTTACACGCATTCAAGAGAGTGTATTGTCTCTCGTTTGAGAGAAGTTGTCGTAGGGGCAAACCTCGGTTTGCATTCTCTAATTCGGGCGGCGCTACCGCG
This sequence comes from Dreissena polymorpha, assembly GCF_020536995.1. Lineage (NCBI taxonomy): Eukaryota > Metazoa > Mollusca > Bivalvia > Myida > Dreissenidae > Dreissena > Dreissena polymorpha. The sequence continues at coordinate 8,706,048 of NC_068369.1, forward strand.
GCGGCAAACGCAGGTGTGAATGATCGGTGTTGGAAGAGTCACGGTTGTTTGAAAGGAAAAAAATAGTAATGATAATTACGTCTGTGACACCTTGGATAGGAGATTAAGTGTTTCGAAAGCCTTAGCACTGTAACGAAGCTGTGTGCGTATCATAGAACCGCCCCATCTTTTTGTATTTTCGAAAGCACTCGTCTGGCAATGCAAAGAAAGTGCTTTTGTTTTGTATTGTCAGCGGGTATTAAGCATAGACTATCAATTTCACGCGTTTTGAAGTATAGCGAGAAATGTTTGTATTATTCGTTACAACAAGTTTACAGCAGCAACATAAGCTATTTCTATTGGTCAGTTTTTTGCATAAGGAAATTGCGATAACGTTTTAGGTTGTGTATAGTCAGACTTCGTAAACATCGATTTTGATATAATAATTATTTTGTATGTATGTTTTTGTCACAAAAGAACAATTGTCTGTTAATGTTAAAACATGCAAAAAATGTTCGTTAAAGACGAGTTAATGTTTTATTAAATGAGGCCCAACATTCAGTTTGTTATCTGTCACCTGACAAATGGGCACAGGTTTCCAGCGTTCACCGTCTCTTGTTTTTCCTGGTCGGTCATTAAGAATTGTGTATCCATGTTTTCCATAAATTGTATGTATTTAGCTCACGCTTGTCATACTGTTGTATTATCGCATATTTGTCGTGGCTGCACTACGCAAAAATAAAGCACTCGTCGGGCTTTGCAAAGAGAGGGTTGTTGTTTTGTATTGTAAACGGGTATTAAGCACAGACAAAAGTCTGATAATGCTGTTTATGTAAAGAGACTGGTCATGCTTTTACGCTTTAGTAATCATAGAATGTGAGAGAGATGCAGAGATTCGCAAATTAAATATAAGCAGCATGCTATCCGATTCACACCTATACAACACAAGTTACGTTGAATGATATGATTAATGTTACCATTGTAATTTAAGATTCTATTAAAGTCCATGCTGCCAACCCTAAATTGTGGTTTGTCCCAGGGGTACTGTCCAATTACAAGCCGGCGGTCAGAATAAGTGGAGTGCTGTTCCGTGACCAATGAAATCGCGTCACCATAAGCAGTTCGTATAGAAAATGTTTATCTTAAGTTTTGTACGCAAAATATGAAAAACAGTGAATATTGTCTAAATACTCATATATATGTCGCAAATAATGTGTGAAAAGTGTCGAATCTTGTTTGTGGTAATGCTGTTTTGCGAAGTTAGTAAAATGTGGTAGGTGAAGCCCATGAGTTTGTTTGTTACATCGTAAATCCCCCAGTTAATATCAGGTTTCCACAGACCGTCAGCAATACGCATATATTATGTTTCATATCTTTAAATAGGTCTAAATAATTTGTAAGATTAAAAAATCTTTTGTTTGAGACTGAACAAATTAAAAGTAAAAATATATTTAAAAAAGGTCTTTAATGTCTTATATAAGCATTTTTATTGATAAAAGTAATGTCAATACATTAAAAACATTTACAATATGCATTCCTTGAATTTGAACATGTAGAATGCGACATGCATTACCCATGCATAACCAATGCTTTAAAACAATTTTAATTGATAAACTATCAATCACCTGTAAAGTTATGCCAATAAATAAATCACGAATGAAATCATATTCAAAGCATAGTATATACAATGTTATTCGTGCCATATAAACATGTTGAAGACTGCCAACACCGAATGTCATTTTCAGAACTGACAGATGTTTTTATATAGAATTCTTATTTGCATTAAATAAGGGACAATGACCGTGCAAGCTTCATGTTCCTCTTTGACACTGTGGCTTGTTATACAGGACGTCTATTCGTTCCTTTCTTCATTCTTCATTTCCCTGTGTTGAATGTCCTTGTATCAATACATCTAATCTGTACCATGCTCGGCATTTCCACATTGTGACAGCAACCAGTAAAATCTCAATGATTGTAGTTAACAGCTCAAAATAACATTTATCGGCAAAGCATACAGCTAAGGAAATATCGAACCGACTCGAATGAAAATGAATACAAAAAGCTGTAACTAACATAAATGCAAGGAAGGGCCTATATCCCAACCATGTCATACGAACAAACAATCCAGTTCGAGTGTTATAAAAGTAGCGATCACATTTTGTTTTAATGGTCCTTTTAACATGTTCATGTTTGTTTTCCCTATTTTCTTCCGTGATTTTTTCAGGCAACTTCCAGTACACATTTATGCTTATATCTTTACCTCTGTCTGTATACTTAACTCTCTCCTTTACTTGAATTATGTCGCCGGGTAATATGATCTCTTGAACGGAATCTGTTATTTGTAAAAAATTCTCTCCATACGATGTAGGTTTGCTAACCCAAACGCTTTTCCGAAAGCTTCCTAAAACGCCAATTCCTAAAGGAATATGATACCTTAGTGGATTTCTGAGAACGTTCAGGCCATACATGTATGTCATCGGCATAACAACAGTCCACATATGGTACACTAAACAACTCAAGTAACATCTCTTGTAGAATAATGTTTCAAAATATATCGCAAGATCAACTGCATTTAGGACACTGATTTGGAAATTATTTACCTTGCTGAAAAAATGACCTAAATAGATCTCTTCACCAATCTTTGTTAACCAGTTTGTCAGGAGATGTGACTCATTAAGCAAAGAATTATTGAAGTATGTAACTTTGAAATGGTCGAGTTTTCGAAGAACATTTCTTCTTTGTTTGGGAGAAATTTTGTTCAATAGAAGATTTCGTTCTGGCATCATATAGTACGGAAGATTGTTTTCCTGCAAACACTCTTTGAGATATTCCAGAGCTTTTCTGATACACATGACTAGAGTGTCTGGCCGGAAATCGTTGAATGGCGTTGATTCGGCCTGCCACAGCAATACGTTTTTCATAACGAACGATGATATTTCAGGGCACACAGTTTGCAGTTCATACTTTGCTAAAAACTTCAATACCACGTACACTTTCATATGTGTATTGTTGAGCGTACGTAGTAGATACATCTCCCCCAAGGTGAAGCACAGCCTCCACTGAAGATCGTTGTGCGCTGTGCCTTTTTGTGCTACTGGAACCACAAATGCTGGCAGATCTACAACGTATTGGATAGTTTTCTTGGATGGCCAATCGCCCTTTCGTTCTCTACACGACCATTTAGTTAAAAATGTGCTGCAGATGCATGGCAATCCACGTACATAATCGATATTGTCATTTAAAGTTATAGGCAAAAGACTTGCCAGATAACGCTTTTCGAAAGTGTTGCAAGACTTCGGCCAGGAGGGACCCTGTCTTTGCTTAAAAACCATTTGTTTACCAAGATAACCATTAGATGTAGCAAACATGTCGTCGTTTTCGGCCATGAATATTTTCGCGGAAAGAAATGTTTCACCAAAGCGTTGTATGAGAAAATGCTGAATATCGCGATAAAGACATATTGTTGCAAACGCCCCATGGGCTTTCAGGAAATAATGACCTGGGTGCGTTCGTGTGCTGTCTAATTCCAACCATGCATCGGGTCGTGTTTTCTGGTCTTCAAGGCTATTGCTTTCAAAACAATAGCATGACTTGAATATTTGTAGAACGTCTGTGTCATTTATGTATTGTAAACCAATACCCTCACGTTGACTTCCAACAAAGATTCTATCAATATCGTCACGCTTTTGTATTTTACGTGCAGACACGGTTCGAGCAATTGTACACCTATCAAGCATACATATTCGTTCTTTTATGTCATTTTCACTGAAGCCCAACTGATCGAGTAAATTGTCCAATAGAATGGACAAACTGTTTTCCGCCATTTAGTAAGGGTACTTATCCACTGCATCTGAAGAAAAGAGAAACTGTGTATTCGATCCAAAGCTAACGCTTTTTCTTTTCTTTGTGATTAAATAGTCCTTTCAACAGTGACTGTTTTTATTGAATGCATATATAGTGTTCACAAAATTTAAATAGGACTGAATTTTTTGCACTTTTGTTATATAGTTTTGCATGTTGTTTTCGTTAATAAAAATAAATGATATTGTTGATTTTTGTTATAATATTTAAACGACATCATCGAAACGCTGTGTTTGCTTCGATAACAATACTCATATTTACTCGTTACCCGGCAATTATCCGAATACACATCAAACAGTGTAAACAAATGAATACTACTAAGAAAACCCCCTATTATATTGCATGTGTATCGTTCTGGATTGTAGATTAGAAATATCAATGTTGTTAACAAAACTAAAAAATAATTGCTATTTGAATTAACACGAACGCTACATTTTTCCCAAATCTGAAAGCATTTTTCTGTCACTAACATGGTTTAAAAATACATTTAATACTCACCTATGTTTAATTTCCGAACACGATGTCATGTGGAATAATAAGATCTGTTTTCAAAAATTCATAATCAATATTACACGACTGTTAATCTAAATTTCCACACTAGCAAAAGCAAAATATGTTAGCGAACTTTGCATCACAAATTATTGTCCAATACCCCATACATTGTCTACGTTTTGTCTTAATTGTTTAAATTCAATGCATACATTGCATATTTACGAAGCCTGTGTTTCTTGTTGCTGTGTTCGACGATTTATTGAAAACGACCGCATAAATAGCAATTAATAATATGACCTAAATTTAAGAAACACGATTGCAATGCATACTCACCTATGTAACAAAATACATATGAACAGATACGGGGTTTTCGTCACATTGAAATATTGGAGTTTCCGAATCTAAAATACGTCATTTCAACCAATAAAAAAACTGAAACGTATCATTCGTTGGTCAGGCTATGTTTAGATAGTTATATTGATTTCAAATCATTATAAAGCTTAGGGAAACCGAAAGTAGTCGATTATGATAAAATCGATGTCAAAAGTATAGCAGGGTTAACCTGCGCGTGGGTTAAACGTAGATAAGCTCGAAAATTAGGAAGGGAATGTTAATTCATGTTGATAAATGGTATCGCATATTGCTAAAAGATAACTGTATGTTGACATATTAAAATTTCATGTTTGAAATATGACAAATGCAAATTATATTCTGATATAGGATATAGTTTACAAAAATTATGCAACTTTCATGCTATTTTAAGCTTCCTTAACCTTTTGAAAGACAAAACCTTGCATATGCTTATACATATACATAACTGTTAATCACATAAATCTGTAAATGAAAAAATATTCAAAATTATGATTATTCTAATAAAAACTTACTGATTTGTAATGTGTACGTTTCAATTTTAACTAACCCTAATAATTCTAGATTTTGCATTCAAAAGGGAAACTTCAACCATATCCAAATCAAACAGCACTAAGCGTGTTGCAAAGTCAAGCTCCAACTTTCAAGTGGCATAATGTTCGAATGGAACCTGTCTTCCTTAATGTCTACAGGAGTTTAATGTGTCTTTTAACGGGAAGGTGTTTCATTATATCTCGGTGGCCTGTCTGACCTCACCCCTTACCAGTCGGCTGAAGAATACCAATGGTGGAAAAGTGTAACCTTCAAGCTCTTTTATACTGTGACCAGGATGGTCTTTCTTTAATTATTTCGAAGTTTTTTGCTGTATTACAGTTTTTTGCACATATTAATGTTGCCCAATCTTAACGAAACTTCTTCAGAACATTTATCACAATGGTATATCACCTGAGCTCGGGTTAAAGGGAAACTTTGTGAGGAGATTTGTCAAAATCCGAGCTGATCTTGAACCTGAGTCACATTGGGTAAAAATGTTAGGTTACCAGGTCAAATTGAAAATAAAACATGTAAAAAATGTTGCCCAATCTTCATTGAATATTTCAGAACAATTACACCCAATTATTGCTCGGCCAAGTTCAAAATTTGATGGGGTTGAAAACAAATTTTATAAGTTAAATGCGCAATTCTAATTTAACAATAACACTACATAATAAAAAAAAATATTAAATATTAACATGTGAATAAAAGTATTTATTCGACACATGCTTATTTATACAACTACATATATTTTCTTCATTAAGCTGGAAACACTTTGCGGAGTTTCCTGCGATACGCGGTATAAAGCTGTCACCTGACAAATGGGCACAGGTTTCCAGCGTTCACCGTCTCTTGTTTTTCCTGGTCGGTCATTAAGAATTGTGTATCCATGTTTTCCATAAATTGTATGTATTTAGCTCACGCTTGTCATACTGTTGTATTATCGCATATTTGTCGTGGCTGCACTACGGAAAAAAAAAGCACTCGTCGGGCTTTGCAAAGAGAGTGTTGTTGTTTTGTATTGTAAACGGGTATTAAGCACAGACAAAAGTCTGATAATGCTGTTTATGTAAAGAGACTGGTCATGCTTTTACGCTTTAGTAATCATAGAATGTGAAAGAGATGCAGAGATTCGCAAATAAAATATTAGCAGCATGCTATCCGATTCACACTTATACAACACAAGTTACGTTGAATGATATGATTAAAGTTACCATTGTAATAACGACAACACCTTAATATAATATGCGATGTACCTGTATTTTAAGTTTTCAAACGTTTTGGGCTTATATAATTGTCAATATGTGGCAATATATTAAATCGACAGATTGGCATATAGCAGTATTATGTACTACAATGCATAAAACGAATACAATGTATGACAATATGACACAATATATTGGATTTCATGTGTATTTTATTGATCTCAACTTCACTTAGACGCTGTTTTACTTGCTTTGCAGTTTTGTCCGCTGTAGGGTGTGCGTGCGCAGTCGAGTCTTAGTCGTAGCCGTTCGTCCGGTCCATGTAGTAGCCGTACGATCACAGTTGAGCCTGACAGGGGTGCGCCATGGGGCTGCAGCTGAATTCGATCCCTCGCAGGCGCTGGGTTCGGATGACCCTGTGAAGGTCAATGACTGATTTTTAGGCAATCATGAATGAACTGATGATTGTTTACAAACGTGGAATAGTTATTATTATAGAATGATGAACAATAGAATGCCAACTACTAAAGAACTGCAAACAAATATACACAGTAATATACAGTCATGTGCTAAGGAACAAGTGAAGGTCGTAGCCCGAAAAAAAATGTTGGATTTGGCCCGGGTGCTCAAAACTTTAAACGCCAATTAAGGTAACAGTCTGTTAACTTCTGTCCCAAATAAAATTGATTTGAAAGGCAATACTATTTTCAGACATATGCAAATTATTCCATCAAACAAATTTGTTCAGAGATGACACGTGTTTTGAAGGATTAACCATTCAGTCACATGAATAACTTTCGCATAGTGTTTTTCTCCATAGTTTTACTTAAACTCACTTAAAAGTTGACCCAGCATTTATGGGTTATGGTTAGGTTAGGGTTAGGGGTCGGGTTAGGGTTAAGGTTAAGGTTTAGGCTAATCCTAATCCAAAACCGACCCCTAACCCTTTCCCTAACCCTCTACCCCCATGCGCATTACAATACCATGCCTCGCTCGCTGTCGTTGTCCGCTCCCCGGTACACTTGGAGACTTCTAACGCAACACTTTTCAAACTTGAATACCTCAAATAATGAGTTAAGATTTTGATTTAAAATTGCACATGTGATCATTTGACTGTATTCTGTGCAAGATAACGATTTAATCATTCATCCGTGACAATGGGACGCTTTTGCACGTGGGGTAGGTATGGTTTCATTCTTTTGCACGTGATTGTTGTGAAACGCGATATGATAATAATTTTATTTAAATGTCTTCATTTAAGGTTGGTTGATAGACCAAAGAAAACATAAAATTAATTTAGAAATCAATATGCCCCGTATAAAATTTCAGGAGCGCAAAAGCGCAATCGGCATGTTGCAAGCTACCCGCCCCTCTTGCCGAAGCATCCGATCGTCGCGGATGAATGATTTTATCGTTTGCTTGCACATACTGTAGTCAAATGATCACATGTACACTTATTGGTAGGGTGACATTCAGGACTTTTAGAAACAGGGACCTGGACACAATGTTGCAACAAGCCATGTCATATACTAAAATGATCGGGATACCTTGAAGTTTATCAGACCACCGGCATAAATTGTTAGGTCTTTTCGTAATTAAGACAATTAATTTCAAGTGACGATCATTCGTATGAAAACTATTCACTCAAAGCCAAGGTATTCAATAACAACTCTTCCAAATCAAATAAAGACAATGATGGTGAAGGAGAAAAAATAAGTTCTTCACCAGCGCACACATCATCAATACTCACAGAGGAACCAAAAATCCAGTTTAAACCGAACACGGACAATATTGTGATAACCAATCTGACGCGACACAATACAATTGCTGTATGAGTCGTGGGTAACCACAAGTATGATGATGATAACGACGAAAATGAGTCCAACTACGATTCTTGCCTTCGCGATATAGAGGAAGAGCAAAGCATCGAGCATCATGAAATAGAGAGGGAGATGTGTGACGATGAGACTGTCGATATCAATAAGGACCATTTTGGAATACGGACAATTGAAACTCGACCGGGTACGGAATCTAACAGACCTATTTGTGATTTCGTTAATGTAGACACCATCTCGGACACAGCAAACACATTACGAGCGAAAACACCCGTGATCGATGCAAACATTAATTCGGAAACTTCTTTTCTGTTTTGAAGTCGAAGACAGCTTCCTTACTTATTCATATGTCAATACCGAGAGAATATTTAGTATAAATTATACTGAATAATTAGCAGATATTTGTACAATGAAGCTAGTTTATGTATTTTTGATGACTGCAGTCTAAAAAGGGGTCTTTAGTGGAATGATATTAAATCAATGGGCGAATATGGAATAAGCAGACAATGAATTTTTAGATGACACATATAAATATGTTGTGTAAATATATTGGGTTCCAAACCGCATTGCATTGATATTCCCACTGAAATCATAGACGTAATATTGGTTATATGTGTTTGTATCGATATGATTATTTCATTGATCTACGAAATATGTTTATATGCGAAATATCTACGCTATACATTGTATTATGTTAATATGAGCCTCACTATGTGATAAAGAAGTTTAATGCATGTGCGTAGTGTCGTCGCATATTTGCTTGCACAGTCCGTACTGGTCGATCAGAGACGATAAATCCCAAACTGCATTTTGTCAAGAACAATCTTCATTCAAACGAACAATACAAAAAGGAAAGTGTCATCCCTGATAAGCCTGTGCCGACTGAACAGGCTAATCAGGGAAGACACTTAACGCACAAACATTAAACCACTTTTTCTTAGAGCGAGGCTCAATTATTATGTTTAATAACCGTTTACGCTGGACTGTTCATCGAAAAGTCCGAGCTATTCTTCTCGGCATTGACGGCGGCTTATGTCCCAGCCTTAAGATATGATGCAACATCACATCCTTCTCTCCATATTTAAGCACATGGCTAAGTCCCTTTCGTTTGACAAGCATTGTTTGCAGAAATAAGCTTTTGTTTGTACTGCGAACTATTTAGGTAAATATAATACAGTTAATTATAAGTATTTTTACAAGTACACGTATATATTAGTTAACTGGTGTAAGTATTACAAATGCACGTATATATTAATAAACTGTGGGATGAATACATAAGGTAACTTGCTAACGACCGTTATTGGTTGAGCGCACAGTTATCAAAATGATGGACATGTAATTTATAGCTTATACATTGAATACACGATATGATGATCGTTTTTTAAACACTTGTAGAACCGTTGTCTTTGCAAAACTAATAAGCGCTCATTGTGAGAACGCTGTTTAGAAATGTTTCAATTTAAAACAAGTAGTCTCTTGCAACACGAGGAAGATCTCTGATGATAAAGCTGCTTTTCTGTGAAATATTTGTTTCTGAGATCTAATTTGGGAGCAAATGGTTTGATGTTCTCGTTTGTCTTTTTTAAGACATTGTAAGATTTTCTGATTGCCCTTGGGTCAACGTCACGAGAAGTATAATACCGTAGTTTTCGAACACTCACAATTTTCGGACATCCACGTATTTAGCCAGAATAATCATGTTTCGTGACTCTAAATTATGAGACTTACGGGTTTTCGTTCATAATTAATTACTCTTATTTTTCTGACAGTGTATTCTACAATGCTATTTTACGAGAAATCTTTCCTGTTGCGCTTATCTGGTGACACTTTGATAAAGCGTTTTAAATATCAGATTAAGTAATAAAACCATGCAGACGAATGCCGTAAGACGTTTGACCATTACATTTTGCATTTTTGGTTGAATAGCTATGTATACCGGACATAGACAATGGTTACGACCAACAGCTGAACATATATAAAAGTAATTTATACTTTTAGGCGTGGGTTTTTAAAAGCACGTGCTATTATTCGCAGAAACAAAGAACGTTATACAAGTTGCATAACCGTATCCGATCATTATGTTTAGTGTTTTTAAATTGTTTAACATCAGTATGTTTGTCTCTTAATTTTCGGATAACTGTAATTAAAAAAACATAATTTACGTAGCTGAATTTTCGGACACGAAAGAAAAGACTTGTAACTTGTAAGTGTCCAAAAACTTGAGTAATTACGGTATAAATTTATATACATATATTGACAGGTGAGAGTTTTTCAACAAGGAGATATTTTATAACAACAATTCTTGTTTGATAATGATATAAAATCAAATATAACATTGTATTTCTAAATAATCTGTATTCCGTTAATAACTGACTTTGGCAAATATATATATTAAATAATGCTAGTGTTTCTTAATGCCTTATTAAGTACATAGACCAAACAGATACATAAACGGAGATGATTGCATACGAAGAAGCAGATTTTCATGGTTTTTCCTTTATTAAATATTTTCTGCTAATACAGATACGAAACAAATACAATAATGCGTCGACAGTATTGCTAGATATACACTTGTTCCCGACCGGAGAAACCACTATGTTAATTGAAGAACAACATCTGATTGAAATATACCAGAGGGGGTATTCACGTGATAGTCAAGATGGCGACGTCCATACCGAGACGGTTATTTTCCGCCGTTTTATACCCTTTATTTCTTCTGTTTATTTTTTAAATGACGCTCACTTTCTAGCCATATCAGTACAAAGGTGATTAGCGTTTATTTCGTATTTAAATTCGCTATATATCTCGACTTTACTCCCCGCAAATGTGTTTAGTGGAGCCCTAATTAGGTCATCCCGCTAAGAAATTTCGCACTGAGTCAAGTCGAGATATAGAGCGAATATTACTATGATATAAAAGCCAGTAACTTTCTTCCTAATATGGCTGGAAAGTGAGCGGAATAAACAATAATACAAATAATACTGGATATAAAGCGACGAAAAATACCTGCCTCGGTATGGACGTCGCCATCTTGTTTGTCACGTGATTACCCCCTCTGTATACACAGCCCATAAAAGGCGATAAATTAAGCGAACTGGAACGTCATCATCATTTGGCAAGTATATGGAAACATTGAACGTTATGTTAAATTAAAAAAAATAACATAGTTTTACAACGATGAAATCCATGCTTTTTTATCGCATAATACCAATAATTGGCGAATGAAAAATGAGGTCCAAACTGCAAACGATACACGCGTACAAAATCACTTGAAACAACAGACATTTAGTACGACTTGTACATAGTCTTAACAGTATAATTATACGAAAGGTCATGAGCAGAGGAAGTGATCATACATTTATAAGTGTTCACACACAATGTTACGTAATACATGACAATAATTTTGAAAAAATCGGAGTTGTACATAAATATTTATGTGAGAGGGTGGCTATCATACGGTCAAGATTGACGGTAATAAATTAAAATGGAAAATGATTATATTGCGCATACCATGTTGATTATATTTGTAATACTAGTAGTAAGCAAAAGAACATACATTTTGAATATATTGTATATATTTCATATGGCAGTAAATTTAACAGTCAGGCAAGTCTGCTTTACATCCGTATACAATACAAAAACATTTTTCAGTGCAATGTTTTAGTATTGTCTCTTAAGTTTATCATATATCAGGAACACCTATTCATGCCCTACTTCTTTCTCCAAATGATAAAGCCAGAACAATAGTTTAAAGTGTACAACAATAATATATTTTTTTAGAGTACAGCCCATGAAACGGTTATTTAGTATACTGTAACCTTAATATATGGTTATGTTTTAAGTAGATATTTTCTCATAGTATCGCATGATATTCGCCACAGCCAATCATTCTGATATGAAGTGCCGAGCACAAGCACCAAAAGACATACTCTTCAATATTTGCAAAGTTATTTTCGTCATCATGACTTTAAATGGAGTTCAAGTAAAACCATTTATATGCCCGCATGTTTATAATGACTAAGTTTGTTGATACTTATTCGTGTTTTCTGTAAACACGAAATAAAAAATAATGTTGAAGAACCTAAAAGGTAATCTTAATCAACAATTCATTTCAAAACCCTTTACAACCTTTTGTGTAAAGGTTGGTTTTAAAACATTACAATAACGATATACTCCTAGATACTTTTTCAGAATTTTTAGGTGTTTTATTCTACTATTATTTATTACATGAATTCAGCGCAACTTGTACAGTATAGAAGTGCTCAGTGATTTGTGAGAGGTGAAAACTACGGAAGCGATTTATTTATGATTTATTTATGAAAAAAAAACACAACAACAACTAGAATAGCCGCCGGCAAATCAGATGGGCTTACGTTCAATATTATTTTTTTTTAACATATAAAAGGTTGATGAATCAAAAACTAGAACTAAAGTGAAGAGGTAGTACCAGAATATATACGAAAAAGTAAGTCTAAGTCATGAGCAAATACTTTTCTGGTGAACAGTAGAAATATCTTTTATGTAAACAAGCCACGAACTTTGTAGGGAAATCCCAATCAATCTGTGCAGATTTGTTCACAGGGTGCACGATCACGTGACTCTGTGGGGTTCACTATTAAAAGTTTTTAATGAATGCAAACACACTGCTATGTGGAGCTTTTCCAATAATTCCAATAAGGAATTAATGTGCAAACGGCACTTTGAACCCGGGTTCAAAGTCTCTTAACTATATACTTAACTGTTAAACCGTGGTATAAGGAATTAATGTGCATTTCACTTGCCATACTTAAATCGCTAGATATCGGCACACACTCCAAGAGAAAACTGTCTTTTATGCACTAGAGAGTTTTGCAAATGAATTTCAATAGCTATTTTAGATATTTGCAAAATAAAGGTCTGAACGGTGTGATTACATTCTGTCCAGCCCGTGTGTAAACTCCTGTGAACCCCGTTGATCATTCAACCTGTTCATATTACATATATAACACTTTTGGTTATGCAACAAATACTAGTAAACGTGTTCGTATCGGCATTAAATTGCTAGTTATTATTTTTACTGAAGAAAACTTTTTTTTCGGCGTATCTGATTGACCTAGCTTTCCACCTTAGCTGATATTTGTTAGCGTCCACTTAACTTTGAATGAAATTTTCCGCCATAGGCCAGAAACTTTTCGAAATATAAAACGTGCAATCTATAAACAGTTATCACATTTACATTAATAGGTTATTCAATCGACTTTCTATTCTGTGAAATATAGGGTATGAAAATGGATACTCCATAGCGTTTTGCAGCTGCGTTTACTGCCTTTTCAGATAATAAAAGATTTCAAACAGAAACTTTCATAACTATACTATAATAACAAAAAATACTATTCTTATTTTTGTATCAATCATGTTTGTCCGAAAATCACAACTAGTCAGTAAATAACTAGTTTTTACCAACATGGAAATACTTCTTAGATAAAACACTAAAGGCGCGTTTTTTAACCTACATCATCGATGTCAATAAGGCAGGTTTGTCGCGACGCGGTCCACATATAACATAGGATCTCCCTGGCGACGACCAATTCTATTTTCAATAAGTCTGGCAAAGTGTTTTCACCTATCAATGCCAATTTTTATTTTGTACGATCGAGGCCTTAAGCATTTGAGGTTTTAACCAAACGAGAGCAAAAATACGAAACAGACACAGCCCTAAGTGGTGAATGAAGAGTGAAAGACTTTGATGATACTAGTGATATGCGTTTCAAAAGATAATTTAGAAGCAAAATTTGATCCAGTAGGCAAATTGTGATTACTTAGTGCCCCAATTTAGTAAAGTGCACATTGACCGCACGCAATGACAAGCCTGTGGGTGCATGGTATAGGCTGATGTACAAAGTGTTCAGTTGTAAATAAATAAGACCTTGTACGACACATAGGTTGTTTTTGACAAATAAAGTAAGTTATCGTGCATTTTAAAGATATCTCATATGATTACTAGGTAGCAGTAGCTCGATTGCAAATATATGGTTATCGGTTAAATGTATATATTTCAATCAAGATGAATTTACAGATAACATATTTAAATGGACATCTTTAATAATTCTGTCTGTAGTCAATTCAATGTGAAAAAAATCCAATCATAACATTTTAAATATCTGTCAGAAATAATTTACATGCTTTAGGTACTCATTCAGTTTCTGCGAACATAAATGTGCATACAAGGACGAACATGGCGATACACATTTCTATTAGTTTTACTTTGGGCCTTGCCTGTGTAAAATTTGACTCGTTGTCATACAAAATATTTGATACGTTTACAACTTATTTGGTATTTGTGGTATAATTGACAGTGAATAAGTAAACGTTGTCATTTTCATTATGTTTAATGGTCTCATATTCAACAAAAATAAGAACTCCAATAGAGTGGAAAAAAACTTATATACAAGATGACACACGATGTAGTTCTTCAGCTTGAGCTTCAACAATCAACATCTCCGCTAAGTCCGGAGTCTGGCAACTTATAGCATTTAGATATACCTTGAGACTTTTTGTCCCTCCTTTAATTAAGGATATATGCTTTATACGCTGAACGAAAATATCATGTGGGCAGTGTTTTAAACACGATTAGGCTTTTGAGCAACCTGATAAAAAAACTGTGTACATGGCGAAGCGGAAATATAAGGATGCGATGCGGTTGTTGTGGCACACATTTATTGCGAAAATAAGCCTCGACAACATTTTGGACCGTGTCCTATGAAGACGTTTATCGACAAAGCAGATAAACAGCAAAAAATTGACCGAAAAACAAAGTAATGTTGACATGATATATTGTTTATTTCCCTACCAAACTATTATCAAATGAATTGAATGTCCTCATTAAAGCCATGTCATGGATTAACGAATCATTATGAAAGATCGACTTAATTTGTCAGTAAATTAGAAGATTAAAAAGACAAAGCATCGAACAAATACGGACTAACTTGTAAAGCATCTATAAATTGATATCAGGGTGAATATTTGATTAGGTTCCATTCTTAATAAAAAAATATTCAAAAACACAATTAGTAAAGCAGTGTCGACAGACCGTTTATCAGTTAGGTACATGTCAGACGGACGTCAACCTAAGCTAGGCACGACCTAATGTAACCCAGATCGCGATTATGAAGGCTTATTTGACGCACGTCAAAAGCTGTGAAGAGAACACCGTTACGGACATAAATACTTGTTTGATAATATTATTTTATTTCAACTTAATTTAAATGAATTTTTTGGCGTTGTTTCATTGTATAAAGTGATCATGAGTGGCTATTACATCAATTTCAAATCGTCAGTGACTTTATCAGAATATTAAGTGCGTAACGGTGTAAATACACATTTTAATTACGTTTTACAACTTTAAGAACTATTGACTTGAAAAATTACGGACAGAGCCATAACTGACCATTTATAAATATTCTGCATATAAAGCTACTAAATGTAACAGTTATTAAGTTAAGTTTAAATATATTTAGCTCCATATGTTTTTTTTTATATTTTCGTTTGACATTCTTTTATAAAACAATCAAGAAAATTACCCTTTACGAATTCGGACAACACACCGTTACTAAAATACATGGGGGTTAGTTGCTTCGACAAAGCATAAAACTGCTTTAAGCGTGTGATCTGCTAAGAACTCTTATCCAATATTGTTTACAGATTATTTAACATTGTTATTATGAAACTTATCTCTGTTAATGTCTACCATTTAGATAACTGTTAAATATGGACAGTAAATGGAACCTAATCAAATAATCACCCATCAACGAGTGTGAAGTGATCAGTTAGGCATGATATTTAAACCTCATGGCGTTACTTTTACTTTGAACTCGTTCGATTAAACAAATCTGAGATAGCTTAAATGGTTTCTTAAGCACTGTCCTCTAAATAGGCAGAAAAACCTGACGTATATATTTGTTAAATCACCTTAACAAGAGAACCTGTGGTTTGATATATTTATCGCAGTGATATTTCCGACCTGAATACTGCATCTAAAAAACCAACGCAACACATTCCTTCTCAGATTCTACCCCAAAAAAACAACAACAACACCATAGCAACAACACAACACTTAATCAGTTATTTGATGTTGAATTTCACCATTTTCATAACATAATAATTGAATACATTCTTTTTATGTTTTGTACAATGCGTCCATAAAATATGTGTTTCTAGCACATTTTTTTAGCAGTATTTGTAGTACACTTTGCATTTGTGAATCCTCTTAAATGCATACACAATTTAGATAAATTAACGTTTATTGTAAATATATTGCAATGCATACATTTTCATGATACAAATAAACAACAACAATATAACGAACAAAATTCTATTCAATAAAGCAAAATTTTTAAGGGAAGTAAAGGTTAACTTGCATTCTCCATTTACAAGTATATCTTCTTCATCATATACTTTCATTTAAAAACAAACAACAAAATACTCATTAAAATAAAGATTAATTTGATATAAGGAAGTGAAAATAGATATGTTTTAAGAAAGTAGAAATAAATAAATTTTGTTATTTGACTGGCATTGTAAACGCATTCAGTACGTTTTTCCGTGACTTTCGATAGCAAGGACATCTTCAGATTGTATTCTCCCTCTGTATCTATTTGATTACAAAATACTTAATAATTCTTCGGTCGAGGGATATTGTAAAGAGAATATCAGCCTATCTGCATTTTCAAAAGAAGAGCAGACGCCTATAATCTTACACAGTTCAATCGTAGGTGTTTGAGCAATGCATCTAAGGAATCTTCATATAAGATATAAAATATACGCTTCAAACATGTATACGCATCTATAACAGAGCTTGTACTTACAGTACCAAATTATTCTTGTAAAAATGTGTCATTAATAATATGATTGAATTCACATACAAACCATGAGTGTAAGGTTGCATCGAAATTTTCAAATAAATAGGAATATTCGAATTAATTAAACCTGCAGAAAAGTGTATCATTTGTTGCAATCATCAAAAGCTCTTTATAGTTCGTTTGTTAAGTATAATACTATTTTTACTGGTAATTGTACATATTTAAATCACGGGGGTAATCAAGTGATGATCAAAAGAAATCTAGATGGCGACGTCCGTACTGAAACAGGTTTTTTAAACCGTTTTTTAACCGTTTTTTTCCCATTATTACTATTATTCAAATTTGAAATGCCGCCCACTCATTACCCATATTCACAATAAAGTCATACGCGTTTATTTGGTGTACATGTTCGCTCTAGATCTCGGCTTTACTCAATTCACCTTGTCAAAGTGTTTGTTTTTTTGCTTGTTTTCACGTAGTACGTTAAAGCAACCGCTCTTATGGAGGTAACTTTGTATACTTTGATTATAATGTTTAAATATATCGCTTAGTCCATTTTGCTAAGCGTAAATATTACTTGATAAACCTCTTGTTATTAATAATTAAGGATTTGTATTTATTTTAATTATCTCGTATAAGCCGTCGAAACACTTCTATAAGTTGTTCCCTCATTAACGCAATATTTGACGCCAAAATTGCATTCAAATGTGCAACATTATAAACGTTTTAGTGAATTTTTATGCCGAATCATTTCTGTAAGCACTATGCATATGAAACAAATCTGCATTAATAATTCATTATAAAAACTATATTGGACCCATGTACATATATCAATTTCGACCACTAGCATTGTGAACAGCGTTTCGTAAATAAGAAAACCTTTATGTCTGATAAACGGGTAAGTAAGATTTTCATAATAAAAAATTGTATTGTAAAAATAAAAACGGTTCAATGCCAGTTTTAAGAACTCAATGAAATTTTACCATAATCAGGTATTTAAGCTGTCTAAATTGGAACCGTGTGTCGATTTCTGACGATTTATTGACGAAATGTATGTTTTTGTTTATAATGTAACGTCTGTTTTTACCGAAAAAAGAAAATATGATAATTAAATTTAGAAAAATAACTTTGATTCTAAAATATTAAAGTATATTTAAGAAAATGCACATGTTAACTTGTGTAAGCAAGCTGCAAAAAATAATATTCTGGTTTTGATATGGTTGGAAAGATGGCGAATAAAAAAGTAACAAAATGGTTTAATACGGAAAACAAATACCTCTTTTTGCATGGACGTCGCTTTCTTGGTCTTCTTTTAATCAAGAAGGAATTATCTTCTCTGTACACACCTTCCCATATACTTGAGCATTATACTTGTTTATCTTCACATTTAGCAACTATTTTAAAAATGTTTAATGTGTATGATAGATCTCTTTCGGTCTATTGAATCCCCATATTTCAAAGGCAAAACATTATGACAATTGACAACATAATTAAAGCTGAATATCATATTGTTTGTAATTTCAAGGTAAAATATGCAACATTTTAAGGACTTTTTCGTACAAAAATACTTGTTTCATTGTAAAAAAGTGTAATTTATTTTAGGTAGCTCACATTATTGGGAATTTTGCAAAACAAATAATAAAAGAAAACACACTAATTGTGACTAAAATTTTGCCAGTTAATAATCGATTAAAAACTCCATTCACAGTCAAAGCTAGCTAGGAATACTCCTTTTTTAAGTAATATAGAATTCCAAACCCAAATATTGCCCCTCCTTGTTGGAGGGGGCTGAAGTTGTGGTAACCGTCGTTAGATCCCTGTCGCATGCACAGTCATCATAGGCGGTCCCTATTGAACAAAAACGTATAAATAAATGAATATATATATATACACGTTTATTAGTTGACAGTCGAAATTCGCTAGTAGAGCCCATACTAAACCGAGCTCAATAGTGTTGAAGGATTTAAAATGTTCCTTTAAATAAGTAAAGACGTGCAGCATTGTAAATGAACACGACAGCAGCAATTAAAATGCCTCGATTGTGTGTATATTACCTGATAATTTTCCATGTTTTTCAAGCATGCACTGATAGTAGCAGTATTTGTTATTGCTGGAACAACTGTATTTATTGTCGGTGATTGCTTTGATGTACGAGTTGGAATAACACTTTGCTTGTTGATAGCCGTTGTACTCGTCGAACGTCCTGCATTCATATAAGTCCCAGTAGGACCGAAATTTGTGTCACATGAGCCCATCACTGAAAATAAGTTTACAACTGGAAACAAGTTTAACATGATATATCTCAATATAAAACATTTACAATCTAACGAACTAATTGTATTTCGTGATAGGTGGAGAACCAGTGACTGATGACCCAATCATTTCACTACAGGTCGACTTAATTTATAACGTTTGAAGATTTCTATTGGAATTATATTGAGCATCTTTGTCAGTCATTTTAAACGTGTTTAAGACTTTATAATCGACCATCGGCCTGTTAAATAAATCGGTACAATATATACGAAACTACGTTGCAGAAAGTAAAACATTCATGGTAGATGGCCTTTTTAAGCATCTGAATATTTATGTCTACAAAATAAAAAATCGTTTGAAACTCAAGCAAACATCTCTGTCACGTGCTAAACAATTCAACTGGTAATTTTCTTCTGTTTGGCTAGGCTTACTGAAGAAAATAAACATGCAACGTTTGCTATGAACTTTTATTTAACTGTTTGATACTTTGTTTTCAGTCTGTTTAACTTGCAATATGAAAAGCTTTCGTTACAAGGTGCGAAGAACAATGTAACTCTGAATGTCCGAACACTTTTTTGTTTAATTCTTGCTTGATGCTCAGGAAGTGAAAGTTGTCGTCAGAAAAAAATTGGATAGCTTAAATTGTAGAATAATCTGTATCACGAAGGAAATAAATAGGAAATAACAGTCACAATAAACATATTGTGTACGTTCAAACACGTTTTGTTATCGATCAATCTATTTTTCAAAGTTATATATGAAAAATCTCAATTATTGACTCAACAAATTTGACATATCTCAATGATTTACTCATTTATAGATATAACTTGAACATTTGTATTTCAAAAATACCAGTTATATGAAGTCACAACATTAAGCCAAAGTGTCGACGTTAGAAGCCTTTGGCAATATTATAATACCGTTTTCTCACTTTATTTGTGGACACAAAGAAAAATATGTTTTATATTCCAAACTATGTCATTAATGAAATTAACGTCATAGCGTTTCCATTTACTACTGCTTCAATTGTATGTTCTGTTCAAGAACGATTTTTTAGTTCACAGATTTGCTTAGAGTAAACCCAAATATTTAATAAAATTATATTTTGCAGTATCATATGCTACTTAACGTAACTTAACTTAAATATCCACAATTAAAATAGGTTACGGTCTTAAGCCATACTTTGGTTATACTTTTGTTTTCGGATTACGCTGTACACAGTGAGTGAATCTTTTATGATTAAACAAACATCATTTTATTCTGATACATTTAATAATCTACAAATTAGCATTTAAAGTTTAAATACTTTAATATACAAAGAAAATTAAAACATGGCCCTATACCTTTGATAAAGTATTTAGAGTTTACCGTTAAATACATAATTCAAACCGTGATAACATAACACAAAACAATATCCATTAAAAATCGTCAAAAATAATTATCGAATAATTTTTTCCGTAACATTGTTTTCAATTTCGTCATTAGAGCAAATAAAAAAAAATGTTGCAGATGTTGTCATATGCTACATAATTACCTTCTACCATCCACAGTATTGCCCAGATGTTTTTTCAGCCCATTTGTTGAAATCGAAAGATTTTCATTAAACGGGAAGAAGGTATATGGAAGAAACCGTTACAGGTTTTTAAGCAGTGACAGACCTACTGATAAATGAACAGACCGGCTCTAACAAGTAAATTGTACACCATATTGCAACCGTGATTTCAAACGCGGTTATCAAATTTGAAATACTTTCAAAATATTATCAGAGAAATGATATCGGTAATGGAAAGCAAATTAAGTCTATGTAATAACTTTGCTTCTTACATATATTTTTATGTGTTTCATTTTACCAGACCTTTACCAACATTTTCATTTTACCAATAGACCGTAGTAATATAGTGTGCCGAATCTTAACTGTTTTCGGTATTCGAAGTTGATCTCGTGCGTATGCGCTGCTTTTGTTCTTACAAGAGCTGTACCTGTACGAGCCGAATGCATCCGAAACAATCGCGTGAGCCTTATTTGCGAACTTTACCTTAAGGCAAGCATACATTCACTTATTGAATTGACAAACAACTTAACAATTACAGGATGCCTGAGTGCCCTGAGTTCAAATATAAAATATATATTTCCCAATCATGCATAAAATAACACTTTTCTTTTTTTGAACCATTAAGGTAGCGCACCCCTAATGGGCACATATCCAAATATAATTTAATTAATTATTTTCCTAATCAGCATCATTTCACTGAACTACATGCAAATTTGTAGGTAGGCTTTCCATGCTTAAAAAAAAATATATACCAATTTTTCAAACCACCCTCACGCTCGGCTTTTGTCCAGTTTATTTTCACCCCTGGGGTATATAAAAGTTCCATAATTCATTCAGATTTCCAAATATGGGCATGCAGTTGGTGTGTACAGATGCAGTAAAGGTGTTTAAAGTTTAAACAAGATGAAATAAGTATTCTTTTACAGACATTTATTTTTTACAATTTTTAATCTATGGAATAGCGCCATGAAATGTAAGTGATTTCAGCCAAGTAAATATTGGGTCGGTTAAAAACAAAGTGTCATAAAATTCAAAATAGTATCATTTAAGTTATATTTTAAACTTTTTTTTTTTATAGAAACACTATATACAGCAAAAATACCAAGAAATATACAGATTTGCCGTTTACTTTTTGAAATAAAAATAAAAATGCAATATGCATCATTCGTATTTTCAGCAGTAATTTACCCAATTTAGCCATAACGTTGTTTTAATTTTAAAAATTGAAGGATGTTCTTACAATTTTCAACATATTTAACAATAAACATAGCTTATATGCTTTATTTAATCAAATTACGTAAGAAAAGAAATAAAACGCGTCGCAAAAAGTATGCGATGTCGGCAGGATTCGAACCTGCACTGGAAGATTCCAAAAGATTTCTAGTCCAACGCCTTAACCACTCGGCCACGACAACTTCACATCAGTGCAACCTTAAATTAGATATCCATAAGCAAACAGGTAAAAAGGCTCATCGATCTTGGAAGAAATCGCGAAATCGTATTTTTCAGATGATAATTGGATCAAAGTCAATATTTATAGTGAAAATAATGTATTCTTAATGAATTAGGTACACATATCAAATTTCGAAATTTGAAAAAAATAAAATGCATCTCTCGGAAATAACCGATCATTTAAGATCGGCAATGATCGTAAAATAAATCGCGGGAAATCATTAGAGGTGCGCTTCCTTAAGGCTATATCTGAGTAAATGGTCGACATTCCATAAACATTGCTGTAAATGAAAAACAAAACATTTTTTTTTCAGAGAAAATTTTCAGTTAAATTCTCATTTTATAAACCCCAAAAATAAATAAATTGGATATAAAAGAAAAAATAAATCAGCATTTTTCTACCATTTACAGAGTGATGAAATTTTATGTATGACAATTCTGGTCATAAATAGAGGTCTATGTTACTTAAAGAAGGCTAACATACATTCTGGTTTATTCAATGACATAGGCAAACTCGAAAAGTCAAGATACAAATGATAACCATTAAGTCAATCACAGGCTGTACAGATTGTGATTGTGCACTTCACTTATATCAAAATAGTCTAGTCCACTATACACGCCTTATTGATTGTAGAAAGAACTCTGAACACGTCCTGGTAGCGACGTCTCAAACGACCGTTTTTAGGTGTAAGGTAGCAGCAAACAAGACTTTCAAAAGGCTTTCAGAGAAACGATAACAATTAACCTTTCGTGAGTATGCTGAAGGGTTGTATACGTTGTGACCCGTATCTCCGGTATGATATTTGTCTAGTTGGATTTACGATTTCCGATTATCCAAAACTCCGGTTTTCTCGGTGCAACAGTCGATCGTCTCTTCAACAACTTAGAACACCGTGGATTTAAATCCAGACAAAAGTTGTCTGGGTTGTAGGGAAAAATGATCCGTATAAGAAACATTGATCGGTAATTGCATACGTTATGGCGTTTATGGGGTTCTGGTCTGTACACGTATGAATGTCTCAATGATGGAGTCGCCTTTCATCACGAGTTTAGCTACGTCTCGTCAAAAACACGATTTAAGTTATCAGTTCAGACTGATATTGATGTTATAGTTCTTTACGAAGACGATATTTTCGCCTGATTCAGTTATCAAATCTGTTCATGAATGTATTTTTTTTTTCAATCGTCTGCCTGATTTAGGTATCAGGTCCGTCATGCTTTTAATTTTTCACTGTTCTGTCTGATATAGTTATCAGTTCACTTTATTTCTCTATGTAAGTGCTATTTGCCTAATTTATTTATCATTTCAGACGATTCATACAGCACGGTTTTCATCTTTAATACTACCCCACCGGAATTGTTGGAGTTTACTTTACCTCTAAACTAAACAAAGTATATGTTCAATGGTAAGATTTTAACTGATGCGTCTTTTTGATTCATACATGCCAATCATAGCGGGTCGACATTCGAACAGTTGTGATGTCTGTACAAATTTTTTCATTTATACACATTTCTTTAATTGATTGCAAATGTACTATGTCAATATTTTCGAGATAATACAAGTAAAAAAGCGAGCTCGAAAGCCTGATCGTCTTAGGATGGTGCCCGAGCAACTGTCTAGAAACGATTACAAATTCAACACCTTAAGTGCCCATTGAGGAGCAAGCTTTCGTGACAAATAATGGACATCCCATTCAAAATAACAGTCGTCTTCACGGTCCTCGTCACAGCAACCTCACTCGGATAATTTGGAGGACCTTTCGTAATTTTTGAGCGATTTCAATTGTCGTAGTGCCCTTAATATCCACGGGGCAAATTCGTTAAGTCACCTTCTCAGCTATGCTCCCTGTCACTCTGTAAATGATTAAATTCGACATAGCTTACGTAGCCTTGTACTCTTGCAATGACACCATGGCCCCCCTGTTGTATATTGGCCCTGGTGTTCTTTTTAGCAAAACAGGCATGAAATTGGATCATCATTTACTCAGCACACAATTTAAAATCCACTATTATTACGATACATGTCTTCCGCCTTACCATTTACTTACGATTCACTTATACAAATAATCCACATTGTTCTATTCTTGAGGATTATGGTTTTCATGCATGGATCCTCTAAACTCTCCTACACGCGCTATTCCGATAATATGCCGGCCTCGCATATTCAGCGGTTAGGTCATTGGCGCTCTTTGGTTGTCTGACGGATTATGTTCGAAGCTTCATTGTTTAACCACATGACTGCTTTTTGAGATTCCTAGTAAATTTTGTTTTTATTTATGTTGTGTGTCTTGACGTTTACATTTTGGCAGACGTGTTTAGGCTTAAGGCATGCTTTCACCTTTTGACCAGTAACTGTACTTGAGGCCAATATTTTTTAAATATCTCTTTTGTGATAACTACATTATTGCTTGTTCCATCACCGGTATTTTTTTAAATTAATTTGTGTAAAGTTTACTGTACTTGTTATGTTTACTTGAGAGTAAAAGGCTGCAGGTAGTCTTTACATCGTTCACAAGTACCTGAAATTTATGCTAATATGTGTTGTGTTTACATATTTTGTTGTCGGACGGTTTCAGGCCGCAGCCCCATACGTTTTCTTCTTGATTGCGTGATATGTTTACCGGTTACTTTTTTGTATTTGTTGCTTGACTTGTTTTGTTTACCTGACATTTTAATGATGCACGAAGGTTTTCAGTTTTTAACAATGCCTGTACCTAAGGGTAATATTTGTTGTATATCTCTCTTATGTATTTATCCAGGGGGAGCTACTCCCTTTTTTATTGCAGTCCTCTACTATACTTCATGGGCGGCGGGATACCAGTTCCCCTTGTGGCGTGTTTTTAGCCGTTTAGAAAAGAATCTGTTATATTTTTATATGCTTTAAGGCATTTTACAAAAAAATGTTGTTTTTTTCAATAAGAAATATTAACTTAACTCTTTCATTCAGGTCTGTGACATTTTCATTACCACCGTGGATTATAAATAAATGCTTTTTTTTATGCACACATACATTTTGTAGGTCTTATAAATAAATAATTTTATGTTACGATAAAGCTTTTATGAAATCTTAAACTTGATACCTTTGTTTTAGCCAATACAAAATTGTATTATTGTGCAATCATATTAAGGTATGAAGTCACATGATCTATTTTGTCCAGTCAAAATCGATGTTGGCCATTGTGGCTTGCATTTTGATCAAGCAGCTGGTTAAACAACTTGTTGTGGTTTACATGGACACACACGTCCCCCCTTTTCCTTGTTGATTCGAGCACTTTCTGTATTTGTATGTGTTAATTAATAGCTTTTTTATCCAGGAACCAGTGGCAACATAAAATTCAAAGTGTTTTTATGTGGGTGCACGTGTATATACATATTGTGCATTTCCTTGGTTGTTTTCTTTAGCATGTTCTGATAAAGGCCGCATTTCTTATAATTTGTAGAATGTACGCAAAAGACATGCTACGTTCAAATTTTTTTCCTTATGTGGTATCCTCCCACTGCGGTCGTTTTTAATTGGCAGCTTTCATACTATCAAAGTGTACACGGTCCTTAATAAATCTCAAAATAAATTGCCTTCATCGTGAGTTGTTTAGTTTTTTAATAGTATATTTTAAATCTTGTAATATTCATATAGTATCGGTGAATTTAATACACATTTAATCAAAGCATTCATTTATGCTACGCATACGAATGTGATAACATGTGCCGGAAATATATTTGTAAGTATATAGTGGAAGTTTTCGTATAAGTGCATTTGCCTTATGATATAAACAATATCTTGTGAAACTGTGTGGGCGTATGTTTACCACACACAATGCCATAAAGGAAAGGATGTGTGTATTTACTGTATGACATTGTCTGATCTTGCGTACAGAGTAAAATAGTAAATCAAGTTACACATGAATTTAAGCTATCGTCTTTATACATATACAAACATTGAATGTTTAAATCATAATACATTCGACATTTTTCAAATCATTTGTTTACACTTGAATATTTTATGAATACTTATCAACCAAGTGCGAGGTTTGGGGCTCCTTAAAACCGGTTTATCCTCCCCCAGTTAAAAATGAAGGCAACGTGTGTATGTATGGTGCCGATAATCAATGTATATATATATATATATATATATATATATATATATATATATATATATATATATATATATATATATATATATATATATATATATATAATTTATAATCTTACTTCGAAGCTTGGCAACACTGAGTGCGCATAGTTCTTACATTAACGCATGTGATTCAATGGTGTTCCGACAGTATACGTCAATGCCCATACAGGCAAGTTACAGAAATGTAACAGTTAGCATTCATTAATTTCAAAACATTTTTTATGATAAAATCTCAAGAACATCAAATTAAAAAAAAAACTGACTGACTGGAATACGCACATTAACAAATATGTGTACAGGATCAACTAATCTTGAGTTATGGACGCGAGGTAATCGATGATCCTTGATTCCGATCATTGGCAAATATATACTGTTTTCATTTTTACTTTCGTTTTTAAAAATAGATATCAAGGATAAGGAAGTAATAATAAGTGAAACCCTGCCTGTTCCAGACAAGGAAGTACGTTAGAAAGCTATAACCCCTGGGAAAATTGGTCTAGTGGTATTAGGTGGTCTTGTAATCGGAAGGTTCATCTGGTTGCAGTCCTGTTCAGAACATTTCATTTTTATTAGCTTAAGAATACTCCCACACCGCTTCCTCTCCCAAAGGTGCATACATTTGGGACATGTGATGGTAGTAAGCCTATGTGCCGTGGCCTCACACTGAGCCGCGTGTTGAGGGGCGACCTCATCGCGGTGATTAGGGGGTAAATGTGAAAGTCGGAAGACAATGCTGGTCATAATATAAATTTATAAATCTGACCTTTTTACCTTTAACCTTTTCTATTCCACAATATACGATAGCTGGGATAACACTACACTGCAAATAGTATATGTGCACAGCATATAACGATATCATAGTGTAAAGACGTGGAATTAGAAACTAAAAGTAAACATCAAATTGTATACAGGCTCTTTCCTACTAACGTAAATAAATCATTATAGATTATAAGGTAAATACTTATTGTTTAATTATTTATTACAGATACCACCAAATAATATTAAGCAATGAATGCAATGTTTGCAGTGGCACAAGTATTTATATTAAATATTTGGGTGCCTGTTGTCAATAATAAAGGATTTGTCATATGTTTAGTTGTTGTCCTCGTATAAGCCGCTGAAACACTTTTCTGTAAATTATACTCACATTTACTCAATCTATGATGCATTTTTACCAAATTGGATTGTCAAATAACATTATTGTATGCGCTATGCCAATGAAGCAAATGTGAATGAATATTTAAATGGACAGTGTATTTTTAAATCATTTATATAAAAACAGTTCGATCACCAGCATTGTAAAGAGCATTTAGTTATTGAGTAAACCTTTATGCTGGATAAACAGGTAAGTAAAATATTCATAAGAAAACATTCCGGCGAATATAAATTTTGGTCACCTTTTATCGTCCGACAACGGCACTCGTTAAGTTGTGTTGGATTTTAATGTGAATTAATTGTTAATGTCGTTTTTAAGGTGACACTGAATATAGCAAACGTAAGTTACTAGTATTTATGAATTCTAAATCGGAACCTTGTGTCGATATGTTACGATTTTTTACCAAAAAATATATGTTTAGTTAAGTAGGTAACTTTTTTTACCGAGCAAAGATAGTATGATGATACAAATGAGAATAACATTTGATTCTAAAATATAAAAGTATATGAAAGATGTTTCACGTTTAAACTTCTTAGAGCAATACGCAAAATTCTTTTGATGGTAGACTATAACACGGCAAAAAAATCACTGTGTTTGCATGGACGTCGCCATCTTGAGTTCCTTTTTATTATCACCTCGTTCAACTCCACATGTACGTAATGATAATCTGTGTTTATATTCCCATTTTGCATCAATTTTCAAAATATTAAATGTTTGTGAATATTTAATCCCCTTATTTCTCATGCAAAACATAAAATGGAGCTAACAAAAATATGACGATTGACAAAATAATTAAGGCTGAAGATCACATTGCTTGCATTTTCACGGTAAAATATTAACAACCGTATGGTGTTTTCTGACCAAATGCTCTTGATATTAGGGAAAGACCACATGTGAAAGTGATTTCAGTGTAAAGATAGATAAAATTATTGGACATTATACAAAATAAAAAAAAGCAACAAAACTACTAGTGCCATAAATACGATATTTAAGTTCTTCCAAATTAATGATCGTTTCAAAACTTGAACCTATGTATAATCGCGCAGCAAGTTAGTTACAACACATCTTTCTTATGATGTATAAAACAAATACAATGATTCCCGCTCCGCCCCCTCCTCCAACCGTTACACTTACGATGATGACTGTTTTGGAGGAGGCTGTAGTTGTCGGAGTCGTCTCCGTCGTGAGATTTAAGGCGCATGCGCAGTCATCGTAGACGGGTCCTAGTAAAACAAATGACTTAATATGTCCCAACAACCATATTATTATAGAGTTTAAATTACAACAAATTGTTAGTGTATTCGTTATAATGGATTCTTAAAGAGTAGGGAAATAGCGGCTGCTAAGTTAGGCGCATCAATGATATTAACGCAAATTTAATACTTTTTAAAGGAGTGATGGGTTTAAATTTGAAAACTCGAAATACCATTGTATTTTTTAAATACGAAACCTGCCAGCGACATAACAGAATGTCAACGCTTCACTTAGTACTTGAATTTAATCTGAACAATTTTGCAACCCCATGCCTGGTCTGCAATTACACAAAAGTTCTAAAGCAATACATTCATCCAAACTCAAGTTCAATGAGTAGAAACCGCTTTTCTGTTTTTGACTTTTGAATATTTACAATGCATGTACTTGACATAAAATACTTTGAATTCTTAGCAGGACCAAAAAATGCAACGGGCTGTAATTTAAACTTCTAGATAAAGATGATCCATACTGTATGATAAAATTCCGTTTAAAGTCATTTGAAGCAGTCAGGCTAATCTGGTACGGAATATCATCATGAATTTCTCAGTTTAATAAATGTAGAGTTTAAACCGTTGTTCGGGACAACAGTTTTGAACTTGAAAATTTATTTGCGTTGTATTTGCCTGGCATACAATTGAACTTGTCGTCACACAACTATTGACGGACCATAATTTACAATGGTGTAAATATAATACATATCTAGAGCACATTTGCGTACATTGATTTTATGAGTCGACTGTTAAAGTAACGTAAATACTCAAACTCAACGAATATTTCGCAAAGAAAATTGTAAAATAAAGTTTATCCATAAAATAATAGTGTTCTTTATAGCAATAGCCAAATTTTCAAAGCTATATCTGGTATGGTAACATAGATTTATCGATATGAAAAATGCTCGTTTTTATTTCTTTGTGGCACAATATATTCCATTTTATTTTCCCGCAACGATATCTATCCATACGACAAACGAACATTAATATGGTACATGAACATGTGTTGAATATATTGTTTCACAATAACAAAACAGTTCATTTTGTATCTTATTAAATCTATTACCAGACCATATCTAGCGTTGAAATTTTGGCTATTGCTATAAGCAACGTTGATTTGTTGGGGTTAATTTAAATTTTCGAAATATTGTACGAAATATTCGTTAAAGGGGCCTTTTCACAGATTTTGGCATTTTTTAACTTATTCATTAAATGCTTTATATCGATAAATGTAAACATTGGATCGTAAAAGCTCCAGTAAAAAATCAAGAATAAAATTAAAAAAAGGAAAAGAACATTGCCCGGACCAGGTTTCGAACCAGTGACCCCTGGAGTCCTGCCAGAGTCCTGAAGTAAAAACGCTTTAGCCTACTGAGCTATTCCGCCGAGAACATATACTTGAAGTATTTTATACGTTATATAAGCAATCTTCGTAGTTTCACAAAATTTAACGACAAAAACAGAACTCTCCAAATTATTCAATCGTTTCGCGTTGCAACGCTTTATAATTTTTAGGTTTTAAAATCGTCAAAAGATGCATATAATGGCTATATTAGACCATGGTTAATGTTCAGTATTACTGTTTCCTCACAAATATCATAACTAAAACGACAATTTGCGAATCTGAAACAACTTTTTTCAATTTTGTCAATTTACCAAAGCGTGAAAAGATCCCTTTAATGTTTAGTGTGTATGGGCTTTTTAGACCTTCCAGTATTGTCCATACCAAAACGAGCTCAATATAAGCACAAGGCGTATGTTTCTTTAAGGTGTAACATTATTAATTAACACTAAATCAGCTATCGATAATAGTCGATTATGTGTTACCTGAAGCTCTATCGTATTTTTCAAGCATGCACTGAAAATAGCAGTAATTGGCATTGCTCTGGGAACACGCATGTTTATTGCCAGTGATTGATTTGATGTAAGCGTTGCGATAACAGATGGCCCGTTGATAGCCGCTGTACTGGTCGAACTTCTTGCATTCATACTCTGTCCCAGTAGGACCGAATAGTGGGTCACACGAGCCCATCACTAAACCTACCCTCGCCACTAAAATACAAATATTAAAAACACATTATGTAATATAAATTATTTAAAATTGAACGATCCGTATGTTTATATGTATATATATCAAAGTGTTCAGGTCCTTCCGCGCCTGAGACTGCACTATGTGAGGACATGGAGTGTGACCCACAAATCCTACCCCAATAGTTTACTTAACTCACGACAGTGTTGAACACATTTTAAACTGCAAGATCCCGCTAATTGGTCATTACTGAAAGATATTTCTAGTTATGCGTGGTATGTTCTGAGGGTGGAAACCGGAGTACCGGTGAGAAACACCAACTAGTATGGCAACCAAACTAGCATCCTGCCGGAAACAGGGATTGAAAATTATTAATCAATATAAAGCATTAATAACCACATGCTCCTTCTCCTAATCGGATTTACGGATTTTCAAAATAAAAAAGCCCCCCCCCCCCCTCGAAAATGCTTCTGTGAGCTTACTTTGCTACTTCTTAGAAATACGAATTGTAATATGGAATATAAACAGGTTACATGCAAAATGCTTTGTATAACAAAAAGAAAGTGCTAGATACAGAGTAAACTGGAATAAAGTGGCAAAACCATGGTGATTACCACAGGAACACACTTTTGCGTTATTAAAGCTTATACAACTCATAGAACACTTTGGTGGCAGTGCTACACAGCTATATAACAGAGTAAGCCTGATTTTCAATCAGCGTCCTTATATATAAAAATTAAAAGCATTGCATTTTCAATAAATATAGATATAATTATGGAAAAATAAAGTTTCACTAACGCACCTAATATTATCCAAAAGATTGTCGATTTCATTTTAGGAACACGTTCTTTGCTATCCTCGTTATCTTGAATGCATGTGATATCAAATATTTAGTCTTTATCGATCACATAAAATTCCTGTGTCGCTGTGTATCTTATCTCTTATGTCATGAATCCAAGACCTCTTCACTAAAATGATCAAACGTTATCATGCATAAGGAAGTATATTTTTTTAAGACATATTCGTTTTATTTGATGTTCATAGATTGAAAACACCTGAAAAGGGACTGAGCAGGTTAAGTACATCAGTTCCATCACTTCCCCACTAAGAACAGGCTCCATTAGTCCGTCGTAGTCTCCATCCTAATGTTAGGCTGCGAGACATATGCTCTTCACGCGGACACAGGACGCAGGATACATGCCTTTGAACACAAATGTCTCACATGTTGCCCAACACGCACCACTTCTTGCGACCTTCAAACGACGAAAGCTGGCTTCGTTTGTGCACCCCACCAGGAACCACTCTCTGTGAGTTTGTTCAAAATGGCACGCTAGAGGAATGTCGCCGTCTAGGCCATCAGGAGAAAAGCTGGATGGACAATTTGATAGAAACGACATCCCTTCCAATGGATGAATTTCTCTCAGCAGCACACAGCAGACCTGGCAGGAGTAGGATTTCTGTATCGTCGTCCCTATTTCCCTAACGGCCAGTTTTAAACATTAAAGCTTTATTGGATGTTTTCATTCTTCCGCTGCGTAAAATGATCGCAAAACATCTAGGTCTAATCCCTTCCCTAAAAAATTTTTTTTTCCGAAAAAAATGCAAAGGATATAACAAACACGTTAATAACATTTGTTTTATGATAAGTTCTGTAGTGAATATCAAACTAATCTCATAATCGTACTAACATGAAGTGTATTTAAGCATTTAATAAATTCATGTCTTTGTTTATTATAATTGCAATGGTTTATGCCTTGTATGTGATTATTCGTATAGAAACTTATCATTTAAAGTTATAACGACATGATGGTACATGTAATTCAGTACAATAAGCGATCGGCGAATTGCTGTTATTTTTTTGTGGGAGTTTACATGAACATCAACACAATTAACATGTCAATAAACAATTACTACACTGTCCCATTTTCAAAAAAAGAATATCTTACTGTGGGGATCTAGCCCGTGCCGTGACAGTTTATTTCAGTTGCCAGTCGGACACTTTCCAAGACGCCTGGGCTACCTTCGAATTGAGATAGCTTTCGTCGCCTGGCGAAGCGTTAATAAGTCGGTATTCTTCGCATTGTGGTCAGTTGGAAGAGAAGTTTGAAAGTTGGAAGACGTATTCCTTTTTGTCATTGACATTGGTTTTATACTAGATGCTATAGTATCGACGTGTAGTAATTCGTGGATTGATACTTGCAGTGAACTGCATTCATATTGTTTTGTATTACTGGAATGATTTTACATGTTTCGATGTTAAATCTCGTGTTTTCGCCGACAGCTAATAGCGGCTCAATGGTATATATGTCTGATCTTTTCTTTAAATTTGTTATACCAGTTATACTTAATGGCACTTATATATTAGTTGAATGTATATCTATTTGCAGCAGCCGCACATGTTAATGTAACTGTGAGCGAGTGAAAGAGGTGGTCGATTATCTTAACCGGGAAGATACATGTACTATATGTGATAAATGTTTATGCAATGTCATTGAATAAGTTGTGTCATATCTTAGTTTGTATGTTTCTTTTGTTTTCAAATGCTTTGCTAGGTTAGTGATAAAGCAGACAAAGAAAGGCGTATTAGTTAACAAACACGCTTATTTATAACAGAAAAAATTAAGATTTTCGCATAATAACAATTCCATAAATATTAGTATTTTAATTTGTAAAAACAATATGTTTCGATTTATCGTTGTTTATCGGTCAGCAAAAAAACACGCTTAACTGACTAACTCATAAGCGATATAAATCGTTGCTTTTTTCTGGACAGGATAGACACATCTAACATAGATTTTGCTCATCTTACCTGAGTGTGAATTCTGTAGATCCAGCATCAGAAGATAGTCAAGATAGCGACGTCCCTTTCGCGCCTTGTTGTAACCTTTAGTTTATTTTTTTTACTGACTTTCCAGCCATTTCAGTAAAAGAGTGTAAAGCTTTTATTTTGTACAAAAATTCACCTTATATCTCGACTTTACTCGAGTAAAGCGAGTAAGTTCAGACTGAATTTGCTACAAAATAACGCTTGTAATTTTCGTTCTGATATGCCTACAAAGTGGGCGGCATTCATAATAATAATAATAACAATAAATGAAGGGTATAAAACGGCAACAAATACTTGTCTAGGCACGGACGTCGCCATCTTGACTATTACGTGATAGCCCCTTCTGATTATGCACTGATAGAAGCAAACCGTCGCTTTTGGATGCTCAAAAAAGTGCATACCACTGGTCAACTGTCGCAAGTTTGTTTTCATCAGGTCCCGTACTAAGGATTCTTGGCCAGCCACAATGTGAACACGTTGAGCCCATGAATTAGGGTTTGAAAACACAAATGCACTTCAAAACATATTTTGTTTTGTCAAAAGATGGCTTTTGAAAAAACTGTATATATATTTATCACGAAACTGTTCGACACAATGCTATGTGATTTTTAAGCTTTACATTTATTATTTTGATTTTTAAATGCCAACACTAAAACGCTTTTGCATCTTTTCAACGAAATAATCTTAGACTATTCTAATAGACTTAAGTCATTTTTATCTTGTGCACTATGTCGCCAGTAAAAAAAGACGGTATTCGACTCTCTTATCACCAAACGCTCGATAACAAAGTGTGATTCACCACTCAATATAACTCGTTAAGAACTGCTTTGTCACCCTAGTTTCCGTAAGCTTTATTTTATAATGATTGCAAAGTAAACACAGACAGATACAGTAAGTTATTGTACATAAGTTACGTATGATGTATCGAATAGACGGCTTATTTTAAAGATATTGCATTTTATTGCTATCATAATCTCGATGTTATTATCAGTTAAATGTATGAATTTAAATAAAGGTGATCAAACAGATACTGTACTATTATGGGCATCTTCAATAATAATGTATGTCTTTAATTTAATGTTTAAACAGATTAATCCCAATTAGAGCGTTTTGTCTTATCTATCCGATATTCTTCATGCATGCTGTTGGTATCAATAAAGTTTGTACATAAACAAATATGCAAATATGACGAAAATGTCGATACACATATCTGGTAGTTTCACTATGGCCAATTGCAAGTGTACAATTTTTTGAATAAACATATAAATGGCTAAGATAAAGTTGCCATTTTTATTCTTTTCCATAGTCTCATATTAACCAAAAATATTAAACATCACTAAAACTGTAACACATTATTTATACAAAATTGCAAGCGACAAGGTTCTTCAGCATGAGCGTCTACATCATCGCTACGTCCGTCTGCATGCAGCTTAAAGAATAAAGATACAACTTGTGAATGATTGTCGCATCCTTAAACTAATTGATCGTATTCAAAATTATTATAAACTTCCACAGACAAGGCTTTTTTGAGCCCCGAAGCTTGCTTTGAACAAACGGAGAAAAGCATAAATATGCGATGCTGCACACACATTATTAATAATTGGTTTGAGAAAATAGATGTTCCATATAAGTTGAAACATATTTCTATCCAAATCATGTGATCACCGGGATTATGGGCATTGTTTACCACAGTGAAATTATTTCATCAATCTTTGTAGAACAGCTCTTTCTGATGCCAATGATCAAATAGCAAAGCTGTTGGTTTTTTAGTATAAGAGATAAAATTGGTCAATTTATTTTGATCAGTAACTCTTTATAAATAATTTGACACCTGAACCATGGCGAATTTAAATCCTAGTAGCATGCTGTAGACATAATTAAAATATGACCACAACAAGGTTTCAAAACAAATATTCAACCTCTGAACCTTTCTGTTTCAGAAATTTAACCCCTGGGGCGTTGCAATATTCAACCACAAGGGTATGATTTAAACCAATTGACGTAAAACACCAACTATAATACCTTTGACCCTTCCGGTTTCGGAGTCGAATATTTATAAAGTCTTATTTAAAAATCTAATTTTATTCTTATTCTGCATACACTTTCGACGGACCAAAGCGAAAAGAACGATTTTGACAAATAGTCAACCAGATTAAAACAAGCAGATGAGAAACCTTGCAATAGGTTGCAGCTCTTGTAAAGTTTCGTGATATCTTTCCGGCGGATTATGTAATATCACTTGGGTAGTTTGTTTGTTTTAATAAAGACAGACGACGCACACTGGACAAAGGCATTCACAATTTGAAAGGACTTCATTATGACACATCTTTCTAGAAACAAAATCAATGTGTATATACTTGTACATTGTTTGAGCATTACAGTTGACGTATTTAACGAGCTGGCTAGTAAAACCCTAGTCGAATACCAGTGAACGGAAATCATTTTCTCGTTAAGAGGAAAGCGACATGTTTTACTTTTGCGGAAAATGATCTATGAATCCAGATAAAAAAAAGCCCCATATGATTGCGAAAGGTTATCACGTCGTGAACCAGTAAGGCAAATATTTAAAGATGACATACGAGCAATGATAAACGGCAAAAGCAAGTTTAAACGCACATTCTATGTGTTATCGGCGCTTTCAATGCAGCTGTTGAAAAAAAAAACCAAACTAAAACTAAACAGAAGTTTAGCCGCCCGATGAAGGCTCTCAAACAAGGTCACCATCTATAAAAAGAAGGAAGATGCATTTGTATACATGCATTAAACCAGTCAAAATATACGATCGTGTGGAAGGCCTCTTTAACGTTGTAAGAGGAAGAAATAGTCAATGTTAATGAAGCATTGAGCATATGAAAAATCATTGTCTGTGTTTGAAGACGCTTTGCCTGAAGATTTCATCGGAATATTATCATACAATGTAGTTGCTCTTTAAGCAGGTTTGAAAGTATTTTGGACTAGTTCTGTTCATGACATTCAACTTATCTAATTAAAGAATACGGGGATGGCGTTAACAAGATCAATTGAATTTATTGATATTTTCAGCTCATATTAATTCATTGTACCAACAACGTAGTTTGCTAATATTGGTGAGATATGAAAGATCATATCAAAATAAGTTCTCAAAAACAAATTTGAAATCACTAATCCGGTCTGAACAACAGGTTCATCTGATCGTGGATTGATCTTTAAATGCTACTGTTGAAATGTTTATTATTAATCGATTTAAAAAGTGTATTAAATATCTGATCTTTGACCGATTCCCTGAATACATCAAGAGTAGCAAACACAACACTCGAGAGTACTAGAAGTGTGCAATCATTCATTACGGTAATCATTCAAACAGCAGAATCGCAACACATTATCTTGATAAAATTATAAAAAATACAGCCCAGTTGTTAGATATGATCTATAATAACGTCATAGCCAGTCAACGGAATTCATATTGAATGTTTAATCAGCTCCCCGGTTGTGCCCAAAAAGTTACATGAAGGGGTAGCTATTTACTCAGTTTATATGAGGAATATCAATAAAAAAAGCCGACATAACAACTACACAACTGGTGGTTTAAGCTGCTTTACCTTATGAACTGATGGAGGGAAACCTATAAAAATAAATCGATGTATGAAACAGCTTCTTGTTTCTTTGGCTGCTATGGCAAAATGGGGGAAAGTATGTCAAGGGTCAGATTAGATGTGTGGTTATTAAATATGACAAGAAATCAGCACTCATGATACCTACTTTAATCTTTTAAACTAAATCTGAATCATTCCAGTAGTATGTAAAAAGGGCATACATTCACACGCGCATATGAATAACATGCTTTGACCCAGATCCGAATAAAATATTTTTTTAACTTTGGATGGATCAAGGATCCAAATTCGAAGATGTTGACCTATTGACAATAAATCTTGATGACCAAAGTCCAGCTGCAACATACGCCATGGTTCTTATCTGGGTCTGTGCATCACATCAACTATGGGCAATCAATTCTCCCCACTGGTAGTTACTAAGCTAAACTCGTCAGTAAACTCATTTGCAAATAACTCTTTTCAGTAAGGGCGGCCGTTAGACCGTAATCTGAACTATTAAAAAATGCTAAAAGATGACTGCACATGTCTTAGAAAAAATACTCACACAGAACCATTTATTATAAACATATTATGAGCTTACTTCTTTTTTGGTTCATTCGACATATCGGCAGTATGTGTATGTATTGGTGAGTTTTAATTGAAACATGTGTCATCATTAACGTAACGTGCACGAAATATCGTGTATATATATATATATATATATATATATATATATATATATATATATATATATATATATATGTGTGTTCTTCGACCTTCGCAAATAGCAAGGTTATTCTTTTTTAATTTAAACGAATATAGGTCACTTAAAGTTTTGTATGTCCGCTAATTCGCGCTCAGGCCCCAACAAGAAAAACAAACGGTAAACTTATTACCATAAACACACTTCATTGGAGTTAATATTAACATACATATGTATATATATATATATATATATATATATATATATATATATATATATATATATATATATATATGTCGAATGAACCAAAAAAGAAGTAAGCTCATAATAGGTTTATAATAAATATATACGTTGTTAAATTAAACAGTTTTTAAATGTCATATGCAAACGAGCAAAACGCACAATAGTGACACCATCAAAAACAGCAGCAAAAAATACATGTACAATCGATACTTCGAGTCCTAATATTAGTATTTATAAGATTGGCTGCCCAGTTCCTGCACTAGAGTAGCTACCCATGTTGAACCCTGATTTCACACTGGTGATTGAGAGAGAGCTGACATAAGCCACAATCCCACCGTTGATCACTTAAGCGACCTAAACATATGAATAAATCGTAATTTTAAGTAACAAACAACAATATGCACACATTCTTGTTAACAATTATGTAATTTAAACTACGTTTTGTAACAAAAAATTGTGTTACCGAGATTGCAGCCGGCCTCGCATTTCAAATAGCCAAACTCGTTCAGTAATAATTTCGACTGATCCCCACTGCATCCCCACTGTATAACATTACTGAAAAACAGTGACTTCAGAAAATATCTTTAAAATCGTATGTGTAACTTCAAAAATGACTTCCAAAGGCAAGTGAAAGGGTAACCTTTAGTGAAAAATGACTCTTATTTAATGAGCAATACGAAATGCATGTTTAAGAGTCCATTAAACCGCACGTACAACACAATGTTATAATTTGATTGCCATTGATCATACAACGGATTCATTTTTTGAGAATATATTTATGAAAGTAAATTGTCTATGAAAGTGTTTATAAATCATTTTTATTCTAGGGTCTGGCTATTTTTCACCATGGAGGGTTGATATGAATAAACTTAGCAAATGACCATTGTACAATACTGCAAACTAATTGTTACACTTATGGACCAAGTAATTTCAGATTAAGAGATTTAAAATGTTTTTGTAAATAATTTGTAAAGTTAATTTTTCCAGTGTTTCGACCCAGTAAAATGATAGAAACAGAGTTCATGAAGTTATTTCTGCTATATGCATTATAAGTCCATTAAAAACATATGATGTCCATTTTCCGTCCTATTGGCATAATTATAACACATTTATTAGCATATCTACATGCACTTTTACATGCCAGATATCACAGCTGCATACCAAGTGATTTAAAGATGGCGATCGATTGCCTATTCCAACCTCATAATTACAAACGAAACACGTGTAAATATGTACTAACAAAATAGACATGTATTAAAATGTAAAAGCAACATTAAGGAATATAACATGTATAAGAAATTAATTTATTCAAAAGATAAATAATCACTAGAGCAACAAATTTTAACTTTATTAGCAGGACAAAATAAAACTTACTATTTACAGCTTAACCTCCTGTACACAATTTCAGAATACAGTATCATATATTACAAATAAGTTATAATCAGTGTTGCTAAGCCTCGAAGAAGTTGGTGTATCATGCCACATTACACGGCGTTGAGTTATAATAATGACCTATACGTACGTGTTTGTACAACTGTTGACAGGGCACATCCATTTGAATTCACACCAGGTACCTTTTTCCGACATTCTGGAAGAAGTGTATAAATTAATATATCAACAGAGTTTTCTTTGTCATAATCTTCAGATTGTTGTGTATGCACTGCAAATAGCACAAACCCCAACACTCAAGATGTGCACAACCATTACTTACACGCTCTGCCATTTTTTTTTAAATTAACAATATTACAAATTTAGCACTTGCCATATGGGTTGCACTCGAGTCTGCTTTACAGGCGTATTTTGGACAATACGAACAATTATCAGCCTTAATTATGTGAAACATTCATGTCTTTTGATAAACATAAACTTAAGAAATGCAACATATTGAATGTTAAAATTAACGGTTATCACTTGATGGTCCACCATTTTATTTCTCCAAGCAAGTTTCAGAGGTTTTACGTTATAAGCACTATTAAATGATAGGGACGGAAATGACAAGACATAGTGATTTATACAAAGTGAAAGTAAATCGAGCTTTTTCCAATCAATTTACTATTATCCCAGCATTTTATTTTTATAATGATTTTATTCCATGTTATAATGGTTAAATTGTTAAGTTCGGAAACAAACTCACTGAAGAAATACACATAAATTGATTTTATCGATTTTGTGACTTAAGAATTTCAGCGTTGTACATACATTGCGTTAACTCATATATTATTACTATGCGAATTTTCTATTAATAAAACATCATAGTTAAAAGTTCGTGATTCTTTATAATCTGTTTGAGTGTATGTTGTTATATCTCAACTATAGGGACTCTATTGTAATACGTTATTAACGTGATTTTCTGCTTGGTTTTACAAAGAAGAACAATTACATTTAAGCAATATGTTTATACTAAAACGATTTACAATCAGGAATTGATAATTGATAATGTAAGGTATTTGAATACTGTTGATGCATTGTATGACTCTAAGTACGAGCGAGTCTATATGCAACAATCCACATTTAGTAAAGTTATGAAAGTATGTTTTAAAATTGTTTTTCCATATAATTTAAGAGTAACGAAATACAATTTTAACGATTTTATTTAACTCAGTTGAGCACAAATCGCAGCATAAACCCGAAATTGACCAATTTATGTAACACACACTGCAGGTATTGCTTTTTTGTCAAAAATATTCAAAATAGACATTATTTAGTATAGACTGTTTTAAGCCACTAAACTTGCACAGTTTTGTTCATCTTCTTTTAAGAATGTTAAACGATGGCTCAATACACAACTATCCTACATGACATGCTTTGTTCATGTTCTGAAGCATACTTTGGTACGGGAATTTTATGCTGTTTCTGCATTTTCAATTATTTTCATTAAATGTGTAAAAACAAATAAATAATCGCTTATCCACTCTCCCAGTCAACAGTGTATGTATGCGCTATATCTATATCGTCGCATATAAAGTTGTTTTTGATGCCCTTCAAAACACGATACATTTATTTATAATCACTCACAAGTTTTGAGGGGTGTGAAATGATACCATTATAATTTAGACCCATGTGACTTTCGAATTCACCATTTTAGACGTTGGTTGAAGTCAAAATACAAGGCATTATTTTGTAATTTATCGGTGAAACGCATTCTAGAAAAAAAAACGCATTGATTGCATTCAAATTTCGTGTTTTAATTTCATAATTGGTAACAAAGCACATACATCAGCGTGCGTTGAATGTTATTTATGTAAGATAGTAAAAGGCAAGGTGAAGATACCCACTTTACTTAAGATAATCCTAATTCAGAATCGTGGATGGTAAATAATGTATTCTACTATGTCACGGTAATATAATCAACTACGAATTAGAGTTAGGTCTTTATATCAAACCGGTCATCACATGAGTATATATTGTGTATTTAACATAAAATCATCTTAGCATAGATAGCGAGCACATTATAAACATTTTATCAATTCAAATTGTACGAGATCAAAATTGATTTCATATTAAATAGGTACCTCGAAAACTTACACTTTTTTCGAATCTACAATTAAACTGATTGATCTTTATACTAGGTGTATATTAATGTGAGTGGCTCTAAGCGTTTAAAGGTATCCTTGATAGATTGAAATAACGACTCTCCTTTAAGTTTACACCCTTTACTGACATATAAACGTTCAGTCTTCTAACAACATGCTTGTAAGCCTTTTCCTAGCCTTTCAATGCTTACTCTGAAGACTCTATACCATTATACCAAGACAAATATTCGACCTGTACCACGTTTATAAGCCTAGGAAATAGTCACACGGGACAAGATCGAATTTGACATTTGCAATGGGGTTTATTTTAGTCTGGTATAATTTTGCATTCACGGATATGCCTTTAGGATATGCCTGGATGATGGAACCCTGATTTGTAAAGACTCTAGCGTGATTACCTTCTCTAAAATAATGTTTGACTTTGCAATGCAAGATCTTTTGACAAACTTCGTTGCCCAAAATTTGTTTTCATCTCCTTTTTAAGCTTATCCTAATGGCTGTAATTGTATAAACTGCTCCTATGAGATTGCACACATACGGCATTTTACTAACGAAGTTTGTTCCATCGGATGCTATCCTTTTTATCAATCAATAATGCAGACGTTACTGTTTTCGGCCGAAGACCATGTGATGCAACTTTGTTTTAAAAACTAACCCGCATTGGAATTTCTGAAACAGGCGAATAACTGTCTAAAACTCCATTTAATTATAATCATAAAAACATATTTCATTAAACAGTCGTTACGCCCTATGCGAAAAAAACAACGAATCTTAATTGAGGACAGTATTTAGACTGCTTACAGTAATCTTATACATACCTGTTTAACGAGTAGAAAAAACAATCATAAACTAAATGTATTTTAATCGGACTGGTATAGCTATTCAGCTAACATCTACCCAATACACACAGTTTCATATTGATAAGATAACATTCTACATGATTTCAGATTTGCACACTCCTCAAGGAGACTAACAATATCTTATTCCCGAAAATATATTGTCCATGATAAAAACATAGTGTTAGTGTTCATCGGTATTAAATGTAGACGAAGAAGAAGTTGTAGTATCATGTAGGTATGCAGTTATCATGTTGTGTTAATTGTGAAACGTTCAGTTTCTAGAACGAAAACATCTTCAAATATATCGAGCGTATTCTTACTGTGAGAAGTGTATTCTTCCAAACAATATAAAATAAATAAACGGTTATAGTTTCTAGCCTTTTAGGAAGAAGACAAATTCACTGAAACAGTTATTGTAATGGGTATGGTGTCCACCTTGCAA
Organism: Dreissena polymorpha; assembly: GCF_020536995.1. NCBI lineage: Eukaryota > Metazoa > Mollusca > Bivalvia > Myida > Dreissenidae > Dreissena > Dreissena polymorpha. The sequence goes on from NC_068369.1 coordinate 8,749,134, forward strand.
CAGGAAGTTTCCTGGTTGAATCATCAGTCTGGAAGCAAGGTTCTTTCTCAGGATCTGTCCAAAGTCACCGATAATTGGTTCGTTCAAGGAAACAGACTCGAGAATATCTCCGGAGGCCCAAGGTTTTCGATTAAATCAAGCGAACACAATTATGATTAAACTTATCTTAATCTGTCAAAAACCTGTTATATTGATCAATAAATATGTAACAAATAACAGCATTAACATTTTAATAAAATGATTAACATGTGAAAAACATTTTGTGCTTTAATTTAAAGGGGCCTTTTCATAGATTTTGGCAGGTTTTGAAGTTTATCAGTAAATGCTTTATATTGCTAAATATAAACATCGGATATAAAAAGCTCCAGTAAAAAATCGGAATAAAATAATGTAACCCTCAGCGGAACTCGAAACACTGACCCCTGGAGTCTTGGAGTAAAAAGCCTGCGACTTAAACCGCTCGACCATCCTTCCGTATAGAATACTAGGCGTATTTTATACTTTATATAAGCAATCCTCGTAGTTTCCCAAAACATAACGACAACAACAGAACTCTCCAAATTATTAATTCGTTTCGCGTTGCAACGCTTTATAATTTTCGGGGTTTTTAATTGTCAAAAGATGCATAGAACGGCTATTTTAGAGCATGGTAAATGTTCACTATTACTGTTTTCTCACAAATATCATAACTAAAACGAAAATCTGAAACAATTTTTTTCAATTTTCTCAATTTACCCAAACGTGAAAAGGCCCCTTTAAAGAGATCTTTTCACGCTTTGGTAAATTGACAAAATTGAAAAAAGTTGTTTCAGATTCGTAAGTTTTCGTTTTAGTTATGATATTTGTGAGGAAACAGTAATACTGAACATTAACCATGCTCTAATATAGCCATTATATGCATCTTTTGACGATTTTAAAACCTAAAATTATAAAGCGTTGCAACGCGAAACGATTGAATAATTTGGAGAGTTCTGTTTTTGTCGTTAAATTTTGTTAAACTACGAAGATTGCTTATATAATGTATAAAATACGTCAAGAATGTGTACTCGGCGGAATAGCTCAGTAGGCTAAAGCGTTTTTACTTCAGGACTCTGGCAGGACTCCAGGGGTCACTGGTTCGAAACCTGCTACGGGCAATGTTCTTTTCCTTTTATAATTTTTTTCTTGATTTTTTACTCGAGCTTTTATGATCCAATGTTTACATTTATCAATATAAAGCATTTAATGAACAAGTTAAAAAAATGCCAAAATCTGTGAAAAGGCCCCTTTAAGATCCTTAAGATAACAATATTATTCTGGTTTTGAATTTTCACCCCTAGAACTTGTTTTGCAAAATATAAAGTCTTTCAATTGCCATTGACTCTGTTAAGCCCCAGAATTCCGACCCATAAAACAAAATTACTAAAACAAGCTGATCGAACAACTTTAATTTGTTATGTAAAAATGAGTTGAGCTGAAAAACAGCCTTCAAGACTAGGCCTGGAAATGTTTCAAAAGTATTTGCAAAAGATCATGCTGTAGTGAATACAATTAATATGTATGGAACTGATTTAACAGTTTCTAAATTTTGGTCTTTCTACAAAAACGTAATATCCCTCTTAAGTCTCCCTCCCCTTTGTAAAAACCATAACCTTTTTTGTGTTAACACATAATTTTCATCTATAACAATATTCCTCTAACAAAGACAAACCTTTAATTGGTTCTTCATATGTTCTTCCATAATTGCAATATCCTTTTCATATAAGACCAAAAATAATTTTAGCATACCTGTATCAATTCAGTTTAAACCATTAAACATATAATGTTCTTCTCACAGGGATCTTTAAGAAAAAAACCTACATGCTATATAACAGTATACAAGGGATACAACTGTCAAATTTCCTGCACAGCACCATGGTCTGAACAAAAGCAAAAAACTCTGCCAAAAGCATTAATTACACAAAATAAACGGTATACCAACAGCAGAGACATTTATCTTTCAGAAAGTAATAAACTTGGCAATAAACTACGATCATTCATTAAATTAGAACGATACCTTTTTTCATGCAAAAAAGCTCAAAAATCCTTACTTCGACACAAGTGTGCACAACTGAAAACTGATAATTGTAGCTGTAATTTCAATATTCCTTTAAAACATACCCCCTTTTAACGTTCATATTCATTTGCTAGTTTCTGTTTATAGTTTAATATAACATAATTACAATTAATTTTGATATTTTGCTCGAAATTCGTATAAAAACACTTCAATGTCATGATAACAATAGACTACTTTAATTTTAGATATTACACTTCATGTATTCCAAACATGCGATTTGATTGGTTAATTCTCCACTGCAGGAAACAGCTTACCAATCACGTTGCGTGTTAAATTACTTAACAACTTGCATGTACACATGCTTGAAGATTGTAGATAATGTAAACAATTTAAGATTTACGGTGTTTTTACACATATGCAGTTACATGCCATCATAAAAGTGGTCTACTTTGATTCATAAATTATTTTTGGATTATAAATCAAGGTAAAATTTGCTGAACTGCTCAGTATTATTAAATTATGGAAGAAAGTATGTCAAAGTTGTTGTGCACACTTTTGTCCGAGTTCGAAAATTGTACAGTTTTTTATGAAACTTCCGTTTCAAAGAAAATTATTTACGCATTGACTGCTATAGAAATAGTTATATTATGAAAGATAAATGTCTTGGCTATTGTTATATTGTTTATTTGGTGCAACAATTGCTGTTGGAAGCAATTATTTTGCTTTTGTTCAGATCATGGTGTTGTGCTGGAAATTTTACAGTTGTATCCCTTGTATATATATTTGCAATATGTAGAGAATCTTTATTAAATGTCCCCGTGGTTCTTCTAAGTTATTTAAATAAGACAATAGGAATAGCGATAATGTATTTACAATAAAATTATAAGATTTTAAAAAGTGTGCAATCTTGTGAGCAACATGCTCAAAGTAATGCCATAATATAAACATGTTTTTAATCTTGCCGCTGTAGTTGCTTATGATATTGCTTCTTTCGCTGCTGTTCTCGCTTATGTTATGTTGTGTTTAAAAAAAACTATGCTTTCTAAAGGTGGTTATTCAATAGAACTACATGAATTGTTGCGAAGATTTAATTTAATTTTAGGCATAACAACTCTATTTGATTTTTTTAACGACCTTTGTTAAATGAACATTCATTAACTCAATAAATGATGAAAATATTAAGCAGTTGGTTATTCAATGCCTGACTTGTGTTTGTTACACGCTTTCACCGGGATTCGAACCCGTTCCTACAAAGTTTCCACACAAGTTAACACTGTAATACATTTATTTTGTAATACTGCAGTTACCTTATTTAAGTATTGTAAGAGTGAAGTTAAATTTTTAACATAAATATATATTTAATGGTAAAGCATGCGGAACAAAGTTGTGGTGCTTCCGTATAATTATTATAAGTTTTATGTTTCGTATACTTTGAAGTTTGAAGGAGTGGTAAAGCCGTCTACTGCAAGACCAGAGGTAACCGGTTAAAAAACGACCGTTAAGAAAACCAGTAAATGTTCACATGCATCGTTGCTATAAACCGAGTAAATAAAAGAGGAATCTTTATAACAAAGTTACTTTCTTTTCCATTTGCTGTCGTTTCAACAAAAATTAAGGATCACATTTCATGGTTATCTTTGCTAGCAAGGTCTAACAATTGCACACTAATATTCAAACAAATATCAATATGAACATAAATGTTGGTTAAATGCAAATGAATACACTGAAAAATTTATCACAAATCAAATCGTCTGTACAGGCAAAATCCAACAGTTTGGCAAAGTGGCAATTTACGAAACAATTGTCATGGACTCCTAAAATAAAGTGTAGTGCAAAATCATTACTTATAAACTTTTAAAAAGTTTTATCAGTAATTGGGAACACTCGTGTCGTCCCTTAATACATTATCGTAAAAATACGTTGATAAGTCATCAAACCTAAATGTCCAAGAGCTTTGAAATTTTAACCTAAAGGAATCGGGTTCCAATTCAAGCGAACAAAAATATTTATTGAATATTTTTTTCTTGATTTTAATATATTTTTCGACTTTTGTTTAATTAATATTTATTTTTGTGACTTAAACATTCCAAGACTGGAAAAAGATGCCATGTATTTTACACAGAAATTGGGATGAAAAGTGATACTACAGCAGCAGCGCTAGTCGATTTCATCAGCAATCAAATTACTACAAACACAAACATATTAAACAAGAAGTGTAAAAATACGCGATGCTTATAATTATACTAGAATATAAGTTTGATCAAGATCTATTATATCTTGTGATTGTATTCTACAAATACAGTTTTGAGTTTGATCCATAGCTAAGATTTCTTAATTCAGACGTTTTTTCACTGCTTTGTTTACATTACCAAGCGTAGTACAGCGTACTGTGTATATATAAGTTCATGTGCATATCGTTTTCAATTTCGATTATAATATTATCAGTGCAGGTCTTATATGGGATTTCTACCAAAGAGACTTTTATCAGGTACTTGCGAGCGGAAGTCCTCGTTTACTTATTCAATACTCATTAAATTAGCTATGCTTAAAGAAAAGTATTTATTTAAAAACGATTTATTTATTTCACCTGTTCTTACATTATTATTACCAATGGAATATATATATTTTAATATTAATATTGATATTATAGAGATATATTATAGAGTAAATGAATAGTCAAATAAAAAACAGATGCATCTGAAGCAATCGCGAAGTTTAAAAAAATATAACCACAATTATTTTGCCGATATAATGCGTTAAATTTGCAATGATGTCTTGCGCGTCAGAAAAGGGTCCTTAAAGATTACTGCTAAATCAACAGACAATTGTTTACAAACCCTGTAGAAAAAACAAACAGTGTCATTAAACAAAAGAAGGAAACGGTGCGATATATAGTTAGCTCACATTGAATTGTGATAAATCACCACGATGAGGAATTTTATGTCTGGAGTTTTATTATACTTTATCTTGTTTTGTTTTATCATTGCATTTCAACATCATGCCAAGTTTAACATTATGCTTGGAATGATATATGAAAATTTAGAGTTTGATATTTTCGATAAACATTTTAAAATACATGTATATAAAATTATTGAAAGCTAATGTCCTTAGTCATATAATATAAAAAAAATAAACCCCATCAACAGTGAACAGTTTAAATTCGAAAGGAGCTCAACGTTTGTGTCTTCAGAAATATTTATATCTAAGTCCCAAACTTTACGAATTAAATATGATTCTGAAATACTGTTCCAAATATTGCATTGTTTACATATTCTTTAATACAAACGATGCATACGCATAATCCCATGGATTGGTCGAGGCAATATATATACCTATGTTTGGTGAAAACTATTGGTGTTTTTCAGCATTAGGGCAATACAATCTTTACTTGGATCTTTTAAACTGTTCACTAGTGCTCATTCCATAACATCGCTATAAAAATTCGTATTTAACTATACAAGCTAATAAGAACATGTCCACCAAGCTGCAGTAACAATTGAGGGAGTGGGGGGGGGGGGTGGGGCTGAGCAGTAGTTAAAGTCTGAAAGTTCAAAACCTTGGCGGCCGTGCACAGTCCGACCTTTTGAGGGCGTGTTCATGGAGCGAGTGGTTGCCATAGATTTGTATCATTAAAAATTGTTATAAATGTTAATAAAAGCTCTATTTAATAATTGATCCCGGGATGTTCCCGGTTCAAACCACTGAGGCTTGAAGCAGACCATCCGTACTGGACGATAATCTCATTAGAGGGCGGTGTAGTTTTAATGAATAGCTGGTGCTTATTTTAGCGAATAAACCATTAACACTCGCGCATTGTCAATTTTCACACCGGGCATGATTTGAGTAACAAAAGTAAATGAGCGCTTTCTGATATCTGATGTCAAATCTCAAATATCAAAGCTCTTTCTGATGGTTTCAGGAATGAAGTATTTGCGAAAAGAACTGAACCCACTGGTTTAGACAGTGATTATCACAAGGCAAATAAATATACAAAACACGATCAGAAAAACACTCAGTGAGCTACATATACTATGCCATCGGTGTCTTTTTAAAATCCATTCCATATGTTTACAACTGATTGACAAATTGTAAGTTTAAAATCCGTTATAATGTCTAAAAATTCAGTAAATAATGTCCCAGGGAAAACCACATGTGTACAACCCTAAAGGATAAAACATCTTTTTGATTTTGAAATGTAGATCTGCTTATAGACATTACACAAGTCAAGTAAATTATTTAACACATACCGATTATGATTATTTCTTATGTCTTGTTTAATGTATCCTATTAAATAAAATAGGCAATCAAAATGTGTTCTGAACAATTTTTGAGTGCCTAACGGAGCTATTACATCGCTTATCAAACGTTAGTTATACGTCCTTAGTCACCGTTATTATTAGTGGTAGTTGCACGACATACCATTTAGGCTTCCTATGTAATATCGATATTTGAATTGGTTTAAACACTATTTATTTAGTTCAATAGAAAGTACATATAAGCAATACAATACAAACATACATATTAATTTCGAACAATACACAAGGCATGAAAAAATTGCAGTATTGCTTAATATAAAGGCTGTCGAATACAATTTGACAGAATTGAGAAAAAAGCTCGAGGCTTATGCTATGTCTCTCTTCTGTCTGTTAGAAGCGCTGCTGTTATGGTGTAAACAACCAAACGTGTAACAACAACTTAAACAAATGACAAAATTTTCAAAAGATATAGTTCAGTGATTGGTATTTGAATACCGTTTAGAAATAGAGAAAATATATATGTTGTAATACAAATCATATAACAGGGTAGTATAGATACCAAAAAATGTAATAAGTTAAGAAGGAAATGGTAGGAAAAAGTGTAAGAGAAGAGTTCGAGTAAGAGAAGTTGCGATAAGAAAAGAAGTAGTTGCGGGACGGGGCATCGTTAGCAGAATTGGTTTGTTCCTGAGATGGAGTAGGATTAGAATCTATGACTATCTCGGATGAAAGACTGAACATGTTTGAAAATTAATGAATTTACTTTGTATGATCCGTCTTTAACACCAAAAAGAAGTAGTTGCAGAGTTATTGGTTGAAAACTGGACAGATTGTCAAAAAGGATAACTCTTTTCACAGTATAAATGGGACAATTGAAGAAGAAATGATATGTATCTTCAATCTCACCACATTGACAATATGGACTTTGTACAATATTTTTGCGTTCATTTAAGCTGCTACAATACATTCGTAAACGTGCATGTAGAATATTAGACTGCCGCTCTCCATTGTAGTAATGCTGGGGAATTATTTTTTTATCTTTGTTTAGATTTGCTTTGAAAGCTGAGAGAGAAGGAGCTGTTCTTACAGATTCAAGTTAATTGTTCCATAAGTTTATAGTTGATGATAGGAAAGATCGTGAAAAAAGTTGTGCTTTACATAGAATGCTGCGAATATTGTTAGAATTGCGAAGTGAATAAGCCGAACTGTCTCCAACGCTAGAGGGGATCAGAGTACACAAATAGGGGGGGAGATATAGAATTAGACATTGTATAGACATTGGTAAGTTAATGTTTTGTTCTCCTATTTTTTAATGGTTCGAGAGCCGTTTCATTATATAGATTCTGCAAAGATGCTAAACGTGTTCCTCCGCTGATTATTCTTGCTGCGTCCTGTTGAATCTTTTCAAGTTCAATGTCATCTTGTGTAGTAATGTTGTCCCAGACTACATCAGCATATTCGAGAATTCGTCTGATAAATGTTGTGTATATCAATAGAAGGGACTTTCTATCGAGCGTAAACTTGAACGTTCGCATTAAATTAATTCTCTGCCATGCTTTCTTCTTGATTGATTCAATATGGTCGTGCCAGGAACATGAATCAGAAAATTAAAGCCGAGATGTTTATGAGACGAAACCTCAGTGATTTGGCAGTCGTTGAGAAAAAGAGGGGGATGGATTGAGCGGTTGACTTTTCTAGACATTACTAAGGATTCGGTTTTGGATGAATTGAAGGTAACCAACCACTTATCAGCCCAAGAATGGATTTTTGCAAGATCAGAGTTAAGATGGTTAGCTGCATCAATCGTGTTGTCGACGATTATATATATGGCGAATTGGACAGTGAATATCTCGTACAATATCGTTGATGTATATAAGAAAGAGGAGGGTCCCTAATATAGACCCTTGAGGAACACCAGCATTTATGGGTAATGGGTCAGATTGGCAGCCGGAGATTACAACACTGGATCCTCTCCTGTAGATAGTCTTTTAACCAAGATAGAAGATATCCAGAGATACCACAAAGTCGGAGCTTGTGAATCAGTCCTTCGTGCCATACTCTATCAAATACCTTAGAAATGTCACAAAATACGGCTCTACCCTCTTTACCTTCGTCGACAGCTTTAATAAAGGTGTGATATACCGAGACTAATTGGTTGATAGTGGAATCTTTTTGTATGAAACCTGATTGAAATGGGGTTATAAAATCGGTAGCCCTTAAATGGTTAAAAATGTATTTGTGGAGGATTCTCTCCAGAAATTTACTTAAAACGCTTAAAAGGGAGATCGGTCTATTTCCAACATCCTTAGGATCAGACTTTTTGTGAAGTGCACAAACAATTGCTTCTTTCCAACTCAGAGGGACTCTACCAGTACTGATGGAACAATTGAAAAGATTTTGAAGTGGACCTGCAATTTCAGATGCAATTTGATTTAGAACTTGGCTATTTATTTTGTCTGGTCCTGATGCCTTTCCCGTTTTCATAACGTTAATGGAATCTAAAACATCTTGACGGGAAATGATAAGATCTTGAAAGACGGGGCAATCTGGCTCATGGGAATGTAAGTTGTGCATACTGGGTATAGTTAAAGTAGGTTGAGATTGGAAAAAGGAGTTATGGATATTTGCTTTGTCAAGAGGTGACTCATATATTGTACCATTGTGAATTAATGGAGGCAACTCGTTATGTGAGGTGTTTTTATTCGTGAATTTTTAAATTATTTTCCAGAAGTCGGATGAGGAGTGTTGATTTTCACGTATTTGTTTAGGAAGATTATAAAAGTGAACTTTTTTTGCTGATTTTACAAGATAATTGACCATATTACGTTGTTGGCGATAAATTTGCCAATGATGGTCTGAATTGGTAGCCTTGGCCTTTTTGTATGCTTTTTTGCGGCGTCGGATTTCTTTTTGAATATTATTATGTAGCCATGGAGGATCAGCTGTTCTTATTGTAACTGTTTTGGATGGGATAGTAGCTTCGCAGAAACAAATAAGTTGACGTGTGAAATTTGAGGTAAATATGTCAATGTTATTATCGCAGCAGTTGTTCCAATCAAAGTTCTGCACAAGTTGTCTTAGTTTAGTGTAGTCCCCATCTTTGTATTTCCATATTTTTCGTTTTAAATTTGACCTAACTTGTCTGTTGAAGTTTATGACGCAGTAGACTGGACAATGAAACCGAACTTGTTGGTCAAGAAAAGGTTCTCCGACGCCACTTTTTAGCACTGTCAATGATGATGTTAACATAAAAAGGTCAAGAAGAGAATTCGAGGTTTCAGTGAAATGAGTAGGTTCCTTAATAACCTGTGTGAAATTGTACTGTAAAATAAGGGAGTCTATTTTGATCCTTCACTGTGGTTTATTCATGTCGAGGTTGAAATCACCTGTGATAACAATACCTGTGTAAACGGCTAGCGAGATCGAATCGTTTATGCATTCTAGTATATATGGACAAGAGTTAGGTGGTCTATAGAAAGATCCAAATAAAAGACGCCTTCCCTTGATACGTATTTCAACCCATAGACATTCTAGATCGTCTATTTGTAGGTCAGGTCGCTCAATGGCAAAGAGATCAGATTTTATGTACACTAAAATGTCTCCAAGGGGATCGTTAGGTCTATCGCGTCTTAACGGCGTATGATAAGAAGGGAAAAGTAAGTCGGCAGTGTCAACTGTTGAGCTAAGCCAAGTTTCAGTAAAAACTATTATGTCAAAATTATTAAGGTCGGCATATAAAATATCTTTCTTGGCGAGGAAGCTCTGAACGTTGTAATGAACAATTTTAAGATTTTGCGCAAATGCATCAGATATGGAAGATGAAAAAGATGTACCCGTAGATGAGGAAAACATATCAAAGGAGTCGTCGGGTCCAGGATTTTGGTGGACATCGCCTCCGCTAAGAAGAATTGCCAGACAGCAAACTAACTCGAACATATTCATTTGTTGAAGCCCTTTACTTTTCATTGTGAGAGAGTAGAACAAACCAATCCTCATCCTGTAAACACCTTTGTCAGTGTACATTATGTAATGCCCGAGTGTAAGAGATAATTGAATGAGGATACGCTATCGTGCGGCCGGCTCGCAACAAGTGGAAGATAGAATGGAGAAATTATGACAAGAGAAGAATAACAAAAATAAACAAAAAGTTTGGTCATGTTTTAAGGAAGTTTAAAACCTCATTTGATAAATTTATATGTTGCCCTGTCTAAAGGATACAAAAAGTCGAATTTGTAGTCGATGAGCGCGTATTAACATAGAAGTACAATAATCTACGCAACATGGACTTAATAATCATGCCGAAAATTGGCGAGCTTTTTACAAAGCTTGTAGTATATGCCGGTATCGGGTCCGTTCGCCCTAGTTACACGTTCGCCCTGGGTCCGTTCGCCCTGAGTTCGTTCGCCCTATATTATCATTTGCATATCGGGGTATGAACAGTTGATTGTTCACACATATAAGCAAGTTTGAACATTAAGTTTCCATTAATTAATATAGAAAGCAAGTAGTGAAAATTACTGGCCTTTGTTACAAACACGCTTACGAGTTAAAGAGCGCCGTCTTGATTTTTCACACATGTAAGCAAGTTTGTACCTTAGATTTCATCATTAATTAATATAATAAGCAATTAGGGAATAATACTGGCCTTTGTTACAAATACGCTTACAAGTTAAAGAGCGCCGTCTTTTATATTTCGGTAACGCTTTTTTGTTTGATGTGTTCGGAATAACCTAACTGTGAATTATCCCAGTATATAACATGGAGCTCAAATGTCTGGTTCTATTATTAGTAGCGGATCCGTGGTCTAGTGGTAACACACTGGCTTCACAATCCAGAGATCGCTGGTTCGATCCCCCGCTGCACCTAACATACTAACTCGTCTTTCGCATGAGACGTTAAACCGAGGTGCAGTGTACTAGGTGCTATACACCGGGCACTAAAAGACCCAGGGTCACCTCTGGAACGGGGTGTCTCCTGTATCTTGCACTATCCCCCGTAACCAACTAACACGTCTTTCTGGGGGCGATGGCCATATGGGAGACAATCCCGGTGCACTCGATAAAAAATAATGAAGAAATTGTTCTATTATTTCAAAAATGAATAATGTGATGTGCATTTCGTGCAATTTGGAGGTACGACCTAGACAACATGCGGTTACATGCGACGTTTGTGAACGTTGGCAGCATCGGCTTTGTGGAACTGGTTAGTTTAATTTTATTTGTCAATTGTATATAATAAAAACATATCGTACGTACTTTTTCTATATATTTTAAATTTTAAAACAATTTAGATTGGAATTTGCTACTCGCTCTCTTATCTTACTAAGCTGTTTTCTTTTAGTACATCAAGGTAGTTTTCAATATGTTAGAGTTTGTAGCTCACCTAGCACAAAAAGTATACCGACTGTGGTTTTGTGAAAACTGGGCTTAATACGTGATACGGACTGCGCAATTCCTTAAGTAATTCTAACAATAAACAATAGTTATTAAGTATTTCTAACAATATACAATAGTTATTCTAAACAATATGCAATAATTATTTTAAACAATATGCACTAGTTATTTTAAACAATATGCAATAGTTATTATTTTTAAAAACAATATGCAATAGTAATTATAAAATTTTGTTAATTGAAATTAATTCAAATTTTATTAATTATGATTAATTAAAATTATTAAATAAGTTAAAATGAAAATTTAAATATTACAAATATTTCATAAGATTGTGATTTTAATTGGATTACAAACATCTCAATAAAATATAACTATTCAGTTCTAATTATTTTATCATTATTACTAGCTATAATCATTTATAATAAACTATTTGGAACTGGTGAGTATGTAAACTCTAAATTATAATGTACACAATATAAAGAGCATCATTTATTATTTCATATATAAGCTGTATATATTAAATTTATATATTATTTGTACATTAATATGTGTATTATAGTCATTAAGATTATGAGATTTTGAGTGTAACTTCTTGCGTTGTTTATGGTTCTTTCATTCAGCAATATATAACCACCGTCTGTCAGATTATCTAATTTCTTGTATTCTTGTCGATCCCTGCATAGTCAAATAAATTTAAAATTCATATAAACATCATTAAATCTCAATAAAAACATCATCAATATTCAATTTACTAAACTGATCAACTTCCAATAATTCTCGCGTTTAAAATTCATATAAACATCATTAAATCTCAATAAAAACATCATCAATATTCAATTTACTAAACTGATCAACTTCCAATAATTCTCGCGTGTATTGCGCTGTGTGAAGTAGCAACTGGCCTTTGTTGATCGTTGTCGATTAATTAAGAGATTAAAGAGATAACAACGGTCTGTGTTAATTGATTGATTGAGTGTCGTATTAACCTAATATAGTTAACATTGAGAACAATTACTAAATCATATAGAAATTAGTTATGTATAATATGATTATTAAGTTGAAACTATTATCCTAAAGAGTATACTAAATATTGATGCATGCATAAATCATGTTTATAAAACAGAACTGTTATTATTTTTTTTTATAGAAATTATCTTTAATATGATTATTAGCGTATGATTAAGTAAATAAACATAAATTATGTAAATGAAACAGAGCGGTTTATTTTAAATTGTGTAGAAATTGGCCTCAAGGAAAATGTTCAATTATACAAAAACATTAAGGTATAAGATAATTATTATTTAATTATATAAATATTAAAATGGTTAGCAGCGCAATTTAAAGACCAATTTCGTAAATTATGTAAACGGTCTCCAAATGGAGAGATAAAATGTCAATTTATAGTATAACCTTAGTCGATTTCGTCCGCCTTTTCAATTAAAAAGACCATTATGGTATAAGCAAACCAAAATGACCGATATATATGATAAATGACATCTTCGGTGATAGGTTTTTCTTTCGTAATTGACATATTATCACGACTAAATGTACGTTAGAGTAAGAGTATCTTTGCTTGATGTATTAATTCCATACATTATTTTATTAGAATTTCGTACGGTTGGATTTGAACGGATTGTATTATACTATATTCTGTATTGTTGTTCTTTCACTGTATTTGTTTCATGTACGTATGTATTGATTAATGTAAAGGTGTAACATAAAGTTTTCATTAATTAATATAATAAACAATAAGAGAACATTACTGGCCTTTGACGGCTTTGTTACAAACACGCTTACACGTTTAAGAGCGCCTTCTTGATTTTTCACACATGTAGGCAAGTTTGTAGCTTAAGTTGTCATTTATATATTAAAATGTTTAAACGATAACAAATTTCGTTATATTTATTGCTTCCCTGCTTTGATAATTAAATTTAGGGCGAACGGACCCAGGGCGAACAGGTTTTAGGGCAAACAGGATTTAGGGCGAACAGAAATTAGGGCGAACGGACCCGGATTCGTATATGCCAATGAGGCCTGTAAATGAACGCCGAACGGGAGAGTCCGTGTTTGTACAGTGTGCATGATTTCCGCAAGCTGAAAATAAGATACATGTGCACTGGGAGTGTGTCAAAGAATTGAAGATTACAGTTTAGGCACAAGTTAGAGGTGAAAGAACGTGTTAAATATATGTATTGAAGTTAGGCCTTTGCAAATAGTTTCGGGTGAAATGGATTTTTGAAAGTGCATCTTAATGGATTATTTTTAGTAAGAAGTGTGTAGTTGCATTGAACAAAACATGGATGTGTTTGTTCATATTTCAAGCTAAGGGATTTATTCATTCGAGGATTTGTTACCAGCTGTTATGGGCGTAATTGCACACCACATTTGAAAGCAACATTCGGACAGACATGTACAAGCAATAAGTCTGGTAAGATCTTACAAGTCATAGTAGAAGGTAGAATGCCACATAGCAGTAAAATTAGTGTGTAAAAATCTTGTAATTTATCGTAGGATATTATAAAGTAATAAGAAAGAAGAATATACTAAACGAAAGAATACATAGTTGTTTTGGGGAGTGATAAATGAAGTAAATACTGGTAGTACTTACCTAAAATAAAGATGTCTCTTGTTCCAAGATCCCTCAGGACAGGTTTGGAGACACAAATACACAAGATGAACACAGATACAAAAGTAGACGTCCGTCCAGATGTAAAGCTACAGTATGACCGTCGATTATCTGCATTCGTTTCCGGTCAATCGATTAGTCTCTGCCGTACTGTTCCGGTTACACACCAGTAAATTTACCACACTCCTCCCCATTTTATCCAACGGGAAAGAGACATAGAGTCCTTTTTCAGTCTTGGTAACTTGTTACTTCATCAAAAATTTGGCCTACACTAAAGTTCCGGGCCCTGGTGATACTTTACTTAATTTTATATTCAATTCTGCAATGCTCCATTAATTGTCCACTAGAACAGACTAGAGGAGTAAATTGTGCCCAGCATATAGTTTTTCTTTAAACTTATAATTAACAACGGAGTTTTTCCAAACTTTCACTTCCATTCATTGTCTATACACTTCAGTTGTGTTTCCTTTCTGTTAAAATTAGTGTCCTAAACATTAAAATATTAAAACTCCATATTCAAAATTCAATAATTGGCCACACGAATGTCATATTACATTATGCTATTTATAGCCCAAACAGTTGAGTGGAATTCCTCAAAGTGAGCTGACACACATCCCGGACCTCACTATCCCGATATGACGCAATCACGTTGGCGACGTCCCCTAAAAAGGATGGAGTGCACATCCGAGCCCCAGCTGGTCGAAAGTATGGCGAGTCAGTTTCGATCAACAGCCTGTTCGCCGGGACCCTCCGGACTGCCTGTTTCTGTGCCTCCGTGAAAAGCCGGGCTTGTCCTGAATAACTAAAGAAACAGTTAGGGAATGCCTTACACCAGCTGATCACTACCTCTTGCGCGCCGGTGAAACAATGCAGCACAACTTTCTGCGTGCGAGCAACATTGGGCTTTAATAATTCCAGACACTCCAGATAGAGCACTCCGGACTGCCGATCCTCCCCATCCCGGATATGAAGGATGATTGGTTGACAAGGGGATGACAATTCTAATATCCTTGTGAGAACTTCCTCCTGTAGCCCCCAAGTATCTGCTGGCTCGGTTCGATCCAACCCAACTTCTCCCAATGCCACTACTCGTTCATTCCTCAGGAGTTGTTTTAAATGACGGTAGAGCTCAGGGTTGAATCTTGCCGCTTTCCGGGGATGTAATCCCACCGCGACACCAAACCCAGCCTGAGCCGGGAAGGATGTCGGGTAGGTCTCGGGGTCACAATAGATCAGGACACCTCCTACCACATCCACTTCAACTTGGGGTCTGATCCCCACATCTGCATCCAGAATGGTCCGGATATCTGAGTAATACGGCATACCCATCTTCACTAGAGACCGGTCCAGGTGAAAATGAGAATCGAAGGCCGATATCCTGGTCGTTACTGGTCGTCCTGACGCTTGGGATGTGCTCCCCTTAGCCAACGAGAGGTTTGCCTGTCCGGACACTGCCAAATACTCCCTAACAGACATGTTCAGTATATTAGAAACAGCATGAGCCGTTCCACGTCCTACAGGGTCCGTCACTGCCACAACCGGGGGTGTCGGGGTACTTGGATGCTCCACTTCAGGGATTTGAACATGTAACTCAGCCGCAGCATGAGCCGTTCCACGTCTTACAGGTTCCGTCACTGCCACAACCGGGGGTGTCGGGGTACTGGGATGCTCCACTTCAGGGACTTGAACATGTAACCCAGCCGCAGCCGGGACGGTACTAGAGGTACGCTGACTGTCCAGGTTGAAGAAGTACGCTTGCCGATCCCTTGGAATATGTTTCAGTAGACCGACAAGGACACGCCAATGAGCAAGAAGAGCCTGCGAGTTTAGACGTTGGATGTCGAAATCCACTTCCGGCCATCCTGATTGACGAGCGAACTCGGACAACCACTGTCTATCCACATCAGATAGAGACACCTCCGCGTTGATGCCTAAGTCATTCTTCTGGGCAAAATCTAGCAGGGTACCAAACCGATCATCTCCGACGAGTTGTAGAGCGAGCCATCTAAGCCCTCGCAACCGAGCTACCTGCCAGGCCGGATTCGCCAAATTGCCTAGCTGGAATCGCTCAGGAAGGTGCCTCTGGTAGACGTGTCTGCTTAGATGGCGAGAATCTGACGTACATCCCATTAACGGACAACGGGACGTTCGTTTCTTTTTCATGGGCTCTTCCATGCGGCTACCGAGTCTAGTCCAGACTGAGGGTTTCAGGATTTTCCTCACCGGCACACACTCTGGCACGACTGGTGTCGATTCAGCTGGTTCCTCCCTCATCGGATAACTCCTTTTCCGTGGCTCCCTCACACCATAGGAACTATTGGTAAACACCTGGGTAGGAATTACCAATGGTGCCAGGTTCCCAGCCACGACCGGGACCCTAGCTACCCCAGCATTAGAGGCTCCAACCGAAATCGGAGTCCCCTCCACCGGAGCACGTCCTTCCTTGATCAGTGGGGTATCTTCGCACTGCCCCACATCCTCAACGACGTAGAACTCTCCCACTTCATCCAACGCCGCGAAGAAAGAAGAAGTTGATGGATCTTCTTCTGGCGCTATAACCGAAAGCACTTCGGTCTCCATGGGCAGCTCTTCGTCGTCTCCTGAAGCCTCTTCCACCTTGATTGCTCCCAGCGACACAGTTGCCGGGACCCTCAAAGCTGTGGCCGGTAGAGCCGGAAATCCGGACTGTAATCCCGAAAAAGTCTTCGGTCGTCCAGTTGTCTTCCGTACCGTACCTCCTCTTTGACGAGCATTCAGCGACACTCCTAGGCAAGTTTTCTTGGCCGCAGGTTTGCCGAACGCCTTCGCCACGAATTCTTTCGAGCAGATTACATCTGCATGGTACCGGAGCTCAGAAACAAAACGATTCTTGCGCTGCTTAACCGCAATATCATATTGCCCCTTGATGAGCTCTTGAATCTTCTCCTGTGGCAACCTTGAGGAGTGAACCTGTCCCAGGGCATGCACTAGCTCCCTTGCCATGCCATACAGGAGTTTGCCTTCGGAGTTTGCTACCTCCACCTCCTGTATCACCCGGGCCTTCTTCTCCAAAACCTCCCTCCACCCTCGTTTGGGACTATCTGTTGCCGAGCCGGAGTCAGACATGCTAAAACAAATAACTACATTTTACAACTAAATTTTTAAGTATATCATTCACTATCGAGAATAAGCCTTCAACAATTTGGACACTTATATTTCCTTATCCTCACACCTTCTTCCTCACTCACATTCACACATCTACCATGAAACCACTCATCACACCAATCGCACTGAATCATGAACGAACCGTCATCTGGCTGTCTACACAAACAATATACTGTCTCGTCGCTGTCAACACCTAACAGTCCAGTCAGTCGGTCAATTTCTTGATTGGCCCATTTAGGAAGATTTGTTTCCTTGCAGATTTTCAACCGGTCATGATTAACTGTCTTGACCACATGTTTGTGTCTTATTCGGTACAGATAAGGAGATATCTGCTGTGTCACTATTCCTGGTCCGTCCCATTTGAATGACAGTTTGTAACATGTCCCTTTCTTGTGTGCGGTATCCAGCATATATACCGGATCACCCACCTTGTAAGTCTTGCTGTTAAGCCGGAGATCATAATCTCTTTTCCTTGTTTTCTGCACGGCCTTCAATGTTTCTCTGGCTTGGTCATGCGCGTCTTTTATAGAATTCTCCAGTCGGGACACGTACTCAGATTCAGTTGTAAATTTAATCTTCTGTGAAGGGAAGACAAAATCGGCCGGGCTATACACTTCTCTCCCTAACATCATTTTGTTAGGAGTAAACCCAGTACTTCGATTTACAGATGATCGTAACGCACCTACTATATGCGGTAAGTTGGCATCCCACGAGTCTTGACGGTTTGCTGTAAAACACCGTACTGCCTCCATTAACGTACGGTTATATCGCTCCACTTGACCGTTTGCAGAAGGGCGGTAAGGGGTAGTCCGTTTTTTATCTATTCCCAGAAGACAGCACACTTCCTTGAACAGTTTGCTTTCAAAATTTGTGCCCCTATCTGTGAATATCTCGAATGGAATGCCAAACCGGGAAAAGAATTGATTCACCATGGCTTCAGCTGTAACTTCGCCAGTAAGTGACGGTAACGGGATACACTCAACCCATTTTGTAAATTGATCTACCATCATTAAAATATATTCATTGTCGCCTTTGGTTTTCGGTAAAGGTCCTAGAAAATCCAAGTGAACTCTTTCCATCGGAACACCAGAGTGAAAAATTTGCATTTCCCATTTAGCTGTTCGATTTGGTTTCTTACTACGAGCGCATTCCGAACATTTCTCAATATAAAGTTCGATGTCCTTAACCATTCCCTTCCAGTAGTATTTCTCTTGGATCTTCCATTTTGTCCGGTCGATTCCCTGATGACCAGCTAAAGGTATATCATGATAGTAACTTAAAACCGGTGCCCGGAGATTCTTTGGCACCAGCAGCTGTTCCAGACCGCTCTCCGGATCAAGCCGATAGATTAACCCCTCTTTCATTGTGAAGCATGTACGGTTAATCCAATAAAACTTTTCTGTAGCACTAGCTAAAAATAATTCCCCCTCTGATGGAGTAACGTAACATGGTACATAAGCCAGCCGTGCAACAACTTAAATTCGTATTCTTCTGCTTGAGCTTCGCAGAACTCTGTCTCCGATATTCTGCTCAATTCCTCTAACCGAACAGTGTTGATAACCTCATTCATATTGCCTATTCCTGGATCCCATACTTCCCGTGTCTTCTCCTGCTCATTCGCTATCGATTTTGCTAATGGGATCGCGTCATCGACATCCTCCACAAAATGCCCCCAGTTTCTTTCTGCCCGTTTACAGTAGTCACACCCCCCACAAGGCAAGTGTTCCAAACCATGACCTAGAACATACCCCTCACACTCATCCACGATGGGTCCCCTGGACAAAGCATCAGCACTGCCGTGCTTTGCACCTGCCTTATGTTGAACTTCCATGTTATACTGGCTAAGTTCCTCCAGCCATCGTGCAATCTGTCCTTGTGGTTCTTTAAAACGGAGTAACCATGTTAAGATGCTATGATCCGTGCGCAGAGTGAAATGACGACCAAGAAGATAATGACGATATTGCCGGGTAAAGCGAACCACAGCTAAAAGTTCTTTTCGGGTCGTGCAGTACCGTTTCTGTTCTTTGGTTAAGGCATACGACCCGTATGAAATGACCCTTGGTTGTCCTTCTTGTACCTGGTATAGCACCCCTCCAATTGCTACCTCGGAGGCGTCTGTGTCCAAAATGTAAGGATCCTTGTTATTTGGCAATCCCAATACCGGGGGAGTAGTTAAAGCAGACTTCAAATCCACAAAAGATAGTTCTTGCTCTGGACCCCAGCTAAAATTCTTCTTTCCGGTGATAGTATACAATGCCCTTGACCGGTCTGCATAGCCCTTGATGAACATTCGGTGATAGTTCACCAAACCTAAAAATCTTTCCACTTCTTTAGACGTCTTGGGTGTCGGCCAGTCCATCACGACTTGAATGTCACTTTCTGACATAGTCAATCCATCCGGGCCTACCCATCGGCCCAGGAACTCAACTTTCCTTTGAATTAATACGCATTTCTTGGGTTTTAACTTCAATTGGTATTTTCGGAACCTTTCAAATATTGTCCGTAGTGTACCAAGGTGGTCTGTGAAGCTTTTTCCCATGGCCAAAATATCGTCTAAAAAAGCCAAGATTTCGTTCCACGTCAGCCCTTGCAGAACTAGGTTTACTACTCTGGAGTATGTCGCCGGTGCATTGCATAAGCCGAATGACATTTTTACAAACTGGAATAAGCCATACTTGGTGCTGAAAGCTGTCTTTTTCCTGTCTGTCTCTTTGATCGAAACTTGCCAGTAAGCGGAGTTAGCGTCCAGTTTAGAAAACCATTTCTGTCCGGACAGCATATCTGTACAATCCTCAATGAGGGGTAATGGATATACATCCTTCTTAGTGACATCATTCAGCCCCCTATAGTCCACACACCACCGCACCGACCCATCACGCTTACGGATCAGGACTTGGACTCGCGCTCCAATCAGAGTACGATGGTTCAATAACACCAGCTTCAATATAAAGAAGTGAAACTCCAGCTGCTGGAGCAGTATTGAATTTTCATTAAAAACAATTAGTTGGTCCTTTATTTAAGGCAAGTGACCGATTGCCCAAACAGTACAAAACAGCACAATACAGCACAATACAAACCAACATAAACACAAAATATGAATAAAGCTGGGGTCACCGCCTTGGAACGGTCAATGCAAAGCATTGGGGGTTTAAACCTGGTTATAGAGCGCTCAACCTCACACTTGGCCCAACAATATTCATAATACATTTAAGTGTAAATAACATTTAACGTCATAGCATTGTAACTCAAATTAAACAATAATAAAAGGGAATTAAAACGCATTCAATTTAATTACTATTTAATTACTCAATTGCATTGAAGATACAAGAGTAACAGAATTACAACTTTTTGACGAACGATCAAATAAAACTATTAACAATTGTCAACTACATTCCTTCTTTATAGAAAAGATTTGAGAATGTAGAATCATAGAGTTAATATCTTTGTTCAAGTGCCCTTCTTCCTCCGATACAAATGCCATTGGAGTTCTCCAGGGTTTTTGCTTCACTGGCCTGGCATCACCGGTGTCAATTTCATGTTCCATGGCTGTAAAATTGCCCAGGTCATATTCATCTTTAGCGAAGACATCTTGAAATTCAAGCAGCAAAGAACGCAACTGTTCCCTCTCGTCGCCGCTCAAATGTTCGCTAGATCTTTGCCAAACATCTGTCAAATGTTCCGGTAACTCCCGTGCGTTTTCCTGTTCCACCGTGTTAATCTCTCCTACACACAGATATTCTTCAGGCAACGCAGACATAACCTCCACTGTCTCCGCTGTCCCCACACACGTTTTCCTCTTCAACCTAACATTGTGGTCACTTAGGTTAAAAACAGTCACATTTATTTGTGTCCCAGTATGCAACGACCGGGATATCAGTAGGTCTTTAATGTCGGTCCCTTCAAGTATGTATGTTCCTGGTTTGTCTTTAACAGTACAAGGTACAGTCATTACGCATCGGGGAGGGATTTTAGTCAATCTAGAGACCGTAACTTGGATACCCGTGGAGTATGTGTTTCCTTACAAGTCATGTAAAGAGTCTGTCCCCCTATATTAATATACATATCCGGGATATTAATGTATGCACTATACTTTGTCATAAGGTCCCTTCCCAGAAGCATGTCATTGTCAATAGGGGCCACATACACATTCTCACGAATCTCCCTATCACCCATCTTAATCAATATAGGACCAGCTACAAAAGCGGTCATTTTCATGTCTTTTCCCGCTGTCCTTAAGGTCACGTTTTTTAAAATGGGTATGTCATTACCAATTTTATCAAAAACGGTCTGCGAAATAATGGTTACTTGTGCCGCCGTGTCAATCACAGCATCAATTTCCCAATGTTGTATTTTTATTGGAATTCTGAACAGAGTGTTGGTAGTCTGAACCTCATGGACTTGTACTTCCTCTAATGTATTCGTCTGGCCATCCACTGGTTGGATCGAAGATAGGCCTCTGACTCCGACCCACTGCTGTTTAAATCACTGTGACTGTCCACAAAGGAAACTCGCTTGTCCTTCTTCGCAGCACGTTGCAGTTCCGGGCAATCTTTCCGCCAGTGCCCAGTGTTTTGACAGTTAAAGCATCTTCTTTCACCTTCCGGCGAACGTGACCTGTATTCTCCAGATGAAGACTGCTTAATGGGACATTCCCTTTGCAAATGACCCTTTTTATTACATTTGTAACAAATCATCTCCGATGGACTCCTGGAAGGCGATGGAGAAGTTCTTCGTCTTGGTATTGAGGATAATTTTTCCAGTTTATCCGCAATCATATTAACTTTCTCTTCAAGACGACAGAACCTCTTTTCAAAGTCCTCCATTCTATCCTCTTCCCTTTTTCTGGTTATTCCTGGCGGTGACTTCGGTGCCGTGACTGCTGCAACCTGCACTTCCGCCACCACTCCTTTAGTAATTGTCTCTTGTTTGTTGTATATTAGTCCGCGGGTGTATTTCGCCCACTTTACTTTGTCTATAGCCTTCTCCATGGTGGTAGGTCTCATATTTGCCACTCCTTCCCCAACATGTTTATCGACTAGGCCATGACAAAACCGTAGTATGGTTTGGCGATTCATGTGTTCATCAGGAAGATCCCGGAAAGCATGGGTCGCCAAGGTCATCACTCTATCCGCCCAATCATCCAGCAACTCGTCTGTTTGCTGACAAACATTAGAAAACTTAATCATAGCTGTTTCAGGGAGTTCCTGACAACCAAACCGCCTTTCGATCTTCTCCATGATGGCATTGTAATTGATATCCGGTATCTTATCAGTTATCAGAGTACGGTAATCACTTGCCGTGTCAGTAAGACACAAGCACAAATAATCCTTCTTCTCCCTTTCACTCCAATCATTCACCACCACATAGCGGTTAAACTTGCTTTTAAACGACTTCCAACTACCCTTCCCACTATACACCAATGTCTTTGGTTGTTGGGTCAGCCTTTGTCGTCTGTCATCCTGTCGGTGAGTTCGACCAGCATGATTCTCTCGTTCGGGCACGATGACGCCAGTATTTGCCGGTTGAACATTGGGTTGTACAGTTGTAGCTGCAGGTAAAACATTAAGTTTTGCGCTTGTACCCGACAGTTGCACATTTGTTTGAACATTCGAGCCTGCTGGTTGAACATTTATACCTGCCGGTGCGAATCCGTGATGGGCTGCACCAGCTTGTAATCCCATCCCCTGGTACCCATCTCCATTAGTGAAAGGCTGGAACTGCACTTGAGCCGGATACCAATGTGGATAAGGGTACCCCAGGTATGGATATGCATTTTGTGGCGGTCCTTGCATCCATGGTGGGAACTGCATTGGTTGCCCCGGGTGTAGCTGTTGGATTTGGTAAGGTTGTGGATACGGACCAGTTGGTTGCACCGGGTACTGATATGGCAAAGGTTGTTGTGTTTGAGTCTGTACAGGAGGTTGTTGCATAGATGAAGACTGGTATGGCAATGGTTGTTGCGGTTCCGCAACAGGTTTACTTTGTACTTGACCCGCTTGCATTGAATATTGCCGCTGCCGATCCCTTGACTGTCGCGGAGAACCAGATGCTACAACCTTGTATCGACTATCTGGGCTTTCATCTCGTTTGATAGCCTTCGGGCGAGTTCCCTGCATATTTGATACAGAAAGAGGAGGTCCAGATAGTTTATTAACAGCTGGTTCAATGTTTCTGATAGTAGATTGTACCCACTGCTGTTCTGTCAATTTTCTGTCTTCAGGAGTCTGTGACCTACCCCATCGTTGCCAATACTGGTTACTTTCCAGATTTTTGTCTTCCAGAGTCTGTGTCCTCATATCATGACTGTAAGCCTCCAGATTTTCCTTTGCCTTTCCCTCATCATACCATCTTCCATGTGCCTTTTCAATAGGTACCCCTTCGTCTTCCTCTGCATCTTTTTCTTCTGTTTCGGAGAAATCCTTCAATGGGTTCAGTTTTTGCCTGGGTTGAGCGACCAGAGTTTTTTCCGGTTGCTCTGCAGATGTTTCAGAGGGTGTTTGCTCTGCCTGTGAGTCCTCATTCTCTTCCGGAGGTTGCTTTGAGAATGTTACAAACCTCCAGAATTCTGTAGTTGGTCGGAAACTACTTAACGAAGACAAACGCTCTTTCGGTACATAACCAAATTCCTCCCTTAAGTTGATTATAGCCTGCGCTGTTTTATCTCCAACATTAGGAAGCGTTTTCAGTTCCACAAAAGACGCAGTATCAACATCAATAATTCTACTAGCCATGATTTCCAATAGAAGTACAAGATATTAATGAACAGAAATGATTAATACGTCTTAAATTGGTAGGTCAATGTCACGTCGAAAATTAGGATGTCAATAATACTGTCCAGGTCAAGTCTAAATTAAAGTAAATTCAGTTACAATTGAACTGTGACACACACACACAACTTGCAATCTAAATGCAATGATCAGTAGAACTGATATTAAAAACAACAATTTATCTTAATCTTCCTTGCTCACCAAAAATTATTACTACAATGAGCACAATCACACTCCACAATACGATCAAGTAAATCTCTTTCTCCACCCAATCAAAATGAAAACAAATGAGCATAAATGTAACAATTAAAGACCATCACAAATCAAATAATATACACTAGAAAATGTAGCACCCAGTATTTGGTACCGGGTATTTGTTCTTTAGTGATTGTGATTAATGATAGGGTCAAGTATAAATATTGTTCAATAGTTTAGCTTTAAATCACGTACAATACTAAATAGTAAATCTATTTCTCAAAAAAATGGAATTAAACGGACATAAATGTAATAAAACAAATGGCCATAAACACCAAAAATTTATGTATCCAAAATATAACACCCAGTATTTAATGCCGGGTATTACAACCGTAGATAACTCTCAGTATTGAACAAGACACAGTATGAATAATATTTAATGGTATGCAATTGTGTTAATGACTCCAGGATAATAGGCAACTATTAAAGGAAATGGATTGGGTTTATACCTATAACCTCCACTCAACCAGACACTGCCGGTAAAGTATGATGCAGGTTATGCGCGATCCCCAGCGATGCCGGAGAACCGATGATCCCTCTGCTCACTAAGACTGCGCGATCCCCAGCGATGCCGGAGAACCGATAGTCCTTCTGCTAACTGCGACTGCCCGACCGCACGTCTCCTCTGTACCCTCAAGGCCAGATACCTCCGGGTGCAGGAACTCGTGCACTGGCTAGGCTAGAACACAACTAATGTAGAAACAAAGACATTAAATTATTATTCTCCAAAAACAATTCATGACAAAGTCTTTAATCGCAATGATAGCACTAGCTTGAAAATAAACTGAAATGTTTTCAGTGTATTTGGTTTACTATACTTAATTTCTAATTAATTGCTTTAGAGTAAATACGGTATTGCTACAGGTGCGCTCTTTAGGAAGTAGAAAAGCTTTACGGTAAACCAAAATATGCTTGTAATATATCCAGTCGCTCAGAAAATTTACTGTTTCAACTATGCATACACCAGTAATGATACTAATATGTGATGAAGCAATAAAGCAAGTTGACAATAATTGTAATATTCTTACAATGAAATGAAAATGACACTATTTCCTAATTTTATTTTTTTTCAAAAATAAATAAATACAATAAACAATACAGGTTGAAATCAACTGCAATTGCTATTGCACTCTAATATCATCTAGCGCAACTAATTACAATTATTAGTTACACTAAATATCAGTGAACACTAGATGCAATTGCTAGAATTCCAATCACCGGAAAAGAAACAATGGAACGATTTCCGTTTCCGGTTAGCTCATGGCAACAACCAATGAAAAATGGGGTATCCCGAGCTATTTATAGATGGTTGTTAAATCCGGGAAATTTAAAAACTCCCAGTGAAATATCAACAATTCTAATGAAATTACTTCTAAAAAGAATACATCTACAAACTTTCAGATTAACCAAAGATGGCTTTCACTAATGCATGAAAGTACACGTACGTTTACTGTTTAATCCTGAGTTTAGTCCAGAAACTATTCTGAAACCATGCAACTATTCCAGAATAATGAACTAAAAGGTTAATTCACAAAATTAATAGAATAAATGAACAAATGTACAATGCAATCGTCAATAATGACTGACGACATGTGCAAAAACAAGATGGCGGACAATTTTCCGCGAAAGCCTAAATCGCAAAAAATATCACAAATATCAAAATATTGTTGCACTTTCATAAAATGCAAAATTAAATGTCACTATTGTGCAGATTCTGCACAATCTTGACAACAAAATGAGTCATACCACAGCAGAAACACTCAGAAAATCAAACCACAATGGCGGGTATGTTCCCGCAAAGGTTCAATTTTTGGAACTGCGAAAGTTGCAAAAATTATTGCTTGCAGCGCCAGTGAAGTAAATACTGGTAGTACTTACCTAAAATAAAGATGTCTCTTGTTCCAAGATCCCTCAGGACAGGTTTGGAGACACAAATACACAAGATGAACACAGATACAAAAGTAGACGTCCGTCCAGATGTAAAGCTACAGTATGACCGTCGATTATCTGCATTCGTTTCCGGTCAATCGATTAGTCTCTGCCGTACTGTTCCGGTTACACACCAGTAAATTTACCACATAAATATAAGAAATGTATGCAACTATGTGTGTGTGTAAATAAAACAAAAGAAATGTATGCAACTAAGTGCATGTGTAATTGTTGGGTATAGATTGTACATTTAACGTTTTTATATATGCAATGGTAGTGTGTACTTGACGTTATTTGTTTGAGCACTTATATTTGAAGACAAAACGTGTGTTGTATGAGAGCATGAGTAAATGACTTCACATAGTAAATTAATTACATTCAGTCAACATAACAACACAATAATTCTAAAACAAATAAGTTACTGTACAAACAAAATAAGTCATCTAGCAGCTGAGCTTCAAAGATTTGAGTGCTATAAAGTACACAAGCAATATAAACACTAAGTTGTAGTTCAACATATTAGAAGATAGCTGATCTATAGCAACTGACTTTGGAAATTATAAGTGTTAGAGAGTTCACAGACAATATATAATTAAGCTGCTGTATAAAATAAGATTACTTATGCAGTGTAGTTCAACTTCATAAATGCTAGAGAGTACACATAGTAAGATAACTCACCAGGCAGGCTGAGGTTCAAAAATGAGTTTTACACAGCACCATCAATTATATAAGACCCATTTCATTAACAACATTTTATACACCATAATAATTTATTTGTTATAACATCTATTATGTACAACATTGCAACATTGCCATTCATTATCTTGTTACTTGATACATATTAGGCATGATAACTTAAGTACAAATATTAGTTCTGAGAAAGATTCATCATTTTGGTGAAAATATATCAGGGGGGTAATTGCTCAATTGGAGTCGATACATGGCCTTTATATGTGGCACAATAGATTTGATAAATGGTTAATGCACAAATTTTATGTAATTCTTTTGGTATTAGTACCTAATGTTCGGTTATATGATGCTGTTTACTCATTGTGTACAATGTAATTAATACATGACTCACTTTTGTCATAATCTTGTAATGTTACAAGAGAATGGAAGTGGGTCTATGCTTTTTTAGATAGGAGAAATATCAATATCAAACAATCTTGGAATTTGAAACCGAAAATGTCCAAGATTATTTGGGATGTTGATAAAGTAACATTTAATTATTTATTATATAGATGCTTGCAATATGTAAGCATGTCTTTTGGAACGAGTGCAAGTTTTTGTGATTGCTATGACATACGGGCACAAGCATAATTGAAAATCATAGGATGTGCATATCCACAGTTATAGAATGATAAAGTGATTTTAGTAAACCATTGAGATTTATCTTGTGTCAACATTGCAGTAAAAACAAATGTCCTGCCACAGTGTTTTTTTTTCATTCAAAATCGGGTCCGGTAACCGGACTCATTCCCAATGGAAAAAAAGTATATATTTTTCCCAAATGAGAGCTAAAAATGCCCAACAATGGAACAAACAATAATTATTTTTTTTTTTTTTTTTTTTTTTAGATCAATTTTTTGTTCATGTCCCATCCATTTAAGATTAACCTTAGTAAATATAATACTGGACACACTTGTATCCTCAATTTTGAAGCATTTGTTAGCAAAACAATAACGACACTAATTTTCCAATGTTAGTCAAAACGCCGCAAATTTTCCCAATCCAAAGGGACCCGGCTCCATTCCCAAAATGGTGAAAAAAACACTGTGCCATGTGATTTGATTGTTGATTTCAGTTTGTTTTATTGAGCGTGTCATTGTAACAATTAAATAGATGATATATTGTCAATGAACCTATGGATGGTTGTGTACATACACCAAGCAGTGGTGTAATTTATTATCAAAACAAATTAAACAAAGGTAAAATACAGTATGAGATGTTCAGCAAGTCTATTGTAGGTGGTGTAGTGCACAATAAATGCTTTACATGTGGAAATAAGTATCATTTTAAATGGTATTTTGAAGTTACAAAAATTATTTTACACAAAGATTATTATTATGCCCCCCTTCGAAGAAGAGGGGGTATATTGCTTTGCTCATGTCGGTCTGTCGGTCCGTCCACCAGGTGGTTTTCAGATCATAACTCAAGAACGCTTGGGCCTAGGATCATGAAACTTCATAGGTACATTGATCATGACTCGCAGATGACCCCTATTGATTTTGAGGTCACTAGGTCAAAGGTCAAGGTCACAGTTATTGAAAATAGGCATTTTAAGGATTTAGCATGGTTCAAACAAGGGAAACAACAACCATTTATGCATGTTCTTTTTGTTTACAGCATTTGCCTCCCTTGTAATATATTTAAATTTTACCAAATGTAAGGCTAACTGCATTTTTGTAATGCATTGTATCAATCACCACCACCACCACACCACCAAATAGGTGTAGAAATGAAGAAATTATAGAAAAGGCAATTTTGGGTGGGCGTGGCCTATGTGGGCGGGGCACCCCAGGGTTTGTAATGGGACCATGCATAGTTGAGATTGACTGTATTGTCATTAAAGAGGTTCAGTATCAATTTGAAGTGAATCGATGCAGAGATGAAGAAATTATAGTAAAAGGCAATTTTGGGTGGGCGTGGCCTTTGTGGGCGGGGCTCCCCAGGGTTGGTAATGGGGCCATGCATAGTTGAGATTAACCGTATTGTCATAAGAGAGGTTAAGTATCAATTTGAAGTGAATCGGTGTAGAAATGAAGAAATAAAGATAAAAGGTAATTTTGGGTGGGTGTGGCCTATGTGGGCGGGGTGCCCCAGGGTTGGTAATGGGGCCATGCATAGCTGAGATTGACCGTTTTGTCATAAGAAAGGTTCAGTATCAATTTGAAAAGAATCGGTGTAGAAATGAAGAAATTATAGTAAAACTGCAATTTTGGGTGGGTGTGGCCTATGTGGGCGAGGCGCCCCAGGGTTGGTAATGGGGCCATGCATAGTTGAGATTGACGGTATTGTCATAAGAGAGGTTAGGTATCAATTTGAAGACAATCGGTGTACAAATGAAGAAATTATAGTAAAATAACCAAAAAAAAAATGAGTGAAAATCTCTGACCCGGCCCCGCCCCAACACCCATAACTTTTGACCCAGGGATCAGATCAAAATTGAAAATAGTGCAGGGTCGCACATATGCTCATAGCTACCATGTGTGTAAGTTTCAAGGTTCTAGTGCGTAAAGTGTAGGAGGAGATAGTGGCCAGGACGGACGGACAGACAGACAGACGGACAACTGGACAGACTGCGGAGATAACCACAATATCCCCACGCTTTTCAAAAAGCGTGGGGATAATAAATACGTCTACTCAATTTATTATAAGTTGAATTTCATAAATGGGATGTTAAGTGACATTATTTAAGCAAGTTGTAGACATGGTTGTCGTATAATACATCTACTTGAATAAGTTTCGCATTTAACTGGTATTAATTAGATTTATTTATGACTTTTATTTTGTTAATGTAAATAGAACCTCTTTTAGTACATATGATATTTACATTTTAAGGGGGTAGAGTGGAAGTGTTAATATGTATCTACATAATATATTGTTGTTGGCATTCAGGAAAAAAATTTATATAAAATATTTTACAATTTGCAAAACGTTTACATCAACTTCCAGGACATATGTTACCTACATTGGAGTAAGAATAATGACATTTTTGTAAGTAATCATGCAAATATTTACATTATTTTAAGTAAATAGTAAGTGCGGATATGGTAGTATGTGTTTACTTTACCTGGTTTTATATATTTATAGTATTGTTGAGATGAAGTCAAAAATAAATATATATGTATATACATATAGATATATGTAGCAACTTGAGTACTATTTGCAACATTTTGAGGTAATAATGTGGCAACAGTATTATAATAAACAGAACATATTGATTGCGTTTATGAAAAACACGCACAGTATTTATGGATTTGTTCATGATAACAATATTGATACTACAAGTACAACTACAGGTGTAGTGAAACTTATACACTTATGTATACAACATATTTACACTTGATGGTGCTGATTGTCAATGAGTTGGGGTAGTCTACTAGTACTTGTTGATTCTTTTACATTTATGAATGCATATTTATACATATCTATCCATTATACATGATATTATTATTATTACTTGTAAGAAATAGGTTATAGCAAACAACTTCGGTAGA
The DNA here is from genome assembly GCF_020536995.1 of Dreissena polymorpha. Taxonomy (NCBI): domain Eukaryota; kingdom Metazoa; phylum Mollusca; class Bivalvia; order Myida; family Dreissenidae; genus Dreissena; species Dreissena polymorpha. The sequence continues at coordinate 8,779,759 of NC_068369.1, forward strand.
ATTGTAACTTATACATTTATGTATATAACATATTTACACTTAATGATATTAATTGACAATGAGTTGGGGTCTAAGTCAACAAATACTTGTTGATACTTTTACATTTTTATATAATTATACATATCTATCAACTATACATATATCATTGTTATAAGGTTTAGAGTTCACATACTCATGATCTTTTATTTATATATGTGTTATGGTATATATCAACTTATACATGTACATACATATTTATACATTCATGTGGTAAGGTATATATCAACAAATGCATATATACGTATACATTCATACATACATGTACACACATATATGCACGTATAAACACACTTACACTATTTTTTAACTTGTATGTTAGGGTATGTATTATTGTACCAAATATGGGTGGGGATATGTATATATTAAATATTCATTGAAAAAGGATGTTTTATGGTATATGGAAATTGAAGATTGACCATACCTATATTATGATAAACAGATCATATTGATAATAAACACACACAGTTTTTATGGATTTGTTCATGATAACAATATTGATACTAGTATTCTTGGGGAAAAATACATTATATATCCCAACAGCAATATTTATTTCAAATGATCCCATACATTAATTAACATGTCATGCTTGTCTTATAAACATGGAGAAACACAGATGAGACTCTGATATCACTTGTAAGAAATAGGTAATAACAAATAACTACATGTGTATTGTAACTTATACACATATGTATACAACATATTTACACTTAATGATGTTATTTGTAAATGTATTGGGTTAGACTACTAGCACTTGTTAATAATTGTACATTTATAAATTCTTAATTATGTTATTTGTCAATGTATTAGGTTAGACTACTAGTACTTGTTGATACTTTAACATTTATAAATTCTAATATACATATCTATCCATTACACGTATCCAAGGTTTTAGGTTAAGAGTTCACTTTATCATGATCTTGAATTAATTCATGTGTAGTGGTATATATCAACATATACTTGTACAAACATACTTAAACATTCATGTGTTAAAGGCTCTATAGAGGTGAAGATACGTAATTATTTACAGTTTTTGAAATATTTTTTTCATAGTTTATTTATAAAGGTTATAAAAAACAATATATATATATGCTATTGGACATAATAATAAAAAAATGAGCAATACAACTTGTTTTGAGCTCAAAATAAAGTGTCCTCCAAGTCAATTGTGTTTACAAACAATCAGTTTATTTACATTGCTGTTTACTCGCGAAAGAGAAAGTGAAAGTGACTCAGGTCAATATAACGATGACTTTTAACGTTTTCCGGTATCACTCACAAAGTAGGTCTTTTCTAAATGGTTCAAACGTTTAAAGTGATCTAATAAGTTACTTTCTGCTGGTAAAAAGTTGTTAAAATAGAATTAAAATTGAATTTTCTTTCGGCTATTTTTAGCACATGTCAACGCTCTGAGGCTACAAATCACGTTAGTTGCAAAAATGTAAACATTTCTTCCAATTATGAAACGGGTTTATCTTCCATAATTCTTGACAACGTTGTACCTAAGCTGTGTTATTAGCAGTTTTTATGCAAGAGTAACTGAAATCGGGTAAAACTTAGACCAGTTGATATGCATAATAATTGGATTTGTGACCTTTATAGAGCCTTTAAGGTATATATCAACATATACATATATACTTATACATTCATTTATGTGTTATGGTAATGGTATATATCAACATATACATGTACATACATACTCTTACATTCATGTGTTAGGTATATATCAAAATATACATATATACTTATACATTCTAACATACATGTACACACATATATGCACATACAAACATACTTATAAACATTTTTAACTTGCATGTTAGGGTATGCATTTTTGTACCTAATATGGGTGGGAACTGGGTACATATTAAATAGTCATTGAAAAAGGATGTTAAATGGAATGCAGAAATTGTTTGAGAAAGATTGACAAAAACTATAATTGAAGGTCAAGTCAACACTTGGTATTAGCTCATGCATGTGAAATTAGATTTGCTTCAGGCCAAATTAAGAAAGTTCCTGGATGGAAGTGATCTTGATTTTCTGTTCCTGGTTCTTCAACTTAATAAATATGTTTCCATCAAATGTCCATGTATCTGATATGGGAGACTGTGGGTCGTGTTTCAATTGTCGGCAATGGAAAGCAATTTCCCTTCTCATTGGGGTTAATTGTTCTTTGAGGAACACTTTGCTTTTATTAAGTCTCAGTTGTTTTCTTGATTTGATGAAATCTGTCTTTGCTTTGTAGTTAGTGAACTTAACTATTATGTCTCTGTATTTACCATCATTCCTTTTTGGAGGTCCATTTCTGTGGGACCTGTCGATATCTGACAGACAATGTTGGAACCATTATCTTTAGCTATTTGTATGATATCATCAGTGGATTCCTCCTCTGTTTCAGGTACATTGCTGACAATGACACAATGACGCCTGCTGTACTGATTGGCATTGCCCAGATCTTGTTCAAGAACAGCAACTTTGTTACACATGGTTTTGCAGAAAGTTTCAGTTCACTGATTTCATTTAAAAGAGGAGTAACATGCTCAGCCACACATGCCTGGACCAGCCCACGGATTTCACGGAGGGAGATTCTCTATGTGTGGACAATTCGTTGAAGATCAAAGTCGGTTAAGAAGGACTGTGGCAGCATTTGGATGGGTGTTGACTGCATAGTGGGTGGGGAGGTCATGAATGGTGGAAACTGCTTCTCAGGGGACATGACGTAGTGATGTTCTGGTGCACCTGTTAGATTTACAGATGGCTGAGGCAGAGCTCCAGATAAGGATTTGTGAAATAAGTAACGGTACTGCCAGTGACAGAAAGAAAAGGAGTAACGCTGAAAATAGAGGTAGTACTGTACTACCCGTGTTCTTGGATATTGAAGGGTGTTTAACGGACTTTACAGAAACATTTGCAGCAATTATAATTAATATATTTAGCTTCTTAAACAATTACTTTATAAGGTTTTCCATTCTGAAATATGATCATTAAAACTCATGACTTAATACTATTTCTATTATTTTCTTGACAAAAAATACCAGCCAACTAGTAAGCTAAGTAAATGAATATTAATGTCACTGTCTCATCTCAAAAGAATAATTGCTTTAGCAGTTAACTGTCAAATAATATTTGGTTTTCCAATCTTCCACAGTTTTTGTTTGGATCCTGTTGTCTTACGTTTTTAGCCACCGATGCAATCAAATCGTTTAATATCGGTGCGACAATGTCTTGTTCTGGGTTTACAGATTGAATGTCAGGATGGTTAAGACGACTGTATGTAGCCATTATATGACAAAAAAGTGTGTGTTTTTTTAACCGCTTTTGTGTTTAGCCGGCCTTCCCATGCGCGCAGAAATATTGTTTTTGACGGGTTTACAAGTAATTGGAAATCAAACGACAGAATAGACAAAAATACCAGAACCCAGTCTACAACTTTTCGGTAATTTAAATTAACGGAAAGCGCCGTTAGGTTAGAGACCGACAAATCACGCTGCGCTGACGCGGACGTATCGGTACGGCCAGATTGTTTTTGCAAATGCGTAAAAGGAAAATTAAAGTCGTAATTGTACGTCCAGTTTATAAAAATAAATGCGTAAACCTTCAAGAAAAAGCCGTATTTACGGCTGTACTATCCGTATCTGGAGCTCTGCTGATGGGTGTTATGGCATGGCATAGAGTGTAGCGACTGTTGATTATTCACATAGTTTCTATCAACGAGTGTTGAGTCAAGAGTGTCGCCATGAGTATTACTGTTCGACTTTTTGTGAACTGAGACAGCTATATGTGAGTCGATGGTGTAATTGGGCGAAAACCAGTCCACACTTGACCCTTCAGTACTCTCCGATTCGTTTTCAGATTCAGTGTCTGTAGTTAATCTCGACTTTTTATCTAGTTGTGTGTTATCAGGGGAGACAACTTTAAGTTTTTTAACATGGACCCGTTTTGTTTGTGATTTATTAAGATTGTTTGAATCTTTGGAAGGAGAGACACTTGTTGTGCCGGTGCCCGGTCTACAAAATGCGCACATACATCGTGATTGGGAACCAGCGAAAAATCGGTATAGTGCATGCTGGGTAGCACGAGATAATACGGTTTCTTGTGCACGGGTGATTGATGCGAGTGGAAGTGTTTTCCCTAGCTGAGTATTGCTAGGAGTAATTGTGAGCCTGTGATTGCTTATGTTAGCCTGTGGCTGTGTGCGAACACATTTTTCTCTGGAGGGCCATTCCCAGAAGGTATAAGTGCCATTCTGTGACCGTGTCAATAATACGTATTTCTCTGGAAGGCCATTCCCAAAAGGTATAAGTTCCATTCTGTGACGTGCAACCGACGAGACGAGCAGACGAGTTCCCCCGAAGACGACGAGGACTATTGGTGCCATCCTGACGAGCATTCCAGTCGATGCCAACGTGAGTATCTTATTTAGTGCCGTTGCAAGTAATTACTGTTGTTGTTAAAAACGAACCGAAAGCTAACCGGATTAAAAACACAACATTGGCGTTGTCGGCAGGATATAGTGTCTCATGTGTAATTGTTTCCAGGTTTTGTATTTTGGTAAACCACGTGTTGGACCACATATTGTCGTTTAACTATTTTGTAATTGGATTGAACCAGCCACGCAACGAAGGAATACTCTGACGCCATACCCCATTTGAAATATTATTTGAATTTCCCGGCCACGTGTTAACTCGTCCGTGTCGGCCATCTTTGTTGTTGTCACCACAATTGAGGGCTTAAGTTCACGTGGAAGATAGGCATTTGGTAGGAAGTTTATTGTTTCTTTTGAAAAACGTTTGTATTGTACTTACCATTGTAGCACAAGTTCTCATTTAAGAATTTTTGGATTTAGTAACTTCCAGTTCGTTTTTTTGTTTTGTTTAAATTTCCTTCATTTACTTGTAAAGTTCTAAATTAACAATGGATATGGGAAGTGGATATACCCCCATCATTTTCACCGGTAGTCCCCAGGAAAGTGCGCGTGAATTTCGACACTCCCACTAGATTATGCAATATTCTGGGGGTGGGCAGACAACTGGCATAGGCCATTGTTTTTGGTACGGGAAAATACGGGAAATTTGGTACCAGACACCTAAGGGGCAATTATAGGACGGCCGCTGACCTTGGGTGACATGACCGAGTTGGATTTTAGTACTAACTCCGCATTATTTAGAGAAACCCTGTGGTATGGGGACGGTGCGGAAAATGTTTGGGATAGGCGGTCAACCGCAAGTAGTCCCATGTACCCACACGGAAGGCGAGCAAATATGCCAGTGTTGGAGAAGAAGCCGGTAAGTCGCGAGAAGGCCCAACTTATAGCCCAAGTTTCAGCTCTTGAGGCTGACTTAAATGCTGGCTACGAACGTTTTAGGTCACAAACCACTTCATCCCGTTCATTAAACTGTGGGCAAGATCCCCAAGAGGAAAAAAACTTGCCCCGGCCAGAGTCCTATGTGACATTTTCCCAGACCCAAAGGATATCTAGGGAATTAAATTTGCCCCCGGGACGACCAGATAGGGAACCTGTGCTAAGGTGGCGCAGTCCAGTGACGACGCTCAAGACAGAGACCCGTTCCCCAATAAATCGTCCCCGCCTGCACTTGGGCATGTTAAGTGACAACAATGAGGCCTTTTACATCAACTGTCACTTTTAAACGCTGCACGAGCTCTCCCAAGTCCTCCGGTGACAAGTACTCCAGCCACAAACCTTGTCCCAAACAATCCCCCTGTGGTGTCTGGCCTAGTTACAAACAACCCCCCAACCACAAGTAATTCTCCAGCTCCAAATATTCCTACTGTCCCAGCAGTAATGACCATCACAAGTAACCCTCCAGCTCCAAATATTCCTACTGTCCCAGCAGTAATACCTGTAACAAATAACGCTCCTATTTCCGTCCCACTTCCACCTACCACACCAAACCTCTTTACCCCTTTAAAGAGGGATGTACTCACCAAGCTACCCAAAGCCTTGCAATTTGACGGCCGCAGCAACTGGCCAGTATTCCGCGGTAAATTTGAAGGGTACGCCAAGTTGAACAAATGGTCAGACGAGGAAAGCGCAGAGTGCCTGGCCTGGTGTCTAATAGGTAAGGCTTCGGATTTTTATGCGGTGTTAACTGAAGGAAATGCTAAAGTACAGCACGCTGATCTTATGCAGCGGTTGAAGGAGCGTTTTGGGGCAAAAGAACTCCCCGCCACAGCTCAGGGCCGTTTCCAGGTTGCCCACCAGGCATTTGGTGAGTCCCTGGAAGATTGGTCGGACCGTGTGCTGACGCTGGCAACTAAATCCTTTAGGGACTTGCCCTCAAAATATGCTACCGAACAGGCGGTGGCAAATTTTTGCCAAGGCCTGAGCGATAAGGAGGCAGGCAAACATGTGAGCCTCCAAGTACCCACCTCAATGGGGGACGCCATGAATTAAATTAAAATGAACAGTTATGCCCTCGCAGCATGTGCCTCTGTTCATAGGGATGGTGCTAAGGTAAAACCAGAAGATTCAAAGCGGGTGCACGTCGTAAATACAGAGCCAAACCCAGTTGCAGTGGATGGGTCCACTGTTGGTAGGTTGGTTCAAGCAGTAAAGCGACTAGAGGGCGCTATTGGGAATTTGTCCGGGGCCGGGGGAAAATCGGGCGTTGATCCCAGATCCCAACAACTGGGTCAGCCGCCCCGTAATGGAGGTTATAGTTATTCTCCCTATCAATGGAACGCCCCTAACCGGGGATTCTATGGCCAAAACCAGGGTAGGTACGCCGAGGGTAGGGGTGCCGGCGGTCCACATAGATACCCGAACCAGTACAATCGCTACAGTAATCGCAATGCGAACCCAGTGGGTGCACAGCGCGGAGGTTATGGTGCTAACCGAGGTAGATACCCTGACCAGCCTGTAGCAAGCAGGGGCGGTTGCCCTGGCTATGCGCCTCCACCAGGACCCGGAAGACGCGGAGGTGGTAGGCAAGACATGATGTGTTTAAGATGTAGGGGCTTAGGCCATTTTCAGCGGGAATGTCCATCCCCACCCTCCAAGCGAGGCAGATATGGGTCCAATTGGGGCGAGTATCCTGGCATGGCGAGGCGGGGCATATCGTGCCTTAAGTGTGGTGGTTTGGGACATATCCAGCGTATGTGTCTTGAAAACACAAAGTCTGTGGACATCGATGAGGTGAGCGAGGTGACCATGCCGCTGCCAGTAACCGAGGTGGCTGCGCAGCCAAGTAGGCCGGAATTAGTTCGCGTGCAGCGCGTTGTGGTTCAGTCTGCGGAGGCGGCTAGAAAAATGGCGACTGACAGGGGCGACCAGGTGGCGGCCGAAGTGGCCCAGGGAGAAGCGATTCGCCAGGCAGTAGGAGAGATGGCTAAACCGGCCACTGGAGATAAGGCCAAACCGACCGCCGGACATGTGGATCCGGCTGGTGTCACCGTGGCAGACCGCCGGAACAGTGCGTCCGGTTGCTATATCACCGCGACAGACCGTCGGTGCAGGGCGTCCGATTATGGCGTTACATCAGAAAACCTCCGAAAGTGTGCGACAGAATATGGAGTCGCCGCGGGTGACCGCCGAGGGGGCGGCGCATCCGGATATCGAGTTGCCTCGGACAAAAGACGGGAGGATGAATTTCGAAGACCTTTAAGCGTGGTCCTAAAGGGTGGCGACCCTCTAGTTCTCGCCGCTGGGAGCGGTCCCAGCGTTGGAAATTAGGTTGGCGACCACCAGAGTGTCTAACTTCCAAAATCTGTACCGCCTAAAATCGTAAATGGCGAGGTTAATTGTAAGTAAAACTAGGAAAATAATTAAAAATACAATACCCCCCAAATTAAACAATTACAATAAACTGCAGTCACATAATACTAACAGCGGTATGGTTACCCTATTTTTGTGATCCTCTTTACCACTCTGATGTTTCTTTACTGGAAACTCTATCCTATTCGCGGTGTTGATAGTGTATTACGGTGTACGCGGAGTATAAAAGTAATAGTTCTCTTAAACATTTTGATTAATTTGATTAGATTGTTTTGAATATATATATATGTCCTATTGTCTCAGTTTAAGCCCAGGCTTTTATCGCAATATTGTTGGAACTATAAAATTGAAATTAATCTGAGCAGTGCTTTGCGAAATGGGGGTTTAATGCATAGGCATAAAGTGTCGTCCCAAATTATCTTGTGCCGTCTGCGCTTAACTTCCTGTAATTTTTGTTTAACCGCGCTTAGAAGTGTTTTGCACATTCACGGATGTGTTTGATTATTTCCCGTGAAGTGGGTTTTTTCCCTTGTGGTAGGGTGTGATAGTGCCTGACGTCTACTATTAGCCCGCAACGCCGGATGTGGTTTCCCTTGGAAGTGTTCTCGTACATTCACCGATATTTTTTGTATTGACTTATTAAATCTTGGTTTTTTCCTTTTCGGATGTGTTAACTACGCAGATGGTGAATAGGAACCCGGTTTTCCCTGCGATATCCCAGTCTTGGCACCTCCGTCATGTTTTATCCTTCCATGTTAAGATTTGTGAGTCGATCTAACTTCAATTACTTCGTCATTGCTGTATCACGTCATTTATTTCAGTAATTTTCTATAAATTAATTTCTTTTCTACCAACAATATGCCGAGCAATGTATTGTCAAGGGAGACAATTTCGTAGAATTTTGTCGCATGAGTTTGTTTTTTATAAGTGACAGTGCTTGACGACCACTGTCACACTCCACTGTTTTTTTTAGCCGGAAGTGGTATTTTTCCGGAGTTTTTCTTTAAAACAATATTTGCAGGTCATTTTAATTTTTTGACTGTCTCGTTGCATCACCTTGATTTTCTGAATGGCCGGAGGTGTTTCTCCGGTGCATGTACACTTTGTTTTGTTTTTTTATTTTTGTAAGTAATTGTTTGCAATGGTCGGATGAAAGCCGACAAGAATATTTTTTATTTAGCTAATGTGATGGAATTTTAGATATCCATAAGAAACAATATTGGTTACTAACCGCTAGAATGCAGCTGTCTGTATGTACCATAGAATGGGGCAGCGGTCCAAAAGGAGAAAAGTGGGAGGAGTGTAGTGGGTACAATAGTTTTTTGTTTTATTTTAGTTGTCTTTCCCTCCAGATGTCAATGAAGTGATTATGCATGCAAAATGTACTTAATCTGTATAAAGCAATTATAGGTATAATACTTGGACAAAAATAAGATTATTGGTATTCTTATACTTTTAACCTTTTTGCCACTTAGATATGTATTTTAACGCATTTGTAGTCCCTTTGTTAAACTTCTTGTGATTTAATTAAATAACAAGCAGGATTTTTATTGTAGATTATGCAGTTCCATGTGGGGGCGAGGGCCTTCTCATGTGTGCTGAAAGGCGGATGAATTTGTCGGCATTTATTTTTATTGTTAAAGTTAGTGTAAATATGTTAGTAAGGTGGGTACTCCTGTCCATTAATTGTGTGGACAAGATAGGGGAAGGAGTTACAGGACCTTGTCTGGAAAATGATTTTTTTTGTTAGGGCATATAAGTTCATATAAATAACTTTAAGCTTATTTGCACTAAGTCATATGGTTCTTATATAATTAAAAAGGGGGTACTGACGTTTAATGGAGATTCATTAACTTAAGTTGTGGTCTATTGCAGGCGTTGCGCAAACAGAGAGGTCGGACGAAAGACGGCCGGCATTCAGACCCAACTTTGAGGTGTTAGGTCAAGGTGCTTACGCAAGGGACACTATTACTTCATCGGTTGCGCCGGTACGATTCCTTTGCTGTGTGGCGTCGTCCCAAAAGGACAAAAGTGGGAGGAGTGTTGTGCCGGTGCCCGGTCTACAAAATGCGCACATACCTCGTTATTGGACACCAGCGAAAAATCGGTATAGTGCATGCTGGGTAGCACGAGATAATACGGTCTCTTGTGCACGGGTTATTAATGCGAGTGGAAGTGTTTTCCCTAGCTGAGTATTGCTAGGAGTAATTGTGAGCCTGTGATTGCTTATGTTAGCCTGTGGCTGTGTGTGAACACATTTTTCTCTGGAGGGCCATTCCCAGATGGTATAAGTACCATTCTGTGACCGTGTCAATAATACGTATTTCTCTGGAAGGCCATTTCCAGAAGGTTTAAGTTCCATTCTGTGACGTGCAACCGACGAGACGAGCCGACGAGTTCCCTCGAAGACGACGAGGACGATTTTTGCCATCCTGACGAGCATTCCAGTCGATGCCAACGTGATTATCTTATTTAGTGCCGTTGCAAGTAATTACTGTTGTTGTTGTAAACGAACCGAAAGCTAACCGGATTAAAAACACAACACACTGGACGCTAGATCACCTTTACCCATTAGACAGTTTTGCTTTATGATTCAGGCGAGGTTAATTAGTTGTAGACAAGAAATTACTTTTTTTCACGAGAGCGATTCAAAATTTGATATGTTTACACCGGAAACCGGAAGCAACCTGATATTTGAATTGAATGTCATTTAGGCTTCCTATGTAATGTTGATAGGTGTATAGAATGTCATGTAGTCTTTAATACCGATACAACAGCCATAACTACGAGATAATTATTGTAATAACGAGACACAAAGTTGTAATTACAAGAGTAATTGTGCAATGGTTAGCTTTTTATGTTTGTTATGTAACAATACCATTAGGCTTGAATGCTCGAGCGAAAAGAACATTACTGTTAAATGATTATTTAAAATTATGAGCTTAAGGTTTTTCCGGGTACCAATAATGATAAATAATGAGCGTTTAGCTCATTATAGGTACATAATATAATTTTCACAATGTTGAGGCTGCCATAAGAACGCCGGAATGTTTAACATACGTATTACACATTGACCAAATTGCCAGTATAACGTTTGAAGCAATGTCGAAAAAGCGTAGGAGCTATTCTGATATCTTAATTTGAAACCAATTAAATTAAACATTTTGTACAACTTTAATAACTTTGATACTCGTTGTTTGGTTTCATAATCCCCAATTAACAACACGACAAGTACATGTATATTAAATAAGAACGTTGACAAATTATGATCTTAAAAAACTTACTTACCTTAAAGCCCAAAGCCAAGATGGCGTTCCTTGATCACACTGAAGGATAAACGTGACACCTAAATAAAAGAGAGTCTCTGCCCTAATTGTGTATTTGCAATTGCTCAAGTGTATACTAAAAACTGCGCTGTTATCAGCATAATATCGATAATGTGCAGATAGTTTGTGCACATAAAGCGTATTTATCAAACCAAACTTCTACGAAATGCAGGACGAATTCCTATTAAATTTTTATATCCACAACTTCTCTTTCTTTCTTTCATATTTAAAAATACACCGAGAATACTTCAAATTGACGACGCAGACAAAGCTTGACAAACTTTACAGAAAATCGGAAGACAGTAATAACAACAGTCAATAAAGCAGTTATCTTTTTCATTTACAATGTCATTGATAAACTACGAATATGTTAGCGAATTTAATCTATTAATTTTACGTTTATATAGGATCTGGCACGAGTTGTCATATCATACCATATTTTATTAAACGAGTTCAGGAATTGTGTTAGTAAGCGAGCCTTTGGCGAGCCTACTAACGAATTTCCTGGACAAGTTTAATAAAATATGGTATGATATGACAACGAGTGTCATATCTTTTTTATCACATGCTTTTAAATGAGAAAATTAAATAAATATTTACGCAAACATAACGATAAATCCCGAATGTTGTTTACATTTCGTGACGTCATTTGACGCTGCAACGTCATTTCAGCAAAATAACAAAATGCGATTTGTCAATGAACGAAAACTAAGCCAATGAAAACGCTTAAAAATGTTGTATTACTCATGTGTAATATAAAAGGATATGTAATGATTGTATTACATGGGAAACAGGGTAAAGCATGTGATAAAACGTTTTATTATGCTGGGGAAAATGTGTTGCATGGACCGTTCATCTTGATCATTGGCGTCGCTCTGGAGAGCGGCGACTAGTATGTAATGCATATTTTTTCGCTTATGGGAGGAGAAGTTATTTTACGGATCAATGTATATATTTTTGTTTTAAGAATATCTTGCATAGTGGTGATTTTTTGTGTAAATTAGTGTAAATAAGTACTGCATTTGTGACTATTACATTTATTACAACATTTATTGCCAATAATGCAAAGCCAATTGTTTAAATTAATAACTGATCCACAACTGATCACAGGGGAAAGATCACAGGGACTGGGCAAATACGCGAAACTTTCTGGTTTTGTATAAAAACAAAACATTATCAAAAATATATTTATTTTGTGGTTTTTCTAATTTGCTTATTTAGTAGAGAATCAATGTAGTACGATATTTGACGACCTATCGCGCAAGCAAGTTTATTGGAAGGCGTAGTGGTACGAAAATGCACAATGTATGAGTTTATTAATAGACATATATTAACGATCGCTATACACAACTTCACCATATAGCAGTACTTAAATGATGTCAGCCGGAATAGCTCAGTTGGGCGAGCGTTAGACTGAAGTTGTTTACGCAACAATGATCTAAGGGCCCCCCCCGGATCACTCCCGGGTTCCCGCACAAACGGAACAGTTCGGCGGCTGACAATTTTTTTCAGTCAGGTTAAAAAATATAATAAAGCTTTATTTTATGTAGACATTTTAAAATCCATTATACTACAATTGGACATTTGTATTAAAATTAATGGATGCCGCGTGGTGACAACGTTAATTAAAATTTCTTACATCACCTAAATATCTTATAACAAATACACGTGTTTTAATATTAACAAATAAATGCAAACAACACATCTATTATCCATGTATTTTTTTGGTTGTCTATCATAGGCCCTAAGTACTATTCCTACCACATATAGAGCGCGAAGCGCGACACGTATTATTGATTGTAACAATGAGTTGCGATTAAGGAAGCAGCCGCTTATCAAGGAGGAGCTGTGTCCCAGCAATCCGTTTCTCTAGAGTCAAGCACTCCTCGGAGTTTTTTTTAAGAACCACATATACAGCGCGAAGCGCGACACGTATTACTATCCAGGTGGTATGGGCCCTTTAGCATTATCCGACCATAACGTCCATAGTTATCTTCCTTAGAATTTGAGAAATTTTGAAATCGTTGTTGGAAGTCCAAAATTTTCACCCGATTGTTCCCAAACTTGCACAGTTTTTTTACCAATGAGGATCAAACCCAAACTCTATATGAAGCAATATCGGACCATAAGTCCAGAATTATGTCTCTTTGAATTTAAAATTAAAAGTGAAAAACTTCTTGGTTAGGTGATTATGTCAACATTTTTCATCAGATTCTTACCATACTTACAGTGTCTTCATATCAATGAGCATTTTTACCTCATTAAAAACGAGAAACATCGGGACAATAAGTCTAGAATGTTTTTATATTAAATTTGACAAAATAAACAATTTCCACTTGTTTAAAAATTTTCACAACTTTCGTCTAAATCTTTCCAAACTTGTTAAGTGTTTTTTTTATCAGGATTACACGAAACCTATTGAAAATGATGAATATCGGAGCAATAAATATATCATGATCTTTTACTTAATTTCAAAGTATTGTGAAATGCAGCTTCTTTATGCAATTTACAGTTTTCATTCATTTTTTTCAAACTTTTAAAGTGTTTTCATATTAATGAGTACTCAACCCCTATCGTAAATGAGCAACGTGAGAATTAGTTCAGAATCATCTCCCCTTGAAGTTGAGAAAAATATGATATTACGCTTACAAGATGAAGCAGATTTTTTAAAAACCTACACAGTTCTCTTCCATTAATGAAAACTGCACACGGATGCCAGTAAAAAAGGAAACCAATGTAAATAAAATGAACTATGAAATTTTTTGGGGTTACAACACAAAAACATAGATAATGGTTATTTGGGGGTTATAACACAACATCATAAATAATGGTTATTTAGGGGTTATAACACAAAATTATAGATAATTGTTATTCCAGTATCTTTTTATGCCCCCCTTCGAAGAAGAGGGGGTATATTGCTTTGCTCATGTCGGTCTGTCGGTCGGTCGGTCTGTCGGTCCGTCCACCAGGTGGTTGTCAGACGATAACTCAAGAACGCTTGGGCCTAGGATCATGAAACTTCATAGGTACATTGATCATGACTCGCAGATGACCCCTATTGATTTTGAGGTCACTAGGTCAAAGATCAAGGTCACGGTGACCAGAAATAGTTAAAAGGTTTTTGAATGATAACTCAAGAACGCATACGCCTAGGATCATGAAACTTCATGGGTAGATTGATCATGACTTGCAGATGACCCCTATTGATTTTGATGTCACTAGGTCAAAGGTCAAGGTCACGGTGACCCGAAATAGTAAAATGGTTTCCGGATGATAACTCAATAACGCATACGCCTAGGATCATGAAACTTCATGGGTAGATTGATCATGACTCGCAGATGACCCCTATTTATTTTGAGGTCACAAGGTCAAAGGTCAAGGTCACGGTGACCCGAAATAGTAAAATGGTTTCCGGATGATAACTCAATAACGCATACGCCTAGGATCATGAAACTTCATAGGTAGATTGATCATGACTTGCAGATGACCCCTATTTATTTTGAGGTCACAAGGTCAAAGGTCAAGGTCACGGTGACCCGAAATAGTAAAATGATTTTCGGATGATTACTCAAGAACGCTTTTGCCTAGGAACATGAAACTTCATAGGTACATTGATCGTGACCAGCAGATGACCCCTATTGATTTTCAGGTCACTAGGTCAAAGGTCAAGGTCACAGTGACAAAAGTCGTATTTACACAATGGCTGCCACTACAATGGACAGCCCATATGGGGGGCATGCATGTTTTACAAACAGCCCTTGTTCTATTTTGTTTAAAAAAATCGGCCAATATATTAATATTTACAGCAGAACAAAATCGTTCCATGTAACTTCATTGAGTGCCTTTTACACTGAAATTCCCGACGCCCTTTGATGCTTTGCATCAGTACTTATCTTGTTGTTAACTGTTATGTTTAGTGTTGTTATGGTTTATTAAGCATTAGTATCCGTATATCGGAATTCGCGAAATGTTGGAGAAATCACTTATACGGAGGTTTACAAAGGCTTACCTTCTTCAAATATTTCCCGATCACATTCCGTAGCAACTTTACTAATCTGATCAATCAAATGTTCATAAATGGGTGAGCGACTGTTTGTGTGTTGATTTTTATCGATTACACAGAGGATATACCATATAGCAATAACACCCAAAATACCTGTTAGTTTTATACGGATGGTAGTTCGGGACCCATACTTCCCGTTCTAGAGACGAAGTATCTAGTATACTTCACTTCGGTTTAATTTAATGCGAAGTACATGTACTTCGAAAGAAAGTGGTTTACAATGAAGCGAGGTATGGGGCATGAGACCGCTGACCTCTGGCGCGTCTAGCACACGCGTTTGCTGATTTGAGGAGATCTGGATAAAAATAATGTATTAAAACGATTAACCAACATCCGCCATTTTACTGTGCCTTTGCATCCATCCACGTTATACTTAAGCCCTATCAGCGTCTTCTGGAGTGGTCGCATGAATATTATCATTACATTACATTTTATTGATTACATTACATTGATTACATTAAATCATTACATGATTTGTATTCTTAACATCTATATTAATTTTATTATTTGGAAAATGGAAAATAAATAGGAATTTAATTTTGATGATTGGGCTTTTGACCTAAAGGTGCATATGAACTACCTTAAGGCGAGAGGAGCTTTGTAATAAGAAAGCTACGGAGTCGGATTTGAAACGCATTATATGGGTGTAAAAATCACTCATCTAAATACAGAACTTGTAACTTTGTTTCGGTGTTATACATGATATTTTCAGTTAAGAGTGAAACTTGCGGCCGTCATTGAAAATTTGACCCACATTTCGAAAGTTTTGTAGTTCAATTAGGTGGGAGAGCTGTTACACACTCCGTTTCTTCACATAATGATGCCTCAGGGGCGGTGGAACCACATAAACTTCGAAAAATATTTAACTTTTCGCCATTTCAGCAAACTCAAACAGGTCAACACAACTATTCTCAATACACTGTTGTTGTCAGACGCGTTTCAAAAGCAAAGAGGTCAATTAAAAAAAGTAGCATGCTACAAATTGTCTCGACATACCTGCAGCATGTATCATGTTATTGTTAATAAATGTATGAAAATCGATCCCCAGAGATCGATGGTCTGTTGCATGTAATACGACTGTCCTCCACGGAAATAGCAGTTTCAGTTTCAGTTTATTGGCAGAATAAGCAAATACATGCCTTTGGCCACATAATAAACACATCTACAAAAAGACGATAACACAAATGAAATACTCAACCAAAACAATATCACATAAATAGAAAATAAAATTAATACATTTATTATTAATAACTAAAAAAGTTGGTTTACAGCAATAAAAACCATGTGGATACAGCGCATAGCTTGTAAGATCCGTTTCGACGAAAGAGATCGGTGCTTCAGAAAATTGTCAAAAGTCAAATTTGGGAATTATCTCCCGAATCGTTACGGCTTCGTTGATGATGCAATTTAAGTTACAGAAATGCGTTATTTTACAAGACCTGGTTTAAAGGTCGGAGTCAATTGCCAATTTTTGTAATACATTTAATATCCACGGTATGGACAGCATCCTCGTCATGCAATGTTACACGTGGGTCGATGTGTTACGTGTAAGGCATGTATACTTTAGGAAATGGTTAAGGTAACACTTAAAAGTGAGAGCTCTAATATGAGCATCAAACTGTATGTGCAAACATCGAATGTAACTTCTGCGCATTGTTTGTAGATTCAGCCCACATCTAAAAGTGAAACTAGTGTTTACAAAATTACATTATGAATGGTTTTTTGGTAATGGTCTCAACGAGTTGCCGGTAGACATTTAGTTTTCAATAAAGCAATCTATGCATAGTCATATTGAACACATGTTACTTACTTATTAGTCTTGCAGGAATGAGGCCTCACGGTGCATGGTTCGAAGGTTTGATTTAAATATGCTGAGGATGTTCTAAATTATGTTGGGTGAAATATTGGTTTTGTTCCAACATATTTTTTCCATAGCATCTTTATCCAAGATTGCAGCCAAGATGGCCGCTCATATAACTTATAAAATACTGAAATTTTGATATTTGACATAAACAATATATATATTTCCATGATTTTGTAAGCTTTATAAGTGATCATTGTTCAAAAGGTAACGCATTAAAACTACTCACATGTTGCAAATAACACACACAGTCGTAATATAAAACTTAAATTGTCTTATACAAATATACTTGTTTCAAAACAGCCAACTACAATTAACTCGAGAAAGTTTCAATAAGCCTTCACAATTTGATGCAATCGAGCTAAAATAAGTAGGTTTCAACTAAACTAAACAACATGCGTCGTTTTTTTTTTTGCAAACAAACTGAATAAGATGTGTTTTAAGGGAGGGAGGTGTTGTGGTGGGCAAAGAGATGTAAGTGCCAACATCGTTTACTAAACCACTTTATACTACACAATTGTGTGACAAATTCGTATTATTTACTCAATTATGAAGTTTCTATATTGTATTATGTAACTTAAACTTACCTTTCTCTTTGCTAATAGGCAGCATATTATATTCGATACATGTTATTAGATTTAATCATATATACCGGTAGATGTGTAACCTAAACAGTGGGTGCGTGTGTTTATTTTGAAGTTTATAAGGTTCTTCCACGTCTGAGGCTTTGTTTGTGGAATCGGAGTTGGTTTTATCACTTCTTCCTAATTAACTTCTAGACTCATGTTATAAAAACGAATGAAGTCACCTTCAGAACGAATTCAGAAATGAAATCGACGACGAATTTCTTCCATACTAAAGGCAGATGGAAAGGGGGCAGTGCGCATTCTGAAGGCGGGACAAACTCCGGGATAGGACAACGTCCCTTCTTAGCTAATTAAGCACAGAAGAGAGGCAGCAACTGCAGCAATTACTGACCTATGCCAGAAGATCTGGGGAGGGGGGGGGAATTGCCCAAAGAAGATGACCCATTCTATGGCCATCCCCATACCGAAAAATGGAAACTTATAAGCTGTGCGAGAATTACCGCACTGTCAGCCTCATCGGCCATCCCAGCTACGTCATTTTACGTATCATCCAAAACCGACTGAATGATAGGCCGAGAAGACCGTTGCAGACTCATTAATGTGAAAGACTTGCAATACAAAACATGAGCTCGTCCACAACGTCTTCGACGTTAAGAAAGAGTTCGCTTGCGGCATGATGGCATATGGTAGGGTCTGAAAGAATGCAATATTTACAAAGGGCTGGTGGAAGTCCTACAAGATCTCTACGAAAACAACAACATTACTTCTAAATGGGCAGATAGGTGTTCTCTTCAAGATATCAGTTGATTGTCCGTCAGAAATGTCTGCTTTCACAGGTTTTGTTTAACATTTGATGATAAAATAAATAACGAGACTCTCCAAGACCACCAAACTTCCATTTCCATCGACGGCAGAACAACTTGAGATTTGCTGATGACATTGACTTCATGGGTGTATTCAGCTGCTGTGAACTCCAAGACCTCACCGACAGACTCTATGACATGACAGAAGTATATGAGGTAGATGTCAGCACGGAGAAGTCGAGGATCATTGCGGACAGCATGAACAACACTTGTGCAGACATTACCATGAACGGCGAGAAGCTAGAAGATGTGACCAGCTTCAAGTCTTTTGCCAATCCCGCCAAATGATGGTACCACTGCCGCTGAGGTCCGATTAAGAATTGCCATGGCGATTGTCATACTAAACATTTAAAGGATAAGCAGCTCTATTAGTTCTCCTCTAAGCACAGACTCTACAAGTCCCGTGGCAACACCTGGGCACTTCATGAGGACACAGAACGCATGATACAGACCTTTGAACACAAACTTTGACTGTTCCGCATCTCCTACATAGAGCACAAGAACCATAAGTATTCCGAAACAGGACAGCTCCACTTGTTGGCCCACAAGAACCCCTCCATGCGACCATCAATTGACGACAGCTGGCTTGGTTTGGACACGTTACCAGGCATAACTATCTGTGCAAAACTTTACTCAAAGGGTACGCTAGAGGGAGGTCGCCGTCGAGGTCATCAGAAGAAGACCTGGGTAGATTGGACGTCCCACCTCATGGATGAGCTACTACCAGCAGCCAACACTAGATCTTACTGGCAGAGGATCTCTATGTCTTCGTCCTTCTTGTCCTCACAACGGTCAGACTGGTTAAAGGGATGAAATGATGATGACATTTTGTATTTGCGCCACCTCCTGTTCTTAGCGCCACCTCCATCGCAATGGTTTGTCATTCGGAAAATGGAAAAGGAGATCGACCAAAAACAAAAGTGTTTTTTCAGACTACAAGTTTTATATTTTGAAAGTAACGGTCCAATGTCATTCCTGATATAATAGGTGGGAAATTTGCCCTGACAAATGCTTATACATCGATTCGCTGCTTTGATTTTCAATAATGTCACAATTTATAAAGGTACTCCCGTTACCAACTGGAATACAATTTCATATTCGTGATGTTTTAATGTATTTATAAATCATCGCTGAATAACACTACATAATCGGTTTGTTAAAAAGGCGCAAAATGTTGAAAAATAAACAAGATAATTCAAATTATATTATAGAATTCTGCAACATTAAAAAAACTTCCCGTCCTATGAGACAACTCGGAAGTATTATTTGATTGTTTATGAATGCATCGCCAAAAAGGAGTGGCACCTGTGCTCAACGGCTGTGTAAGCGATCCGAATTAGTTGACGCACATCATTGTTGTATGTGATTAACGCGAAAGACTACGATTGTACACAACTTAAACGGCCAGTTAAGGTAAATGTCTGTTTACCTCAATCCCAAAGATAGATATTTTTAAAAGGAATGGTATAATCAATTTTTTTAAATTATTCGAGCGAACAAATTTGCTTACAATGCACATCTTTTATGGGTAAACAAAGGTAACTTGATTAAAAAAAATCACCGGTTGCTAGCTTAAATTACAGTTAAAGTTATTAACAACCACGCCCTGTCATGCAAGAGCAGAGTCATGCAAGGTATGGCCTCGACACAAACCACGCGTCTTGTGTCGTACGGGGATATGTACAAGGCCAGAGCAGTGTTATTAACCGTAAAAGCTATATCAAGTTTTTTTTCGTATTATGGGAATGGTACCAGTTTTATTGATGAAATAAGAATTATTGTAAATTTAAATGGGATATTTGTTTTTTGTACCTTTTTTGTAAAAACTGCCGAAAAAAATGCTAAACAAACTGTTTATGACCTGTTGGGTAAAATGGAATGCATATACATACACATTTTTATTTGCGTTTTGATTAATAATTTTTTATAATCTTATGTATCAATTTTAGTAACCGAGTTAGCATTTTATCCTCTCCCCCCCCCCCCCCCAACCACCAACAAAACACATTCCAAGCGGTTAAAATGACACCGTTTGTTTCGAAACAAGTATGTTTTTATTGGACAATTTAAATGATATCTTGAAACAGTGTGCGTTATTCACTAAATGTTCGAAACTTTAATGCGTTACCTCTGTACATATATGATCATTCATGAGTTTGTTAAGTGTATAATCCAATTACATACACTGTACATGCAGTTATCAGTTTAAAAACCCAACAAACATGAACATTACAAGTTTTAAAGGCTAGTATATCTAAAAATGTATCGACATGCACACAAGGCATTTTTTCTGAAATTGTGTCATTTACTCCACCCGCTTTTTTGTTATATATACCGAAGTAATGGATACTATTTACATTAAATAATCTATCATCATAACTATACGTGTTGTAAATGTGTAACAATGTAGTTTTATGATACTTACATGAAAACTGCTTTTCAGGCCCAGATGGAAACATGTCAGAGGCAAATAACTAGTTTTCTTTACCGATTGTTCGTGTATTTTAATAATTTCTTTCATTACGTGTAGTATATTTCAACAATAAAAACTGGGTAAAAGAACTGATCTTCAGCTCTGTACTATAAAGATCAGAGGGCCAATTCAGTAACGGCAAATCAATCGTTCAAACAGAACTTTATTTAATCGAATTTTCTCCTTTCCATCAACTGAAATCTAAATTTATTCGCTCAGCAGTTTAACGGTACCCTTTATATTAAGGTATATACTGGAGCATTCGTTTTGGGAATATGTGAACTTCTCATTAGCGGGCATCTAATTTATGTCTGTAAATATCTATATAAGGCATTTAATTCAAAAGTGGTTATTACATGTAATGGTATTTTTTCAGCAATCGTATCCGATTTTAATGTATTGTTACAATATTATCAGATGTAAGACGATCGGTCAAATGCACACATGGCATGCCATGATAACCGCCTACCTTTGGCGATAAATACCTATAATGCACACATGGCATGCCATGATAACCGTCTACCATTGGCAATAAATACCTATAATGCACACATGGCATGCCATGATAACCGCCTACCTTTGGCGATAAATGCCTATAATGTACACATGGCTTGCCATGATAGCCGGCTACCTTTGACGATAAATACATATAATGCACACATGGCATGCCATGATAACCGTCTACCTTTGGCGATAGTTACCTATAATGACGCAAAAGCGCTGTATCCTTTTGTACACAGCGACGAAACCGAATCTGCAAAGGTAATGTATCTTTTCGAAAGGAACGATCGCACAGTTCCTGTGTGTGTTTTTTCGATGAAAAGAACGTGGTTATAAGATCAACTTCTTTGAATGCTTATTGGTGTAATAAAATAATAAATAATTGGCCCATGGCTTGCTTTATTCCAACACTAATTGACAGGTAATCTTATTAGCCAAAATTGTTCGGTTATTTTACCGCGTTTTCTATTTTCATCCTTTAAAACACCCTTTAAAACATTAAATCTTTTTTTAAACGAGAAAGTTAATTTCAAAATACAGTACAAATCAGAGTAAAAAAAAAACAGCAGCCGATACTGTTATGATACGAAATGAATGTTAAACATGGTAATGTCCGGGTGGAATTTTTCTCTGAAAAATCTTTATATTACAAATTTGATGGGGTGTGTATTATGAATATTTAGAAACAATTACCGATAAATAAGACATGGGCTTATATTTCATATATCATCGAAGTGTGCAGTGAGTGAATGACAACATTGTTTGTGTGACTGGAAGACAAATAGTGTAGTTTGTTTGTTTTTCAGAAAAAAAGACGATTTGCAGACACTTTTCATAGACCATTATTAGGAATGTCGAGTTATGGTAAGCTCTGATCACACGAAATGAATATAAAGTACCTACGCAAACAACTTCATTGAACATGGAAAACCTATACAACCAGTTATTAGATATGCAAACTTGATACATCATTATGATTGCCGTATTGGGGATAACTACGGAATCCGGATTGTGCCATCTATAATCTCGCCCTTCTTTCATCAAGGGCAACAAACAACATACGAAGCGATACACGATATTTTGCACGACAGTCGCGGCGATGCACGATATTTTACGCGACAGTCGCGGCGACGCACGATATTTTGCGCGATACACGAAAATGACGTGCGAGAATGTACCACGAAATATCGCCCTTATGTAGGTAGCCCAAAAGGCGATATATCGTGTTAAATATCGGGTGTCGCTTCGTGTATCGCGCAAAAAAATCGTGCGTCGCCGCGACTGTCGCGCAAAATATCGTGCGTCGCCGCGACTGTCGCGCAAAATGTCGTGTCTCGCGCTCAAAGGGCGACGCACGAAACACGAAGCGACGCACGATATTTTGCCCGACACACGAAGCGATACACGATATTTTATTATTCAAATATCGCCCATATTATCAGAATCTCGTGTATCGCGGTCTAATTTCAGACCGCGACACACGAGACACGAAGCGATACACGATATTTTGCGCGATAAACGAAGCGACACGCGATATTGGTACTATTCAAATATCGCTGTTATAATATCGCCTGTAGACTGTCTCCGTTTTTAAAAAATCAGGGGAGACAAAAAGGGGATATTTTTTTAATAATCTTTTATTATTGTGTCGATGGCAACAATATTGATAATAAATGGTTAAAAAATTACTGTAACACCATTTAAAAAACGCGACGGTCGACAGGCCAACACTTGTGCATCCAGAAAGGATAGTAAATAAAAGCGAACTGACAGGTCCAGATGTTATCATGACCATACGGGCAAGTCGTAAAATAAACAGAGAAATTAATGGTTTTAAATGGATATACAAAACAGAAAGAAAATTGATAGCATAGTCAATCAAAGCGAACTAAACGGTTACAATTGGATAAACATCGGGAAACTGGTAAACAACACATACATTTGTTTTTAAATCGGGGGCCCAAGGCTGCAGCCTTGTTAGCCTAGTGCTTAACCCGCCACTGTTAATAACCAATGCGCAAACATGACAAGCGCACCAACAATGACAAAGCTGCATGTATATCTATCCGCTTTGTTGTTATCATTAGTCGACGCAGTTGTTTTTGGTACAACTGTTCTGGTTGAGTTATCACACTCAATTCCATTAGTCGGCGCAGTTGTTTTGGGTACAACTGTTCTGGTTGAGTTATCACACTCAATTCCATTACACTGTCGGATATCCTGTATCGGCCAGGGCAAGGACAGTTGTACTGATCCGTCAGCAAGACCGTCTAGGAAGCCGTCGACGACGTCTGTTACGTTTACTGTTTCGTTGCTATGATAATCTAAGTCATACTCAGCTCTTGGGAGAACAAGGACGTTTGTTATTATAACCGTCATGTTTTCAGGACTTGGACGTATGCTAGAATCAGGTCGCTCTGGGAAAGCGTAGACGAACACTCCTTGGTCCATGTGTGCCGATACTGCACTTTCCAGATCAAACCGCATCTTGACGGTGTTGGAAACAGTTTGTTCATCTTCAATCTGCGCTTTGAATTGCATCATGTTCCTTTTATCCGCGAGGGAATCTTTGTCGTCTCTTGACATGCAGGCCCAAACGGTACTATAGCCTTGCGATATTGTGCGCCAAATGGTTCCAAGCTGCCAAAACGCCGACTTGATCGTTGCAAGGACACTGAACAGGTTTCTTCCGCCAATGTCACAAAATGATTTGGCACCGTCCGGGGGTGTTACATAACAACCAGTATGGCTTTCAAACGCTACGTCTTTTATCTGCTCGCAAGGGACTGTATTGAATGATCGCATGAGCGGGACTAACGCTACCTGTAAGCACTTTCTAACTGCGTTTACCCATTTTTGACCAACGTCATCAAACTCTGCATAGTGGTCCGTGTAGAGATTACAGAACTTTTCACCGTAGTCAAGCGCATAAGATTGTTCAAGTTCTTTGCATGGAAAGCGTTTCTATATGAAATTGATAAAACAGCTCCATTGGAATAAAGTTATATGTACTATCATGTCATAATTGTTATTATATGATGTACCCATTTGAAATATAAAAAAAAATATTGAAGAATTTTATATTTTGAATGCGTTGTTTTATTTGTAACTTGCAGTAAATTGTATCTTATTTACAATATGCCATAAAGGGAACATTATTTGTTGAGCCCTCGTTACATGTATGTTTGGGGATTGGAGTAAAAAGTACTGGTACGCGAATAACAATAAATAATGGAAAATGTGCACTAACTTCTAAACAATTCCGGTACCAAGAACACTGGGTTCCATCTGGACTATAACATGTTGGGTCCAGCCTAATAGAAGTTGTTGTCGGCATACTTTCATTTGAGCCTCCTGGGGCGTCAACTTCACATGCGCAATCGTCAGTTACAGCACCTGTCAACATGGGAAAAGTCGTTTGAATCATCGAATACAGTCACTTATATTATACTGGTACAGATTATTAAAGTGGACATTAAAGTTTACCAAATAGCCCTAAGCTTTATAAGCAAGTTACTACGAATTGCATGCTAGTCATAGAGATTTTAAGGATTAAATGATAACCATGGAATATTGCATGCAAATGGGTCTTATCACTCCCGCAGATTGTATATTAAAACAATTTGGAATATCAAGCAAAGGTGGAATAACCAAGTAAATTTCGTTTCGAAATAACTATCGAATAAAGGTCGAAATTCTAGTGGGGTATTGGATATTCAAAGAATGGCGAATGCACAGCTCAATATAGAGTTTTCAAACTATAATAAATCTTAAGCCATGGTCGAATACTTAGCTGTTTATCGGAAATTCAAAATATTAAGAATTTCTAGCAAAGTTCGTATAACTTGTTTGGGGTTGGGTATTTAAACTAATTAAATATTTCGCCAAGGTCAAATGCGATGTTGGACAGTGTGTATTCTAACCTAAGAGAATATCGATTCAAGGTCGAACACCCAACTGTGCATCTGTTATTCTATCATATGCGAATGTTCGGCAGTAGCTCAGTATTGGCTTTTCTAAAATACTGGGAATATCGAGCAAATTTCGAAAATCTAGGTTTGTATTGTGTATTCGAAAGTTCTCAAATATCAAGTGAGGTGCGAATACCCAGCAAAGTATTTTCAATTTAGCCTAAGCGAATTATCGAGCCTCGACCTAACAACCAGCTTAATAATTGGCATTCAAACTATAGCTTATTTCGAATCAATATCCAACAGTCAGCTGGGTTTTTGACAATCGAACTATTATGAATATCAAGCCAATTTTGAAAATACAGCCTAGAAATCAGAATTCGAGCTTTCGCGAATACAGAGCAAGACAGTAATACTCAGCTGGGTATTGTGTATTCGACCTTTTGCAAATATTTAGCAAAGGACTTATTTCTAGCAAAGCATTGGGATGTGCGGATTATTGCAAATATAGAGCTAAGATTGAATAACCGGCTATGTATTGGGCAGTATAACTTAAGAGTCAAATACCAAGTTGGTAAGTTTGTATTTTAACTATTTCGAGTATCGAGATAGGTCAAACGGCCAGGCATGGTATTGGGTATTCGATATATTGCAACTATTAAGCCATGGTCGATTACCCAGTCGGGAATCGATCGATTATTTGAACTTTTGAGAATTGTAAGCATTCTGTCGTATACCTTGTTAGAGAATGTGTATTCAAACAATGACCCATGTTCTAATAATCAGATTGGTATTGGGGTTTCAATCTTAAGCGAATATCAATTCATTGTAAAGTACCTAGCTGGCAAAATTTAAAATCAAATTATGTTACCTCACACTATATCCAATTCGGATCAACGTTCAAATACCAAGCTGGATATCGCTTATTAGAACATAAGCGAATATCGAGCCACGTTCGAATACTCAGCTGAGTATGTAGTCGTAAGTAAAAAGGTATGTAATACTTTATTATTTACCGGAATTGACATCGTGTACTTCCAGCATGCATTGGTAGTAGCAGTATGTCGCAGTTCTGTACCTCACACTGGTGCTTATGGTTTGACTTCTGCTGCATGTATGTATCGGTGACACAGGTCCCATACTGATATTTGCTATACCTACTTATTGTTATACATTCAAGCGAACCAAGATCAGTCTCACTACTACAGTTGCTATGCACCGGGTACACATGGTTAACTGTGAATATAATTAATATTTAAATAGTAGTACTTAACAATGATATTTCGACTTGTTACCTGTTTTTCTCTTTTTAAAAATGAACTTATATTTCAAAACAAGTATTTCTCTGTTATGACAATGACCTTGCTTCATATGGTTAATTATGACTATTTTAGCAAAATAACTTTGAAATCACAAGCCGATGTACCTTCATGTGTTGGTATGTAACGTCAGAAATGATCCTGTACCACGTTTGTTAAAAAAAGTCAATACTTTCGATTATATTGCCACGTCCAGTGCGTCACATTAATACTTTCGACTAACCAAAAATCTTCTATGAAATCAAACTGACCAGAATTGATGTACACAAATTTGGTTAGATATTATTCTGGTGCTCTTGAAATCATGCCCCAAGCGAAAAAACTATGCAAGCTTCGGATGTCGCATGTTAAATGACTACTTTACATGTGAGCGATCGAGAATCTTATTGGTCATCGTTTGATGATATAGCTTTTGGTGAACAATAAACTAACAATGAAAAATATCGTTCTATTTCGCAACATTAAAACATAACGTGCTTGTATTTGTCCATTTAATTCAGGTGTAGTGTTTTTGATATCAAACGTTCTCGTTGGTGCACCCAACTGCACCTAAAGTCTCATCACTATCTGTATCTGTATCACAGCGAGACCTCACAACATCACCATTAGTTTGGTCTACGCACTTACAGATTATACAAACGCGGCAATTAAACATATTTTTGAAGAGTTAGAGCGTATTATGATCCGAAGAAATACATCCTCGTCGTCACATTCGACTGGAATGCAAGGTTGGACCAGGCGCATACCAAAACTGGTCAGGAACAGTGGGCCGATTCGGTACAGGAGAGATCAACCACAGAGTGCTGAGACTTCTTGCGTTTGCTAGAAGCCACCAACTAAAATTGGCCAACACGCTGCAACCACAAAAACCGTCCAGAAAAGCGACCTGGCATGATCTATCCGAGAACGCACACAACCAAATCGTTTTTATACTGGCTCCACAACGGTTCCAGTACAGCATAAACAATGCGAACACACCAACGTTTCCTGGCAAAGACCTTGGGAGAGACAATGACATAATGCTCCCCACCATCAAGCAGAAGCTAAATAACAAGCTCATGACCAAGAATCCTCGTGGTAAGTTTGCAGCCTTTAACATCGCAGACAATAACATCGACACCATAATCAACAACATCAAGGAGGTCCTGCTATCATCGACCGAATAAGTTCTTGGGAAAGCAACAATTACAAGCCATGAGTGACCGCCGAGATTACGGACCTCTGCGATAAGAGAAGAGGGCTGCGGAATGAGAATTACACCGCCAGGAATCTAGGGCAGAATACCAGAAAGCGAACAGGAAAATGAGAAAGAAGATGAAAGAGGCTCAGAATGAGTGAATTGAAGAGCAATCTATAAATATTGATAAAGAGATGACCACATGCAGAAGTACAAAAGGCTTACATCACCCTAAAAACCCTCACAAAGACCAGTTAGCCCATGGGCAGTGTTATTGAAGACGCTGGCGGAACCTCTTCACCGAAAGTGACGCAGTCCCAAACAGGTGGAGTGAATACTGAAGCAACTTCTACAACTACCCCCTTCAACCAGATACCAGTCTACATCAGAATGATCCTAGACTAGAGGCGGCCGACGAAAGTCTGTCCATACTAAAGGAAGAAGAGGAGAAGGCAATGCGCAAAGTATCAAGGCAAACATTCTCAAAAAGTGGACAACGTCCCTTTTGAACTGATTAAACATTGAGGTAAGGCAACGACTGAATCAATGAAGACACTATGCTAGATGATCTGGGAGAAGTAGTGGCTCAAGGACATTCTCCTAGCAGAGTTGTCGTTCGTGCCACAACATACATCTCTGCAACGGGCTCAATGCCAGGATTCTTGGCAAAACACATCGAAGTAATTGTACGCTCTTTCATGTAAATATCTAGGACCCCAGGCATAATATTTTTAAGTAATTACCTTTAAAAACTGCATATATTGTTAATTTATCGACATATTTAAAAACAATTATAAGAACTATTTGCATGCCCATTTACGCAGATAGCATCACTCCGCTAAAATGTAAACAAAGGCCGAAATGGTGAGGAAAAGCTTGTGTTTATCTACAAACACATTGAAAGTTTCATATCGTGTTTGTTTATTTTAAATGTGTAATCAAATGAAATAGCTGACTATGGGAATATATCGCAAGTCTGCATGTTGGAAAAGCATAATGTTACTTTCATTTCAAGACAATTATTGCAATGGTTTTAAATGGTATTGACTAGTTTATAAATATCAAATATGCCTGACATAAAATGTAGCGTACTTACGTATTGTTCGTGGAGAACACGCAGTAACAAACCAAGTTCATTTCTGTTTTCATCGAGATTTATTTCTGTTAAATAATTTCTAACACAACGCTTCTAATGTTCATGAAGTACAATTTTACAGCGCGGCTGCCAACATGGCCGCCCCGTCGAGAAAACGTGATAACTCTCACAGCAGACTTTCAAATCTTACCGCAGAATGAATTTCTTACAACAACCACACAGCATTTTATTCTCAGGAAAATAAACATAAAGTTTAGATGTCTTATCCCATCCTCGATTGGTTGACTGTTACTCTTCGCCCGATTCACTAAGCCCACCCCTTCGAATAACCGTTGTTGATTGGATGGATCGCACATGCATCTACCACATGTCACAGCAGAAGAGTGCAATACACAATAAGAATAAACAATATGCATATACAGTTATGTCACACAACCCTCCCTCTTATTTTGATTTTTTTGTATTTTATGAAATTTGAAATTTAATTATCGAATTACGAAGTACTTGTAAACATAATTCATATAAACACATCTATGATGGGAAATATGCTAATAACAAGAATATTTTTCTTTACAAGCGTCTCGGCTGAAATAGATATATTAGTTATTGTTATACAATGTCAATGTCAATCGGGATGTATTGGAGCACATCATCTGTTGATCGTTGGTCTTCAGTACATCTGTTGTCGTCCATGTAGTATTGAAGTTGCGGCTCGCGGCGAATGAAGTCGCTTGAAGTCGGACCGGTTACTGCCGTCGCGGAGATTAAGATCGATCCGTCTTTAAGTCGTGTAGGCGAATCGGGTCTATCCCTGTTGCTGTGATGATTAATATAAGCCGATCGTTAGGTCGTTCTTGGCGATACGCGTGCGTTTGATGTTCCTGATCTTATTTCTGCTGTTCATATTGCGTCATCTATTTTCGTTTACGTTGTTGTTGTATTTCCGTTGTTGGTTCCAGCGTCTTCTTCTTTTCTCTCGGGACATCAAGATCTCCTATTGGCCATAATGCTCACAAGGTATTAACTATAGCAGTGTTCCCTTTGATGTCTTAAGCCTCGGAAGTACCATTCCGAATACGTTATCTACGCATGTCAAACAGTTGAACGGCTGCATCTAACTCTATAGTGTTTAACGTCACAAGTATTTTGTCCAGTGTTGCGTCACTTGTTGTCCTTCGAAATCTTCTGGCGTTGGGTCTTCTTCTAGCAAACTGTTTCCCTTTCGCTGAAAAGTTACCCTTTCTCGGAGTTTCTCCAGTGTCATGCCTCAATACATTTCAAAACACAAAATGACGTCATTAGTGTGACGAAATGACGTCATTATACCAGCAAAATTCTCCAGTTAAACTCTTGTACAATATAAATAAACGGTAAAAGCATTTACTTAAAAGAAAATTTGTTGGATTCAGTGGAATGTCGAATTTAATTCTCTCGTGATCGTAGAAAATATATACAATTATTTATGATAATCTAAAACTAGAAAAAGGAGTTCCGAAAATTTGTTCTTTTCACCGTTGAAAATAACAATTTGTTCTTTTCACTGCTGTTATTTCACTGCAGAACTATTATATTTTATCATTAGGTTTAAAAGAAACTGCTGTGTTTACTCATGAAATTGGGAGTTAAAGCGTTAAAGGTGCCTTTTCACAGATTTTGGCATGTTTTAAAGTATGTCATTAAAGGTATTATATTGATAAATGTAAACATTGGATCTAAAAAGCTCCAGTAAAATATCAAGAATAACATTTAAACAAGAGGGCCAAGATGGTCCTAGTTCGTTCACCTGAGAGGAGTCTGTT
Organism: Dreissena polymorpha; assembly: GCF_020536995.1. Taxonomy (NCBI): domain Eukaryota; kingdom Metazoa; phylum Mollusca; class Bivalvia; order Myida; family Dreissenidae; genus Dreissena; species Dreissena polymorpha. The sequence continues at coordinate 8,810,506 of NC_068369.1, forward strand.
CATTCAATCTTTACCAAATGTCAAACTTGACCTAGATATTGTCCAGACAAACATCCTGGTCAAGTTTCATCATTATTTCATCTGCTAGTCATGATCAATATACCTATGAAGTTTCATGATCCTAGGCGTAAGCATTCTTGAGTTATCATCCGGAAACCATTTTTCTAAGTTGAGTCACCGTGACATTGACAGCCATTGTGTGAATACGTGTTTGGCACTGTGACATTGACCTTTGACCTAGTGACCTGATAATCAATAGGGGTCATCTCTGAGTCATGATCAATACACCTATGAAGTTTCATGAACCTAGGCATAGCGTTCTTGAGTTATCATCCAGAAACCATTTTACTATTTCAGGTCACCGTGACATTGACCTTTGACCTAGTGACCTGAAAATCAATATGGGTCATCTGCAAGTCATTATTATTGTACCTATGAAGTTTCATGATCCTAGGCATAAGCGTTCTTGAGTTATCATTCAGAAACCATTTTACTATTTCAGGTCACCTTGTCCTTGACCTTCGGTATTGTGACCTGAAAATCAATATGGGGTTATCTGCGAGTCATGATCAATGTACCTACGAAGTTTCATGATCCTAGGCCTAAGCGTTCCGTTCTTGAGTTATCATCCGGAAACAATTTTACTATTTCGGGTCATTGTGACCTTGAACTTTGACCTAGTGACCTGAAAATCAATAGGGGTCATCTGCAAGGTATGATCAATGTACCTATGAAGTTTCATGATCCTAGGCATAAGCGTTCTTGAGTTATCATCCGGAAACCATTTTACTATTTCGGGTCAACGTGACCTTGACCTTTGACCTAGTGACCTGAAAATCAATAGGGGTCATCTGCGATACATGATCAATGAACCTTCATGATTCTTGGCATAAGCGCTCTTGAGTTATCATCCGGAAACCATCTTGTGGACGGACGGACCGACATGAGCAAAACAATATACCCCCTCTTTTTCGAAAGGGGGGGGGGCATAATGAGAAAACTGCCCCCCTCCCAGCAGCCATGTTATTCAACTGACCGGAACCATTTTTGAACTCAACTGTCGTATCAAGGAAACAAATGTTCTGAGCAAATTTCATGAAAATTGGGCCGAGAATGTGACTTCTACTGTGTTCACATGTTTTCACTATATACATATAGAGAAAAATGCCCCGCCCACTGGCGGCCATGTTTTTTCACCGATCCCGACCATTTTCAAACTCGTCCGAGATATCAATAAAACCAATGTTTTGACCAACTTTCATGATGATTGGGCAAAAATTGTGACTTCTAGAGTGTTTACAAGGTTTCTCCATAGCCAAATAGGGAAAACTGCCACTATATACATATAGAGAAAAATGCCCCGCCCGCTGGCGGCCATGTTTTTTCACCGATCTCGACCATTTTTTAACTTGTCCAAGACATCAATTGAACAAATGTTTTGACCAACTTTCATGATCATTGGGGAAAATTGTGACTTCTAGAGTGTTTACAAGGTTTCTCTATAGCCAAATAAGGAAAACTGCCCCCCCCCCCTCTTGGCGGCCATGTTTTTCAACGGATCGGAACCACTTTTGAATTTAACCAAGATATCATTAAGACAAACATTTTGACAAAGTTACATGAAGATTGGGCATGAAATGTGACTTCTACAGTGTTTACAAGGTTTTTCTTTTGTTTGACCTAGTGACCTAGTTTTTGACCCGGCGCAACCCAGTTTCGAACTCGGCCGAGATTGTATTAGGACAAAGCTTCTGACCAAGTTTTATGAAGATGGGGCAACAACAGAACTCTCCAAATTATTCAATCGTTTCGCGTTGCAACGCTTTATAATTTTCAGGTTTTTAAATCGTCAAAAGATGCATATAATGACTATATTAGGCCATGGTAAATTCTTAGTAATACTGTTTCCTTACAAATATCATAACTAAAACGACAATTTGCGAATCTGAAACAACTTTTTTCAATTTTGTCAATTTCCCAAAACGTGAAAAGATCCCTTTAATTCAACCAAAATTGAGATAATACTTAAACTTTTCTTTAGTTTTAAAACTAAAACTATGATATCCTTTGGGATTTGGTTTTACTGGAATTGGGAAAAAATATATGTTTTTCCATTCGGAATATGACCGAATAACGGCTATACAATCAGCTGAAAAAAAGCCCTGAGTTGCAAGGCAAATAAAAGTGCATCTAAAGTCTTAAGAAAAACAAAGATTGTATTCAATACCTGGTGTTTATTTTCCCCATGATCTCTCACCAGTAATACTTTAACATGAAACAGTCTAATTTTCTTACACTTTCCTTTAAACAGGTATACTGGGATACATGTGTTATCTTTAATTTTGATAAATTACTAAGATTAAATTTAGACACATTCTTAAACTAATAATTATACATGTATCAATTTCATGACATTTTTTAAAGTTTTATTTTTCCAACCAAGTCGATATTCGGAAACAGCTTGTGGTACAATAGGCCCTATATACAAATTATTCACAATAAAAATTACTGCTTTCTAAACAAAAAAATACCAAGATGCGGTATTAGTCTTTTCAACATTTCTTATCTAAATTAGTAAATTGTCATAGTTATTATTTAATACATAAACTATTTTCCTGCAATCTTTTTTTTCCATTTATCACTGCAATATGTACCCATTGATATAGAATTCATGAATGGCATTCCTATAGATAAAATGTTAAGATCAAATTTAATGCTAGAATATTTTTTTACTGAAGTCCTTAAATGTACATGTTTATTTAGTGTTGTTTAGATTGAAAAGAGACTCCAAACAAATAAGTTATTGGTATGGTACTATATGTTGAAACATAAATAAAGCTGAACATGATGGATTAAAATGAAGTCAATTTGTGTTTTCCTTTTTATTTTAATCACATATAAATTATGAAAAAGTATGCAAGTGTATGAAAGAAAAAAATTAAGGACATTCGAATTTACACCCCGCTGTCCGTTTTTCTCTTATTGTTTTCAATTGTTTAACTCATCCTATGCACTTGCGAAGAATATCAAAAAAATCCTGTCATATGTTATCATTTTTAAATGTGTGTACTTTGATGAGTTGCTGTACTAATGATATTGACATTGAACAAAACAAGGATATGCACTACTGTATCAGCAATTCGAGTCTTTCTCCAGAAATTTGCGAAGGCAAAGGAAAAATATGTGTGATTCACCGGGCACTGGGTTACCCCTTTGAATTTGTTTAATTTAAGGCACTTAATCAATTGTAACTGTAATTAAGAAAGTGCAATAATTGAACAAAAATATTTAAACTAATCAGCCTTTAAAAAGCTGTTGAATCTTTTTATTTTTATGTCTTTCATGATATTGAAGAATTTAAGCAACACAAATTGGTGAGAAAATGTAATAAATTAAAGATTTATGCATATGGGTGCCCTGGTGCTTAAAGAGCCTGGGGAAAGACATGAGTATTACAAGTATGTTGATTTATTATTTATTTAAAAGATCATGTTAAGAATTGAATTAATGTTATAGCAGCTTGGTTCTGTGAAGTTTTGATTCTGTACTTTGTTGACAGAATGTCATATTTCTCTTAAATAATGTTTTATTATTATAAATATTGCTTAATGAACTTGTAAGTGTAGAATAGCTGCTTCCAATTGTCTCCTTTCAGGAAAAACATTGGACAATTAAATGTTTTTTGTTTAAACAACAATAACAAAACAACTGTACTGGTGTTGGCCTGGAATTTATTTTAAGATTTGTATTTCACCATAGAACTAGTTTAATTGAGTAAACATCTTCAGGCTCTATGTGTACCAAACTGGCATTGCATTGGTAAAACATAAACAGACTGTTTATTTTGGTCAATATTTATATTCAACATTTCTCATTCACTCAAAATCTTGTCAAAACAGCAACTAATTATTGCTGCTTCTTGATAATTTTATATTATTTTCTAATAAAGATATACAGCTTTGTCTCATTGTTAATATTGCAAAATGTTAATTTAATTAAATATGTGCATGAAATAAAAATTAATAGCACGCGCCCATTTGTAAACTTCAAATACTAGCAGTTAAAGCAAAGCCGTTTGGCGCGGCTAATTTGAATATGCGACAATGATCATGTGACTAAAAGTCACATGTGGTGGAAAGTAGTCCGTGAGCCCACGACAGGTGAATGTAATGAACCGCCGTGTTCTTTTACCATTATTCGGGTGTTGTCTTGCGGAGATAATGGTAGGGCATGAATAGGTGTTCACTACTGAATCCCTGAAATATGATGCACTTGAAGACTATAATAAACCATTGCACTAGAAAAGGTTACATTCCACTAAGAAACGGCCGAAAAAAAAAGTTGCAAAAACAGTCGATTTTGATTTGTGTCAAGTTCTTTCTTGCATTGTACATGACATATCTTTTTTATTGCATAAATCGATTCCGCTTAGAATGGCCTTTAAGAAAAGGTATGGTTATGGGGGTCTCTATGTGCAAAATGTTGCATTTATTTTCGCTCAAAGTTGTCGCTTTTACATTGAATTATATAGGAAAACTATTTAGTGTATTATGACCTAAACGCAAAACCAGGCCTAGTCACAAAGGAGCTGTATTTACAGAAAATCGTCATTTTTTTAGTGGGATATGACGCTTTTTGGCAAATTTCACGGAATAAATGCGTTTGTTTCACGAATTTAAGGAGCATCGTGAGTTTTTAAGAAAAAAATACGTTTTCAGAGGAAAATAAGAAAAAAAAACGTACAAAAACTCGTCTTGAGCATCTCAAATCGCAACATTTTGTGCTGAAAGAGCTCATGAACACGTTTTAATAGTTGTTTACTTCTTTTTGATACATAGCTTGTAACAATATTCCAGTATTTTGACCGCTTGTAATTATTTAGGGTAATCGTTTTACGCCTGAACGCCCATTATAAATCAAAGCTCCGAACGCGAAAGCCACATGGCTTATCAGGCGTTATAATCAAATAACGTACCCACATGCTAATCAGTGACAACACTAGTAAAACCAGGCATAATGAATGCGTGTAATGTGTCGTCTCACAGTAGCCTCTGTCACATACGCACAGGCTTATCAGTGAGAACACTAGGACAACCATGCATAATGAATGCGTGTAATGTGTCGTCTCAGAGAAGCCTCTGTCACATACGCACAGGCTAATCAGTGACAACACTAGGACAACCATGCATAATGAATGCGTGTAATGGGTCGTCTCAGAGTAGCCTCTGCCACGTACCCACAGGCTTATCAGTGACAACACTAGGTTACATTACACTAAATGATCGCTTCATGTAGGGCTGTACTCTCTAAAAAAATATCATAGTTGACAGGAAGGCATGTTTTACACTTTTTACCATTATTCGGGTGTTATCTTGCGGAGATAATGGTAGGGCATGAATAGGTGTTCACTACTGAATCCCTGAAATATGATGCACTTGAAGACTATAGTAAACCATTGCACTAGAAAAGGTTACATTCCACTAAGAAACGGCCGAAAAAAAAAGTTGCAAAAACAGTCGATTTTGATTTGTGGCTCAAGAAAGTGGCTCAAGGAGTGGGCCAAGTCTATGGTCATCATGGTCAAAAAGAGCAACCTCAGGCTGTGCAAGAATTCTTCAGGACATCAGTCGGCGTCCGTCACGGTTGTCTGCTCCCCCTTCATGTTTGATATTTTCCTTGAAAGGATAATGCAGGCGACTATCCAATGCCACCACACCTCCATTCCCTATCGGTGGCAGACCCATCTCCTACTTGGGATTCGCTGATGACATGGGGTTACTAGTAGTGAACTACAAGACCTCGCCAACGCGCTCTACAAAAGAACAGGGGCATACGAGATGGATGTAAGCACGGAGAAGTCAAAGATCATGGTGAATAGAACGAATTACTACAGCGCAGCCATCACCATGAATGGCGAGAAACAGGAAGAAGAGACCATATTCAAGTACTTAAGAGCAACCCTATTCAATGATGGTTCCAGCACCGCTGAGGTTCGAATAAGAATCGGCAGCATGGCAACTGCAGTAATGGCTAGACTGAGCAGATTATGGGCAAGCAGCTCCGTCAGCTTCCCTAACAAGTACAGGCTCTACACGTCCATCGTAGTTTCTACCCTACTGTTCGGCTACAAAACCTGGACGCTACACGCCGACACAGATCGCTTGATACAGGCATTCGAACACAAGTGCATCCGAAGACTGCTCCTCATCTCCTACCTGGAGCACAATACCAACGAGTACGTCCGGAACATGAGAGCAGCACTTGTTGGCCCACACGAACCCCTCCTAGGGACAGTCAAAAGACGAAATCTGTCTTGGTTTCGGACATGTCAGTAGGCACGACTCACTGTACAAGACTCACTGTGCATGTGTTCTACGTGGAACCCTAGAGGGGGAGGGGGTCGGTTGCGAGGCCGTCAGAAGAAAATCTAAATGTAAAAAGTGAAAGAATGGACGTTCCTTTCCAAGGATGAGTTACTCATAGAAGCCCGCTAAAACCTGACTGGTGGAGGATCTCTGTGTTATCGTTTCTCATTTTCCCCATAGGCTAGAACGACCAAAACGGTCGAGAGAATGATGATTATGTTGATGGTGAACAATTTACTCTCTTGATGCCGTGGAAACTAACGGTTTTATTTACCGTAAACCGCCATTGATGACATGTCGATTGAATATCGGTCAATTATGTGTGGTCAGTAGGGATGCAAGAGATTAATATCGAGACGATCACTTAAAAGATTACATGTGTTTTTAAAGGTTAAACTGATTTGTTTTATTTTAGCTTTTTTTAACGAATAAATCTTTTTTTGCGCGCGACACACTGCTATCTTGCTATGGCGACTAGTTAGAACAACATGCTACACCAACGACGATAAGAAAAATCGTGTAAAAAAAACAGAATAATAAATAAATAAATAAATACGTTTTTAGTTTAAAGCAGGGGTACATTTTGATACTTTGCACCATTTTCTTACCCGCGACAATTGAACTTGCGAACTGCGGGGATAGGGGGATATAAGCGCAGACCTAGTTGTTAAAATCTTGACCAGTAACGTCGTACTATATGTTTTATCATAAATGTATAGTATTATTAGTATTTTACTCCATCAACGATACCACCACTACCGTCTGATGAAAGTTTGAATTAAGAAACAGTATTAAAAATAAAATCATTAAAAATATTCGTTTTGTAATTGTCACGAAGTTGCTGGGTACGGTACGGTAAAAAAAACAACAACAACATGTAACTAGCACTATATAAAACGGTTATAAAACTTGGTCACATCGATTTTAAATAAAAATACTGATTATTTTAAAGATTTAATTTCCATTTCATTGAGTTTATATAATTAAAACGAAATGAACAGACACATAAAATAGTTGTGAGCGATACGACACGAACGGGTCACAGTATACGGTTTACCGGCTAATGTTTTTGTAACCTATTGCATCCTCAGCGACTCAATACTTATTGAAACCGGCAATAGCGCCCACTTTGAATTATATCCAGTTTAAAATGTAAGTATTATATCATGGAACAATTCAAAAATTAATATCAACCATTTTGATCAATTGTTAATAAGCGACATAGCAATATAGATTTGAGATTCGGCCATCGTCAATCTTAACTTGATAAATCTCGTTTTTGCATATAAAAAAAATCTGAAATATACATTCTACGTATAAACCAATCTTTCTTACAAACTATAGGTGTTTTGTTCCACATATTTTTAGTGAAGCCTGTACTTGAGATTGTATTGTTAAGTTCAAAATGCATCAGTATCGTTTACCACTACCGCCACCACCATAATAATAATAATAATAATCTTAAACTTAATAATAATTAAAATCATCATTATCATCGTCGTAATCATCATCATCATCATCATCATCATCATATAATCATCATCATCGTCATATAAAAAGGATAATATTACTGAATACTCAGTGGCATTATGCTTCTGCACATCATGATTTTAATGCTGATGATTAAGATTGTAAGATTGTTTAATGATGATGTTGTTGATGATGATGATAATCATGATCACATTAAATACCTAAAACTATCCAAACAAGTGTCGATATCATTGTTGTCACAAATGAACTGCTATCCTCTGTATATCGAATGCGTATGAAGAATGTAACAATCATATAGCCTTATAGGGCAAGTATAACACACGTCGTTATTTGAAATACGTATTCGCCATGTCAGCTTATCAGATATCATGCGTCAAAGGTCTCAATGCCCAAATGAGAAAACGTTAGCAAACCTCAAAGGGGCTTGTTTGCGGATTGTTACAATAACAATTATCATTGCATTATCACAGTTTAAAAAAAGAACATATTCATTATATATTCCAACAAACCAAATAACACTTATGACTTAGAAAGAAAACAATATTTTAAATATTGTTACGTTTTACTGGATAGTAAAAAATATAGTAATTTTACCAGATTTTACGATTTTCATTCAAACATTGGCAAAGTCATGTATTACTAGCATTTTGTATAAGCATTTGATTCCGAAGCCATTTCTTGTTCGTTATATTTTGATCTCAACGATCTCGGGTTCAATCCAATTGAATAAAAACATTTTTGTTTACGCACGAACATACATATTATTCCTTTGAAGATCAATATATTTATGTTTTCGAGAACGTCTATTTGAAATAATTGCACGGACATGCAAAGATATATAAGCTACGTATTCAACCAAATTGGTGAAAAATTCAGCTCGATTAAAGATACATGTATATAGAAAACCAAATGTACCTTCATCACACTGTTAATGTGGTACAATTGAAACGACGGCTTTTTTCAACTATGTTACTGTCATTGACATTTAACTATCTAACGTTCTTTTCCGCTTCAAACTAACAAAATCCTGTTTTACACCCTCGGCCAAGAACAGTAATATTTTCGGTAATTTGCTTTGGTGAAATAAGAACTTAAGTTCGAACAAACCCTTTTGTATTCTAATTCAGTGTGTACAATTTGGAATGCTTATTAAATTGAGGCATATAGTGATATATCGTCATGTAACACTGCTTTTGAATTATTAAGGACTATTTTTTCTGGCGAATAATGAAAATATCATACTTAATTCGGTCATAACTACGCAAGGTTCTATTCACTTAATTGTATCTGTTTTTGCTATTAACTTTAAAAATTAATTATTTATATTTGATTGTCTCAAGATTAAAAAAAAATATTTAATGATAAATAGAATACCAAGTTAGTGTCAGTGTGATGTTGAAGCCTCGTCGTGTAAAACTTTCTTCAACTCGTCGAATAAATTCAAGTACACGATGACAATAACATAGTATCCTCTATATATACTACATTCGGAAGTAAAAAGAAATCTTTGTCAGGTAAATCGAGGTTCGTTAGAAAAACGAGCAAAATCACGGTTATAAAAACAGTAACCCACTTATGCTTTATTGAAGCTTACATAATAAATCGAACGCTCTTTGATGGCAAACAACAAAATGCTATGCTTCACAGCTATATAACAAAGTAAGTCTGATTTTCGATCAGTGTCCGTATATATAAGCATAATGAACATTTCATTTTGAATAAATATAGATAATATTATGGGAAAACAAAGTTTCACTTACGAACCTAACATTATCCAAAATAGTGTCGATTTCAATTAACGGACAAACCCAGCTAACCTCGATATATTGAATGCACGGCATATTAAAATATTAAAAGGGCCTTTTCACGTTTGGGTAAATTTACAAAATTGAAAAAAGTTGTTTCAGATTCGCAAATTTTCGTTTTAGTTATGATAGTTGTGAGGAAACAGTTAAACTGAACATTTACCAAATAACCATCACATGCATCTTTTAACGATTAAAAAACCCGAAAATTATAAAGTGTGCAACGCGAAACGAATTAATAATTTGGAGAGTTCTGTTGTTGTCGTTTTATTATGTGAAGCTACGAGGACTGCTTATATAAGTATAAAATACAACTGGCATTGTATCCGGAAGGATGGCCGTGTGGTCTAAGTTGTAGACTTTTTACCCCAGGACTCCAGGGGTCAGTGGTTCGAGCCCTGCTGAGGGTTACATTTTTTTCTTTTTTTTAATTATATTCTTGATTTCTTACTGGAGCTTTGTATAAATTATGTTTACATTTATCAATATAAAGCATTTTATGACAAATTTCAAAACATGCCAAAATCTGTGAAAAGGCCCCTTTAAGGCTAAATCGAACACATCACTTGAAATACATTTGTGACTATGTCACCTTATCTTATCTCTTATGTCATAAGTCCAATGCACCTTTACCAAAAAAGCGAACGTTATCATGCTTTTTAAAGGACTTGCTTGTAGATTAGACAGATAATAATTTTAATAAAATAATACATTTAAAAAGGGATTTAATTCATTACATTTAAACAAACCAAAAAGCATAACTTCGAACATGATTTTTTCAGAGCCGATTCGTTTAATTCTATGCATACAAATTATAAACACAGTACAACCTAAACAGTTATTACGTTTTTCGTCGATTATTTTGCAGATACATTTTTGTGTATCACTAACAAACCGTTTTTTTCTCAAGACTCTGAGAGAAAGACAGCGAGCGAGAGAGAGGGGGAGAGAGAGTGGGGTGAGAGAGAATCGAGAGAGGGAGAGGGAAGGAGAGAGGGAGGGGGAGATGAAGGGTTATCTTCCTCAATCGATTGAAAAGTAAGTCCGAGGAACTGCTGGCCAAAGAGCAGCCTGGATTCAGAATTGAGCGAAGCACTTTGGAAAAGATCATCATCAACACGAGCTCTTCAGCAACTTCATCCACTTTAAGAAACTTTCGACAGCTTGTTGCATGAAGGTCTATGGCATGTTATGAAAGGATTGAACATTGACGAAGGGCTGATGCACATCATCCAAGAACTCTATGGATACGCTAACAACGCAGTATTTCTCACTGGACAGCAAGGGGGATTCTTCAGGACATCAGTGGGCGTCCGTCATAAATGCCTGTTCTCTCCCGACCTTGTTTACCTTTAAGTTGAGAAAATAATGCAGAAGACTCTTTATGACCACCACACGTTTATTTCCATCGATGGGAGACCCATCTTAAACTTGAGATTAAACCTCAAGGGTGGCACAAGCAGTGAACTCCTCCAAGATCTTCCCAACAGTATATGAAAGAGCAGGAGCATACGCGATGGAGGTAAGCACGGAGAAGTCAAACATCGTGGTTAACATCACGACCAGCACAAGTGCAGACATCACCATGAACGACGAGAAGCTGGAAGAAATTATAAGCTTGAGGTACTGGGGAGCAACCCTGTTCCATGATCATTCCGGTACCGATTAAGTCCGCATAAGAATGGCTATGGCGAACGCAGTGATGGTCGGACTGAGCAGGTTGTGGACAAGCAGTTCGATCAGCTCCCCCAGATAGTACAGGCTCTACACGTCCCTCGTAGTCCAATCCTAATGTACGGCTGCAAGACCTGAACGATTCACGGAGGCACAGAACGCAGGATACAGGTCTTTGAACACAAATGTCTTCGAAGACTGCTACGCATCTTCAGCACAGGCCGCAACACCAACGAGTACGTCCGGAACATGACTGCCACACATGTTGGCCCACACAAGCTCCTACTGGTAACCGTAAGACGTTGACAGTTGGCTTGGTTTGGATACATCCGGGCATGACTCTCTCTGAACGACTATTATAAAGGGCACGCTAGATGGAGGTTGACGTCGATGCCATCAGGAGAAAAGCTGGATGGACAATGGGAAAGAGGTGACATCCCTTACCATGGATGAATTACTCTCAGCAACAAACTACCGACCTGACTGGAGGACGATTTCTTTATCGTCGTCCCTCCTTTCCACCCAACGGCCAGTGCTTTACATTCAAGCGTTGCTGGCCGTTTGCATTCTCCCGCTGCGTAAAATGGTCGCAAGATATCTAGGTAAAACCCATTCCACATGGGAATCTTTGCCGAAAAGAGCCAAACGATATAACTAATAAGTTACTAACATTTGTTTTTCTTTAGTGAAAATCAAAATAATCTCATAATCGTTATATGAATTAATATTGAAGAATTTAATTCTTTCATGTGTGTGTATATTGTAATGGTTTATGCCGTGTATATTATTCTTCGTATAGTAACCGAACATTTAAATTCCTAACGAAATGATGGTTGTTTAGTACAGTAAGCCGATCGGCTCAGTGCTGTTATTTGTGTAGGAGTTTACATGAAGAGCAACGAAAATAACGCACCTAGAAAAAATTACTACAATGCCCTCATTTTACTTTCAGGCGTTCACAGTGCGCGAAAACTAACTTTTCATTTTTCAGAACATTTCTTTATGGTATTTAGGTTCCTAATTATGTAGTCTATTTTTTTAAATAAAACGTCATGTGAGTACTTTATATTACATGTTTATCATCTAAGAAGTTCAACGTTGCCTCCCCTTCATAACATGCGACGCATTAGTCAATAAGATGCTATCTACATCGCCGTTAATATAAACCAAATAGAAGATAAATATTAACTATGTAAATATATCGACATGCTAGAAAAATTATATAGTTGTGTTTACAATGTCGTTTGTGTTTCAAACTCACATCAGCGTAGGATATGCGTATTTTTGTGGAAGGAAAATAACTAAAATTAGTATATTATCCATAAATAAACACAATTCATTGGTTGATATATCGACATGCTAGAAAAATAATAAAGTTTTGTTTACAATGTCGTTTGTATTTCAAACTCACATCAGCATAGGATATGTGTATTTTTGTGGAAGGAAAATAACTAAAATTAGTATATGATCGATGAATAAACACAATTCATTGGTTGATATATCGACATGCTAGAAAAATAATATAGTTTTGTTTACAATGTCGTTTGTATTTCACACTCACATCAGCATAGGATATGTGTATTTTTGTGGAAGGAAAATAACTAAAATTAGTATATGATATATAAATAAACACAATTTATTGGTTGATATATCGACATGCTAGACAAATAATATAGTTTTATTTACAATGTCGTTTGTATTTCACATTCACATCATCATATGATATGTGTATTTTTATGGAAGGAAAATAACTAAAATTAGTATATGATCTATGAATAAACACGTTTCATTGATTGAGACCAATGAGACAGTGGATGCGGAAGGTTCTATGTATGATATTAATGAAAGTCTGGTCACTTTCAACGAAAGAATCTCCCACGGTTGGGATCTAGCCTATGACATCACAGTTGCCAGTCGGACACTTTCCATGTCGCCTGGGCTACCTTTGAGTTAAGATAGCTTTCTTCGCCTGGCGTAAGCGTAGAAAAGTCGGTATTTAACGATTTATTTATTGGTGATATGTAACCATCCAGTTTGGTTTACTTCATTTTTGTCGCGTCGTGGTCAGGTGATCAGTTGGCAGAAAAAAATTGAAAGTGGAAAGACGTTTACCGTCTTTTTGTCATTGACATTTGTTTTATATAAGATGCTTTGGTCTTGACGTATAGTATTTTGTGGATTGATGTTTGTTTCATATTGTTTTGTATTTCTGAAATGATTCAACGTGTTTCGATGTTAAATAACATGTTTTAGCCGACTGCAGAAATAACGGCTAAATGGTATATATCGTCTTTTCTTTATTTTAAATTTGTAATACACGTTAAACTAAATGGTACTCAATAATATTTGCATGTATATTAATTTGCAACAGTCCCTCATGTAGGTGAGTTTTTGAGTAGGTGAAAGAGGTGGTCGATTCCCTTAATCGGTAAGGTACATGTATTATATGTGATCAATGCTTCTGCCATATCATTGTTTATGTTTTGTCATATCTTATCTTGTGTAATATGTTTGTATTGCTTTCAGGTGCTTTGTAAGGTTAATAATAAAATCAGTCAGTAGATTGTCATTATTGAAAAACGTATGCTTCTAGTATTAATAAATGGATGATAAAAGTGTATGCTATTATTTCAGCGTTCATGTGATTAATTTTTGTATTAGTATATATTATGTTGTATTCGTTTAGATGCCAAATAAACTCACGGTTCTGAGTTTGCATATGTAACTCATAACAAACGAAACCATCAGAAACCAGGTCGTCATGGTTATAAACCCATCGAGGTACATAAGTTTTCCACGTGATGACATGCGAACAAACTGGTGTATTTCAAAGCATCATATAGGAGATTTAAACATGCGTCATATTGTCAATATTTTTATTGCATATAGTTGTTCTGCTTAATGTTTGAAGCCGAAATAACAAGGATACAAGAGTTCACACATGTGTGCCATGTTGTGTGTGTTCCACACTCACATCAGCAGATGAAATGTATATTGTTGTGGAAGACAATTACTTATATTACATGATCTATAAATAAACACAATTTAATTGGAAGATTTACCGGGGCGGCGGGTGTCGAACGGCATTATTTATGATCAAGTCAAGTCAATTTTATTGGCAAATACATTTGTACATAGCCAAACAACATACATAATACATGTAATGACGATGTGAATAAATGCATATACAACAATTGTGATGAAAAGTATGGTGTATATGATAGACATGAAATAATGATTCATGGTTGTGCGAATGTTGACAAAAACACAAAACAACAATAAACAATATACATTTATACATACATAATACTAATTGTGACTAGATCTTAAATTAAATGCCATTCTAGTAAATTAAGCCAAGTAAATTAATGTTTTTTTTATTCGAAGTAGACATCAGTTGCTTAAATTTTATAATAGAAGACCAGCGTAGATAATATTTAGGTAACAATAGTTTTCTTAAATCTCTATACAATGGACAAATTAACAAAAAATGGTAAACATTCTCAATAACACCCATATTACATCTTGTACATACTCGTTCATTTCTTGGAATATTTCTATATCTACCTTCTTCAATGAATAGTGAGTGTGCAGAACAGCGAAGTCTAGTCAAACAAATTCTATCCCTATCGTTTACTATAATATCTAAATAGTTTTCAAAATCAAAATTTGATTTGAATAAACGATACGTATCAAGTTTAGGCAAGTTATCAATATCACTAACCCATGTTTGTGAACTGATATCCTTTATACGCTGACAAATACAATTAACATCACTAGTGGTTATATAAGATTTAATATACAAAAAAGGCAATCCTAAATCCTGGAGCAATATCTTGAGTTTAATACCCCAGTTAGTAATATGCGAATTAACATCATCGAAATCTAGCAACAATTTATTAAGTAAGGAATCTGGTTTCTGCTTTATTTTGAACCAAAATTTAATGATACACTCTAAAGGAAAACGACCCAGCTCGCCATACACTGCCGCAGACGTAGTTTGTGGTCGAATAGACAATGTCTGTTTAAGGAATTTTAGATGGACTTTCTCTATGTCCGGGCTGGGATGAAATCCCCAAATCTCAGTACCGTAGGTCAATATTGGCAATATCATAGCATCAAAAAGACGTATTTTGTCAGCAATACTGAATGAAATTTTAGAAAAAAGTTTATTTAAGGAAAACAATGCTCTAGATGCTTGTTTCGATAAGGCTTCCTGCGCTTTTAAAAAATTGCCGTTTGAGGACAATGTCACACCGAGATAAGTAAACTTATTTACTACCTCGAGCTTAATATCATTATATTTAACATCAATATTTTTTTTTTAATTCTATTGCCTTTATTGAAAACCATAACAACAGTCTTGCTTGTGTTCGCAGATATACCCCATTCGCTGCAATATTCATGCAACCTATCTAAAAGACGCTGGAGTCCAGTTGCTGAGTAAGAAAATAGAGCGGTATCGTCAGCAAATAGCAACGAGAATAATTTTGTGTTGTCGACATTTACATATTCAGTAGAATCATTTTACAAATAGTCATATATATCATTTACGAACAATATAAATAATAATGGTGATAAAGGCTCACCCTGTTTTACACCAGAATGACTATCAAAGAATTCTGAAAGAGAATAGCCAGTTTTAAATGTGTGATTACACTGATTTTCTATACGTGTGCTACTACACAGTGTACACGAACCACTACTTACATTACTTGTCTTAACGCATGATTTAACACAACATATATTGATTTAATCATTTTAACAAATTTAGATGATATGTTATGCTGCAGCAGTTTGTACAAAATTCCGTTCCTATAAACGAGATCGAAAGCTTTTTTTAAAATCAACAAAGGCACAATACAGCTGCCGGTTTTCTCGATAAACGACTCTATTTATCACTGCATTTAGCACAAAAATACAATCTATAATACTCTTATCGTTTCTAAAACCAAATTGAAAATCACTAAGTTTATTATTGTTTTCAAGCCATTTACGTACTCTTCTGTCTAGCAATATGGAAAATATTTTAGAAAAAATACTAGTAAGAGTTATCCCCCTGTAGTTATTGACATCGTTCTTATCTCCTTTCTTAGGCACGGGAACAATAACGCCTAAAGACCATGAATATGGATATGAACTTGTTCTGTAAATATAATTAAACAATTTACATAGGACAGGAGATATAATCTCTTTACAATCAATAAAAATCTCAGGAATAAGTTGGTCAAAACCACCGCTTTTCCCCCGTTTAATATCCCCTATTGCATAAATTACTTCTTCAATTAAGAAGTCGCTATCAAGGAATTCCACGGAAACAATGGCACTATCTAATAAGTTTGATAAATCTTCTTCAACCGTGACATTAGAAAAAACATCATCGCTTGAAAACAAATTCTTAAAATGTTCAAAAAATGTGTCCGGAGTAATATCACTATCATTTCGCCGATTATTTATCTTTTTTTTTTCATTCCAAAACTTTTGAGGTTGTAACTTGGCATATGTGCGAAAATTTCTCTTTGTCGCATGATATTCTTGCAGTTCCGGAAAGTGGTGAAAGAGCCCTTGACATCCCGGTCGCAAGGCGGACACCAGTTGCAAGCCGCAACGGCTACCTTTGAGTTTAGATAGCTTTGGTCGCCTGGGATAAAGTTTCCTCGTGCTACCTCGTGCTACATACGGCGGGCTACCGAATGGTTCGTTCGGAAAGCAGCCGGGTCCGGTTTAATAAAAAACTACAAAACACGACTGTAGTCGCGCGACTGTGCGGTCGACCGACGGTTGTCGGCCGCCAACTGACAAATTGTCGCGTTCACGGAGAAATTTTCCGCGACTGTGGTCGCATGACTGTGTGGTCAGTCGACTGCGGTCGTTGTAGTCGCTATTTTTAGAAAATTATCACTTCCGCCATCAACATTTTTTTATTTATTGTACGAAAACTCATATCACGAAAAGTAAATCTTAAATTTGTTAAAATAATATGATATTATTTGTTTAAATAGAATTCGCTTGCGGATTCTTGGTCAAAGGTGTGTTTGTAATAATATTCATTAAGTGTTCAAAGTTCAAATACAAAATCTGACGCAATGAAATAAAATCTACTACTATGGTTCACGCGTCTCTGGACAATGTCCTTCCGCGTGTCAAAATTGCAGAACCTCAAACATACTTGCCAACGCAGTTTCAAGATGTTGGTACTAAAGACCGTACATTTATATGAATATTCACCGTATACCAATATGAATTAGTGCGCTCGACAAATCGGACGGATAGAAGGATCGAATGAATAATGCTCGTAGATCGAGGAAAACGCGTGCAAAAACTGCATTGTGGTGTCTGGATGTCTACGGAAGTCTCTAAACGGGTTTGCAATCAGCTCTGGAATCCACCAATGATTATGGACATACTGCTGAGACATTTTTGTTAAAATGTTCTTTATATCTGGCTTCTAAATCTGCCCAATAATTATTGCATTTAAAGGTTTGATACATTGCATTATCGTCTGCAAAATTCATATTAATGAGAATCTATCTAAATAAGGTTGATATTTCTATTTTATAGGATTGAACTTATGACACTTTATCTGGGCAATGATCGTTTTGTTAATTATTCATATTCCATTGTAAATTTCTCTTCAACGTGATACACATACTCGAATAATATGTATGGGACTCTTCTAAATAAATCTAGGTACATGGTGCTGAGAAAATTGTATTTCGGGGAGTTCGTTCCTGCATATTTTATAATACTGTCACCATATCTGAGATTTGCTTTATTGATACCATGCTGTTTTGTCTAAAGTAAACGGTATTTTTGTACGGGATATATTTTACATCTGATCTGAAAAAAAACGTCATGAATTCGTACTGTCGGTACTAGGAGATTAATGAAATGAATATTTGAAGCATCTGTCAGTATTACAAAAAAGTTTACTGACACTTATCTTGTCTGTATTTAAGATATTAGTCTGGTTATTGATGGCTCGAAACTGATCTAGTAATCCGAGTGTTTTTTATCATTATTTTTGTGATTTAATTTTATTATTGATGTCTTTATCAATATATCATTTTATTTCTCAACCTACACAAATTACGTAATGATTCATGAGGGAAAATACTTATCCTTTATTTGTTGATATTTGTTTCTGTTTTTCCCTTCATTCGTTGTAACCACAAATTCTTTCTTCTAAAAGCCATTATTCATTATTAATATTGATGTAGGTTATATGACTCATTCAATATTGTTATGATAAAATTAAATTGGTACTGTTTCTTATATATAAACACGAAGTGATGAAGCTATTGTTGGAGTAACATTAAAGTTGTGCACATGTAACTAAGTATCAACACCATTTTACTTTACACTTTACTGCATGTATAAATCATTTGTGCGTATGGTATAAGTATTGCCGTTTTTTATACCATGGTGTATTTATACAATTTTAAAAGAATGCTATCAATATACATATATGTTGTCATTCCATATAGTTCAGCATATATATGAGCCGTACTCTGTCAAAAGTGGGTTAAATGCATGTGCGTAAAGTGTCGTCCCAGATTAGCCTAGGCAGTCCGCACAGGCTAATTAGGGACGATATTTCCGATTTTATGATATTGTTCGTTTAAAGAAAGTGCCTCCTTAACAAAAGTCTATTTTAGGCACACAGTGTCGTCCCTGATAAGCCTGTGCGGACTACACAGGCTAATAGTGGATGCTACTTTACGCACATGGATTAAACCCCCTTTTTCGAAAATGTCTTCGCATTCGATGAACAAGTCGCATGGAGGCCGCCATGATTAAGCTCCAAACTATCCGCGTTCATTTTGCACGGGTTTTCAATGCCGACAAAGCGTCAAGCGACGAGCAGTCGTGGTGTGAGGGGTAGACTGCGGTCGCTCGACAATATGTCGAACAACGCGCGGTCGATTGACGACCGTCGCTCTCCATTAAACACGGCTATCGTCGCACGACGATTATTCGCTGGTACAACCATAGTCGCCCGACCATGGTCGCTCTCATTAAACCGGACCCGGTCTCCGTCAAAAAGCCGCATCTAGGATGGAGCAAACAGCGGTTCGATAGCGTGAGTCTTCTTATTGGGCCAAATGATCAGTCATCGGTCATAATCTGGCGTCGGTCAGATGGCCAGTGAAAATGAAAACGAATAAAGGCGCTTAATATCTGAAAGTCTGGCTTATACATTTTTTTATAGATAACATGCATAATAATCGCGCGATTATTCTAATAAATTAGGTTTGTACTTTGTAGTAAGGACTGACCCTATGACAAAAAACAACAGCAAGTTTCTTCTTATACATGTGTCTGTTGTAGAAAACAAAATCCCATTATGATAATCGTTTTTTTTTTCAAATGCACGAATTATTAATATACCAGACCTTTTATCACAAGATTAAAAACAATCTTAACAATATTAAAGCTTAAGATCAACGCCTTGAAACGGTCAATGCAAAATGCAGACAAAGAAAGGCGTATTGGTTAACACATCCGCTCATTTATAACAGAACAAATTAAAATTTGATCATAATAATAATTCAAGTAAAAAACAAAATATGTTTCGATTTATCGTTGTTTATCGGTCAGTAAAAACACACTTAACTAACTAACTCATTACCGATGTAAATCATAGCTTTTGCTAGGTAGCGTAAACATATCTTAAAGATTTTCTCAACTTACCCGAGTCTGAATCACATAGGTCCAGTACGCACTAATATAAGCATATAGGTCCAGTATGCACTGATATAAGCATATAGGTCCAGTATGCACATATATAAGCATATAGGTCCAGTATGCACTGATATAAGCATATAGGTCAAGTATGCACTGATATAAGCATATAGGTCCAGTATGCACTGATATAAGCAATCATATAGGTCCAGTATGCACTGATATAAGCAATCATATAGGTCCAGTATGCACTGATATAAGCAATCATATAGGCCCAGTATGCACTGATATAAGCAATCATATAGGTCCAGTATGCACTGATATAAGCAATACGTCGCCGATGGATCCTCGAAGAAGTGCATACCGCAGAGCATTCGTCGCAAGTATTCAGGTCCCGTACTGGGGTTTCTTGTACCGTTACAATAAACACGTTGGGCCCATAATTTAGGCTGTAAAAAATCACAATTGTACCTTAAAACATATTTTGTGTTGTCACAAAGATGGCTTTATGTAAATATAAATGGAATGTATATATATTCGAAAGTTTCATGGTTAATATAGAAAAGAAGTTGACAACAAAATAAGAAAAATAAAAAGTGTCTACCTCTGCATAAGTGTTCAAGTGCCTATTTCGTTTTCTTCTTAATATACACATACAAGTACAAATAGATCTGACAGCATTCTCCATGCCTAGTGTTCGTTGTAGTTGAAACTTTGAAAAGGGTTCTGTTATTTAATGAATAATGCTATGTGTATTTTAAGATATACATTTATTTACTTGCTATTTAAATTAGATTTTTTAATCTTAAACTATACTAACAGTAACTGAATTCATTGTTATCTTACCGCATTGAATATGTATGTAAACATTTATTACAATGCCTGATTCCGGCGGATTTATGAAAAAAGACGGTGTTTAACTCTTTTATCCCCAACCGCTCAATAACAAAGTTTGATTTATCGCTCAAAATAACTCGTTAATAACTGCTTTGTCACATTAGTTTTCTTGTGTTTTATTATGAAATAATCGCAAAGTAAAACAGCGAATGCCTGTTCTAACAATCAGGAACGATTTATATACAGGCTGACCGCCTGTACTAGGCTCAATGCAAAACGCAATGAAAAATCCTTATTATTATTTAAAGGGGCCTTTTCACGTTCAGGTAAATTGACAAAATAAAAAGAAATTGTTTGAGATTCGCAAATTTTCGTTGTAATCATGAAATTTGTGAGCCTAAAGTAATACTGAACATTAACCATGCTCTAAAATATCCATTATATGCATCTTTTCATGATTTAAAAACCTGAAAATTATAAAGCATTGAACGCGAAACGATTACATAATTTGGAGAGTTCTGTTGTTGTCGTTTTAATTTTTGATACTACAAGGATGGCTTATATAAAATATAAAATACATCACTCGTGTATGTGCACGGATGGCCGAGTGGTCTACGCCATAGACTTTTACTCCAGGGGTCAGTGGATCGAGCCAAGTTGAGGGTTTCTTTTTTCTTTCATTAATGTTATTCTTGTTTTTACTGGAGCCTTTTAGATCAAATGTTTACATTTTATCAATATAAAGCATTCTGGATATGAAAGCCACGCCGTATAATGGTAACACTAATTCGTACTGTTTTTTACTTTCACGCCACTCTGATTAATACTTACTGTTACTTAAATAGTTAATTAGAATTCAGAAATTGTTTCACTTAAATAGAATGCACATAATACCATCGAAACGATTGAGTATTAAAACATGTCACTATAATAAGTTCTTAGAAGAAGTACACATTTTTATTATATACCTGTTTAATGCTTTTAACAAAATACAGGTTGTATCAATCTTTGAAATAAAAAATCCCGTATTACGCTACTCGCTGTTTCCAATTCCGTATTACCATACAAGCCGGACTACTTCGACCCATTTTATGACGTCCCATTTCACGCACGGAAAATATAAATATTTTATATTACTAAATATATTACGTAGTACATCGTGTGACGTCATTTCTGTGACAAAACACACAAGTTTTATCTAAGTCTGTAAGGTCATGTCGGACGTGTTGTTTTTTAACAGTAAACTATGTGTTAAAAACGTATTTTGGAGTGTGTGTTTATCATGCATAAATGTTGATTTCGATAGGAATACAATAAAATAGTGTGGTTGAAACTAAGTTTCGATAAAGACATGGAAGATAGAAGTGGAAATGCATATCGTTTAAACATTTTTGTTATAAACATCGGATTAAAGTTGTCAACTTAATTCTTATAAAAATTGGATTAACGATGGCATTAAGGTAAGCGTGTCGGAAACCTGTGTTTTCCCGGTTCGAATGTTTACACGTTAATTTACATAAACTGTATTCATACGCGTCTTAAATAAACTATTGTTTTGTCAGTTTTGTTGAAGTAAAAAAATACATTTGTTAACTGTTTACGTTAGTTGTTGTATATAATAAAAGGAATATTACGCTAGTCAATTGTTCCAAGAGTTTGTATCACTCTCGTGGCTTGTGCTATTTCGCATCAAACTCGAGGCTCGGCCTCTCGTGTAATACGTCATCACACAAGCCACTCGAGTGATACAAACTCTTGGAACATTGACTAGCGTAATATTCCGTATATATTGGCTGCTCATTTAACGTCATCGCTATAATATGGCAACCATAATCAAATAAGGTCAAACATAACAATATATTTGCTTCACCCTTCCCGACCGACCTACCGAAATTACCGCAACACTTTTTTGTGGGATGGGTTGATTCAGGATATAGTTTTTGTCCTGCGTAGATACCAATCGACACCGTTTTAGTAAGCAATATTTTGTAACGGAATATAGTGTTAAGGGATTATTTGCAATGTCAAAGTTACTAATTGTATAGCATATCCAGAAAAACAATAGTTGGATTTCTAGTGAATTTAATGAAAATGGCCGCCTTCATTGCACTACATGCAGATTCGTAATTTGGAAGGTAAATACTTGAGTTAAAACATAAAGATTTTTTAATGATGTTTTTATAGAGGCAGTTTTGCAAGTCAGTCTGCTTTAGCTACGCTAGGAACTATAACTGCAAGTAAGCTACGCTAGGAACGATAACCACTGCCTGTCTACACTACCTGCAGTAAAAGTATGCAGACGACGAATGCTAGGAGCGTCTGCCTTACTACTGCAGTGTGTTTATTTAATCAATAGTGTTTACCAGCTTGTAAGACGACATTGGCCAGCCTAGTGTTTATCATTGAAATCTGTACATATTGGCTGCTTTCAGGGAAAACGGGGCTTAATGCATGTCAAATAAGATTAGCCTGCGTACACTTATAAGCCTGTGCAATTCGCACAAGCTAATCAATGACGACACTTTCTGATTTTATAGAGTTTTTCGTTTAAAGACAGCCTCTGGTACTGGGATGACAATCAATTCATATGCATTAAGCCATGTTTTCCCAAAATGAAGCTTAAATTATCTTTTTTATTAATGATTTGAAAAAAACAACAACATCTCAACCTGTACTTTAAGACACACTCTTTATAAATTGGAATGGGATGTGTTCATTTTAAACTTGCGATATAAAAAGCTATTACATAATTTTGAAAACTGAGTTGCGTCTAAGATTATACAACAGCAAACAACTTCAGTGCCTTCAGAGCTTTGATTTAATACCGTTTATGGTATTGTCTTTTATATTATGTATTGTGCGATTTTAGAAAGTAGCTAGGTGAAAAGTGACATTAAACATGGCAGACTATAATTGGGCCTCTCTATGTGAAAAGGGGGTTTAGTGCATGTGCGTAAAGTGTCGTTCCCGATTAGCCTATGTTGTCCGCACAGGTTGATCAGGAACAACCCAAATTTAATTTTTGCTTAGAAAAGACTTTATTGAAACGAAAAAATAAAAATGTTTGTTTCATTTCCGTATCCATGCAAAATAGCTCTGGGTAGGAATTGTTGTTTTACTTACAGACCAGTTGGAGATTAACTTAATATATGTAAGATAAGCACGGTGCATATATATAGCAGTCTAGAAGTAAAATTGAACCGATTATAAAATATATAACTACATAATACTGTCATGCTAATTAAAATTTAATAAACTTGATTTCACCCATTGCAATATTTTGCATGGATACGGAAGGGAAACACACAGTTTTATGTTTGGCCTTAGCGTTCTGTAAATGCATCCTGTAAAATGTCGCCCAACGAGAAAAGCGAGGCATACCAAATGAACGAGTAATGTACGTTGCGCATGCGCATGATGTAATTATCCTACCTGTAACACACGCCAGGTTTAATTACTGGCATTGTTAGCACACATTCTTGAAGAATGAAATACACAAACATGTTGATATGAGGTTGCTTGCAGACAGGGATCTTGAGCTGCTTTAGATGCAATCCATTTATTTCTTCTGACAGGTACCGGATTTCTTAGACTATTTTACCTTTAAGTCTTGGAGTTATTCTGGGTTTGAATCTCTGAGGTTGATAAGAAGGGATGCTAAAATTAAGAGTACTGCAAACAGACATGAGGCATAAACGAGTCATTAAATCTGAGGCTTTATTTCATGCATTCATAAATAATTTAAATTGCACATAATGTTTACTAATTCTAGAGCTATAGTTAATGTTTCTTTAAAAGAAATGTACCTTACTGCTAATGTAAACACATTGAACCATTTTCTCCCGGTTTTATGTCAATCAAAATTTAATGTTTGGCGCGTAGATATTGAAAAAAAAACATTTAAATATTAATACAATATGATACTTGAATATAATAATCATTTAACTAATCAATTATGTGATGCAAATTAAAGAACGCACGATGACATTAAAAAAAGCAAGTTTCAATATCATTTTGCCAACCATATTGAAAAAACTTTAAAGGTTTACCCTCATATAGTTTAATATCATCGTCATGCAATTTCACAAAGACGCTCGAGTATTGGTTGTAAAGGAATTATTCAAACATCCTCACTTAAGCAAAATTGTATTTATGCATATTGAGATTTTTTTTAAAACAATAATCATCATTTGAAATTGCAAAAAAATATATAGCGTTACCAAAGACAACGTTATCAACGTCTCTGGCGTTACAACCGCGAGATAATTTTTGTAATGATAAACATGGACCCCTTTGTAAAGTATAAAATGTATACAACTATATAACAGTCTGTATTATTGACAGTTTTTATGACTATAACCTTTTGATTTTCAGAATGTACCCATGTTTGATGTTTTTGAAAACTAATTACGTGATCGTTCCTATTATTATACTTGCACTCTTTTTGTCTAATATTCAAGTCCATCGTATAAAGGCATTTAATACCACACTTAAAACAATGTAAATATGTGATGAATGCATGTTAAAGGCATCATGTAAAATTCAGAATTGCACATGAATAATATTTGTCCTTCCTGAAACAAGATCAAGTGCTCTTAATACATTTCCGCACATTCCTGTATACATGTGCGATTAAGCGAAAATCTTTCAAAGGCGTGCCACAAAGGCGATTCACGTGCGCTTACATATATATCTGAGCATCTTGGCAAGTGTTCTACGCATTCCAAAGTAAACATGACTTTCGAAACGCCTCTTGATTCGAAGTTGTATCTTCTCAAAGGATCTCTACCGTGTACATTAAGTAACATATGTCACGTTTCATCAGAAAATGGGAGTTTCGAGGAACGATCGTGATAATACATGGCTTGAATTAAAGCTTACGACAGATCATGTGATAATCGAATCATTTTACATTTCATGAGAAGTACTTTCTTTGGCAACATTTACTGTATTTAATACGTCATGGGTGTTGCGCTACTTAGGGGCTGTCCATAAAGTATGTCACACACTATTTTTGAC